>NW_006921737.1:1668846-1677353 GCF_000298275.1 Orycteropus afer afer | reverse complement strand
TGATGTGGAAAAGTTGAACAGGCCCATCACAAAAGAAGATATTGAACAGGTCATCAAAAAATTACCAAGTAAAAAAAGTCCTGGCCCAGACGGTTTTACCGGAGAATTCTATAAGTGTCTGATGAAATAAATTCAAAAGTAGGACCTGAATTTTATGTTTACCAAGTCTAAGTGGTTTAACAAGAATGTTTGGGACAAATCATGGTTGGAAGAATACACAGGTAGCTCCCAACTTACATGAGGTTCTATCCATAAGATTGTTATGATGTAAGTTGAATACCTCATTTTTTAGTTTTCATTATTATTACCTTTTATTATCAGTGTCTTTATAAATCTGATACTTATTTGTCTTTGGGGGTTGTTAAAGCATTTGGCCGCAAACCAGAAGTTTGGCAGTTCAAACCCACCAGCCATTCCATGGGACAAAAATGTGGAAGTCGGCTTCTGTAGATTTAGTCTTGGAAACCCTATAAGGCTTTTCTACTCTGTCCAATACGGTGACTATGAATCAGAATCAACCCGATGGTAGTGGGCTGGGGGTTGGAAATACAATTTAATACATACATGCATATATATTACTAACAATAAGATGTACCACAAACAAAATGGATGATCATAAGTGCAGTTTGTCAAAACTGCAATAAGTCCTAAATCGAAGACTACCTGTATTACAAAATGTTGTACTTGGGTAAGGGACAATGTATAATGTTTATTTTGCCTACATTTTATTGCAAATTATTTTTACAGTTTACTTTTTTCATAGTGCTTCCATAAACTAAAAATTTTGAAACTAAACACTGGAAATAATCTAACTATCTATCAAGAGGGAACTGGTTAAATAAATGAAGGTGGAATATCAGGCAGTGATTAATATGTGTGAGATGAATCTTAATGTGTTCACTGGAAAGAATATTCATGATATGCTGTTAGGTGAGGAAGGCAGTGTGTAGTGTGGACCCATTGAAGGGAGGGCTGGATTGACATAGTCTTCGTTACCCAGGCCTGCCATAACAAAAATGATCACAAATGGGTATTTGAACAGAAATTTATTTTTCTCACATTTCTAGAAGCTAGGTGACCAAATCCAGACCGTAGGCAGGATTAGCCTCTTTCTCTCTTTCTGTATACTCTAGGAGGAGATCCATGTCTCTTTAGGCTTTTGTAGCCCAGGGCATTTCTTAGCATTTGTTGGTTACTTGTAGCTGAATCTTCATATAGCATCTGTCTTAGCCTGTGTGCATCTGTTCTGCTCTTCTATAAGATATTACTCATAAGGAATTAGGTTTGGAAGCCATCCTGATTGGTATGACATTATTCACATAAAAAAATAAACTCCTATTTTCTTAAGAGGGTCATATTTACAGTTTAAAACCCACTGCCATCAAGTACATTTCTGACTTGGAGCAACCCTTTTTACAGTATAGGAATTCAACATAGCTTTTTTGGGGATACAATTCAATCCATAACGCATGGGTAATAAAAAGTCAGCAAGTCATAAACTCATCTGTTGACAATAGTTATTCTCAAGAAGAGTACAGGGAGAGATTCACTTTCTACCTTATACATATCTCTGTTTTTAAAATTTATAATGAGCATGTTTTATCTTTATGATCAGTGTATTAGTTTCCTGTTGTCCTGTTGTTGTTGCTATGTGCCGTCAAGTTGGACCCAACTCATAGCGACCCCTCCTTGGGTTTCCAAATGGATATAACTACGGAAGTAGATTACCCCATCTTCCTTCCAAGGAGTGGCTGGTGGGTTTGAACCGCCAGCCTTCTGGTTAGCAGTCAAGTGCCTTAGGTACTATGCTACCAGGACTCCCATTTCCTAGGGCTGCTGTAACAAAGTATCACAAACCAGGCGGTTCAAAAGAACAGGAGTACATCGTCTCACAGTTTCGAAGGTTAGAAGTCTGAAATTAAGATGTCAGCCAGTTGTGCCCCCTCTGAAGCCTGTGCAGGAGATTCCTTCTTTGCCTCTTCTAGATTCTTGTAGCCCCAGGTGTTCCTTCACTTGTGGCAACATAACTACATCTCTACATTCATCTTCACATGGCCATTCCCTCTGTGTCTGTCTCTGTTTCTCTTCTCCTCTTCTCAAATGGATCCCAGTCACATTGGACTAAGTTCCAACCCACCCCAGGATGACCTCATGTTAGTTTAACTAATTACATCTGCAAAGACCCTATTTCCAAATAAGGTCACATTCACCAATACTGGGAGTGAGGACTTGAACATATCATTTTGGGAGACAAAAATCCACCCATTAACAATCAGTAAAAGCAGTACAGATGTTTATACTTAAAATGTTTTAAATAAAATAACAGCAACAACAACAACAACAAAAAAACATACATTCTGAAAAAATACTGAATTTTCAAGCTGCTTGTAATTCCCCTTTTCCCTGAGAACAATGCCATTTGTGGCCAGAGCATCTCAGCAAAGATGAGTTTCCTTTATTCTACCACCTGGAGATGCTTCATTCTGCTAAACTCAATTCCACTCAACAAGCCCTCAATGTGGCAGGTCACCTAGCTAGGCAGTAGCTAAGCTAGGAACTGTGGGGAGGGGATACAAGGAAGAACAAGAAAGGCCATGTCTCTGGTTTGGCTGGTATCCAGGGTTTGAGAAGGAAATGGGTTAGAAAGAAAAATGTGGGGAATCTTTTGGCGAGTCTGCAGGGAGTGAAGGAAGGGCAGGGGTGTGATAGGATTACAGTTAGCCCTTAGGAAGATCATATACTGAGAGCAGTGGGTGGACAGTTATAGAAGGTGGAGACAGAAATGAGAGAGCTGAAAGGCTGGGCCATCCTACCAAGTGATGAGGGCCAAGCCAGGGAAGGACGGCAGAGAACCCACTTCTACTGAACTGTGGGCTTCTCTTAGAGGTGGCAGGCAGGAAGCAGGCTGATTCACACACACACACACACCACACACACATACTGCCATCAAGTGGATTCTGACTCTCATCGACCCTGTAGAACAGAGTAGAATTACCCTATAGAGTTTCCAAGGCTATAATCATTATGGGAGCAGACCACCACATCTGCCTTTCATCAGAGTGGCTGGTGGGTTTGAATTTCTGGTCTTACCTTAGGTCAGCAGCCAAGTGCTTTAATCACTGAGCCACCAGGGCCCCTTGCACCCACAACCCTCCCTAATGATGAAAGAAGAATGTACTCTAGGAAATAGATTCAACTGGGGAACTTTAAAACTACTGAGTCCTGGGTTCCACACCCAGATATTCTGATTTAACTGATCTTGGGTGCAGCCTGGGCACTGGGATATTTAAGAGCTTTCAGGAGATTCTAAGGTGTAGCCAAAATTGAGAACCACTGCTCTAGCACCATTAGACACATCAGGAGCTCAGGGCTCTATCCCTAAACCAGCCCATCTACCTCTTCCTGGGACAGATGCTGAGCAGCCAACCACTCTCTCTATTTGACTCTGAATGTAGAGCCTTGAGAGACAACTACGTCCTCTGCAGATCTGAGTTTACTCAGCAACTTCTGTTCAATATTTCCACTGATATACTCGCATCCTCTCTCTGCCTTCTGGAAATTTGTTAATCACTGAAATCCGGTGCGGATCCTTCTTCCAGTTCCCCTCTTCATTATAAGTCTATCTCCTTCTACAGATTACTGCCTTTCTCATGGGACTGAGAGGAGGGATTGGGAGCGAAGCAGCAGAAAACACGTGTGTTCAGGTTAGAGGCCTGGGCCCCACCATTGCGGGCAGGGCAGAGTGTGGCTGTCTGGGGATGCCAAAGCCATCCAGTAGGACCACAGCAAGTACAAAACATGTCCTCACTCCCAGTATTGGGTGAATGTGACCTTATTGGGAAATAGGGTCTTTGCAGATGTAATTAGTTAAACTAACATGAGGTCATCCTGGGGTGGGTTGGAACATAGTCCAATGTGACTGGGGTCAACTTGAGAAGAGGAGAAGAGAAACAGAGACAGACACAGAGGGAACGGCCATGTGAAGATGGATGTAGAGATGTAGTTATGTTGCCACAAGTTAGCTATCTGGACCTGGTAGCTCTCTTCTGTCTTTTGTGGGAGCAAGAGTGCTGGGAAGGATTGTGGTCCTGGGGATGCCAGTCTTTCTGGTCCCCAATGGTTGAATATAGAAAAAGAATGGCATTTTAAGTATATTCCCAAAGAAACTAGGCTCTGTCCTAAGATGGTTGGGCTGAGCATTTGGAATGGAAATTTGATATTTGTGCAACTTATAGTGACCCCCATTGCGTTTGCAAGGCAGTAAATCTTTAAGGAAGTGGATTGGCCTGTCTAACCAGAAGGCTGGCAGTTCAAACCCACCAGCCACTCCTCAGAAGAAAGATTGGGCAATCTACTTCCATAGTGATACTGCCTCAGGAGGAATCGCTATGAGTCGGAGCAGACTTGACGGCAGTGAGCTCCTTCCATGGAGTGGCTGGTGGGTTTGAGCTGTCAACCTTCTGGTTAGCAGTGAAAATGCCTTAGACCCTGTTCCACCAGAGCTCCTAACCAATAGCCACCACCACTTGTTTGTCATATTGTGGTGGCTTGCACATTGCTGTGATGCTGGGAGCTATGCCACTGATGTTTCAAATACCAGTAGGGTCACCCATGGTAGACAGGTTTTGGTGGAGCTTTCAGACTAAGATAAGCCTGGCAAACTGAAAATCTTATGGATCACAACAGAATATAGTCCTTTATAATGCTGGAAGATAAGCCCTTCAGGTTAGAAAGCACTACACAATAGCGGCAACAATGAATTCAAACATGCCAACAATCATAAAGATGGTGCACCAGGCAATGTCTCCTTATATTGTTCATTGTGTCACCATGAGGTGGTGCCAGCTCAACAGCAACTAACAACCATAGCAGCTGGAGGTGAGATTTGACCACTGTTCCCATGAGTGAGGCCGTCCAGAGTTACACTCGTCTTCCCTCTATCCCATTGAGCATTGCCGAGGAGACAAAAACTAAAAGGCTAGAGGCCTGGGCCCAGCCATTGAGGGCAGGGCAGTCAGAGTGTGGATGTCTGGGGATGTCAAAGCCATCCAATGTGACCACAGCAAGATCGGTAACTCCTGCTCTAATGGGACTCTCTCCACATGGCCAGCCAGGGAGGGACTTGTTGTAGCCCAATCTCTGCCTGTCTATAAATGACAACCTTGGGAGATAGCCAAGGTCCTGCTAAGGGCTTGGCCATCAGCCTCTGGTTTGATGGGGACAGAGGACAGTCAGCAGCTAAGAACCACTGGATGATTCTCTCATCTACCTGGGGGCAGGCGAAAGAGGTAAGAGGAAGGACAGAAGTGGGACACTTTCCTTGACTCCTTCACTAATCATTAGTGTCTGCTGGGGGTTGGGCCCCATGGTGCATCTGATAAGGTTGTTAAGTCGTGCTGGAACACCTGCTCAACCATCTGGCACTTTCATCCTCCAGACAAGGCCATGTAGTCCTATTTGCCCACCTCCTTTAAGCCAGTGGGCAGCAGGGGTCCCAGAACCTCTCGGGGAGAGTGAGACACCCCCATGCCCCAAAAGCTGCAAGGCAACATGCTAGGTTCCCAAGCAATGCTTCAGAAATACAGTTTTGTGGTAAGAGATAGATCTCTAAGGGTGAGGTGGCAGGGTGGTGGCCCTCTCCAGGACTCCCGGTAGTTTAAATATGAGTTGATTTTGACCGCCCCGAGATAACAGAACAGCGTCGTGGTAGGACTGGAACGGGGAGAGTTTGAACAAGGCCTTCCTCTCTCCATATCAAACTGAATCAAAGCAGCAGCCCAGGGCCCATTAATCAGCACAAATGCTGGGCTTCAAGATCTTATCTGCTGTGCAATCACCTCCCCACTCCTTGTCTGGCCTCTGGAAACCATAGCATTGGGGAGAAAATGCATTACCTATGTTAGCAAATCTTGTTAGGCTCTATCTAGTGGCGCGTGACCCATTAAGGTATATGCTTAGCTGCTCCAATAGAATTCTGATTTATGTTAAAAACATGTTGTGGTGGCTGGAAATGTTCTGTGTCTTAATCTGGGTGGTGGTTATACAGGTGTATGCATTTTGAAACGTCATCAAGCTGTCCACTTAAGATGAATAACTTTATGTGCTCACTATGTTATCCTTCAACTTAAGCATTTTAAACAAATAAATAAAATGGAGAAGGAAATGCACAATTGAGTGATGTTAAACTGTCAGGTTTAACAACCTCACACCCGACCAAGGGTCCTGGCTATTGGAGGATCTCTGCTTACTTGAAGTAAGGAAGCAGCAAGGTAGAGTAGAAAAGATATGGAATTTGGAGGAGGAAGGGACATCTGTGGTTGAATCTTGACTCTACTGTTATTAGCTGTCATCAAGTTGGTCCCCTCCACTTATGCATGATGGAACAAAATGCTGCCTGCTCCTGCACCATCCCCACGATCAGCCGCAGATTGGACTGTTCTGATCCACAGGGTTTTCAATGACTGATTTTCAGAAATACATTTCCAGGCCTTTCTTCCTAATTCCTCTTATTCTGGAAGTTCTGCTGAAACCTATTCAGTATCATGGCAACATGGAAACCTCCACTATGGACTGATAGTGGCTGCACACGAGGTGCACTGGCCAGGAATCAAACCCATGTCTCCCACATGTGAGGTGAGAATTCTACCACCGAATCACTAGAGCCCTCACAATTTTGCATCTAACTTTTCCTAGTGAAGTATAAACCATGTGGCGTCTAGCCCTCGGTTTCCTCACCTATAAAATGGGGATAATATTGCCTGCCTCCCTGATTATTATGACGATTCAAGCACAGAAAGTACCTGGAACTTTGTAGACATACACGAAGTGCAGCCCTCATGTAAGAGCTGGCATCTCTGAAGCCAGCTTCTCCTGCCTAGCCTCTCCTAACCTTAACTGATACACCAAACATCCTAAATGAACATCCACACCATGTGGCACCCAGTTCTCTCCCTCTAATTCCTATCATGCATGCCATGATTTTCTGGTCTCCATCCCAGATTCAGAGCTCCTAGGCCTGGCCCCTGCCACACAGCCACCTACCCTAGCAACAGTGAGTCAGCCCTTTCTACCACCCATTCCTCAGGACCACCCTAACTCCACTCTGTGGTCAGCACTCCAGCAGCAGCCCCTGCCAATCCAGCTGTGGCCCCTGCCTACCTGTGGATTCAGGAGACCTGGGGCTAGGATTGTCATAGTGCCTGGAGAGGATGTCAACAGCCTGTGTCCAGCACTTACCTGTGGAGAACCATTCTCAGAATCTGGGGTAGGGTGCACACTCTGGAATGCAGACCTGTGTAAGGTGATTTGTCCCAGAACCCCTACTTGTTGGAGTGACACATCAAAGGCATCAGTCTCCACCCATGCATGACCCCAACCTGCAGCACACAGGACTCACTGCTCTCCAAGACCAACTGAAAAACAGGTGCCGTTGAGTTGCGTCTGAACATGGAGACCCCACGTACGTAGAGTAGAACTATGCTGTATAGGATTTTTAATGCCTGTGATCTTTTGGAAGTGGATTGCCAGGCCTTTTTTCCTAGGTACTTCTGTGTGAATTTGAACTACCAACCTTTTGATTAGTAGCCAAGTATTTAATGATTTGCAGCATCCTGGGCCCCCTTCCCCAAGACAAACCCCTTCCTTTATGAACTGTTTATATTTTATAAACCAATCCTCATAATGTGCCCAAATTGCTTTTCTCTCAGGCCAATGAGAA
Organism: Orycteropus afer afer; assembly: GCF_000298275.1. NCBI lineage: Eukaryota > Metazoa > Chordata > Mammalia > Tubulidentata > Orycteropodidae > Orycteropus > Orycteropus afer. Next base: position 1,669,636 of record NW_006921737.1, on the reverse strand, counting down.
CATGTCTAATCCCAGCTTTGTACCTCCAATATCCAAATATTTGAAGACAATTGAGTCCCCCATCCTCCCAGGGAGTCTCCTCCAGACTGAAGATGCCATATTCCCTCAACAGTATTGCAGGCGTGAGCCTGAAACATTTCCTCTTGCTATGCCCTCCCCTGTGATCTATCATGGAGGCAGAAAGAAGAGAAATTAAGATGATATCTGTAGGTGGATTTTTCAGACACAGACTCTTAAGAAATCAAGGCTATTATCACATTGCCTCCCAAGTGCCCACTTCAGGTCCCCTCCTCTGTGTCCTTCACACCCTTTTTGACCATCCTGCACTCTCCACCCCCTAACCCTCCTCTATGATTGATTCCTGGGTTCACACTAATTAGGCCTTGCTTGGACCGTAATGGGAACAAGAGCTTTGTCGTTTTCTTTTAAGGAAACTGTGTGAGAGGCCAACCTGCTGGTGGTTGCCAGGCAACCTTGATGAGCCAACAGGAAAGACAAACTTGAGAGGACAGGGTAAGAGAACCTAGTTAGCAGCTATTGAATATGAGTCTGTGCTCCTCAGAGAGGTGCGAGAAAGGTCTGGCTGGCATTGGCTGTCTTTTTAGATGAGTGTGTGGGTTGGGGAAGGGGGGTGCATACAAAAAGGAAGCTGGGAAAGAACAAAATAATGTTGGTTTTTAAGGAATAATAAAAACAACAGATATACTATACAGCCACAGTAGTCAAAACTGCCTGGTATTGGTTCAATGACAGATACATAGACCAATGGAATAGAATTGAGAACCCAGGT
>NW_006921737.1:1665430-1667101 GCF_000298275.1 Orycteropus afer afer | reverse complement strand
ACAGATATTGTGGCAGGACAATTTATTAAAACCTTGCTCTATATCTATTTACCCCTTAGCTTTCCTTCCTGTCTTCCTCAATTCTAATAGCTGGGCAGGACTTGTAATTCCTCACCTTGGGACAGGACAGCAAGCAGAGGTGGTCCAGACTTGTAGGTAAAGATCCTTCTCTTCTTCTTTTAATTTTTTTTTTTTTAAGTTTGTTTTACATTCAACATTACTTGTACATTTAGTTTCACTCCCCATTTACTGTGTCCAACCCTAACCTAGTCTCCTCCCCTCCCTACCCTGTAACCCTCCCCCTGTGCCCCTCATATTTATGCACTCCTGTTTGTCTTGCATTTCCTCAACCTGAATGTTGGTCCTCTGGTGCCCTGTGGTCCATTGCTCTAAGGGATGTATTACCATAGTGTATGTGGGTGCATCATCCTGGGTTGAGTGGTCTGCCTGTACATCTTGTTAACTATTGGACTAATATCCAGCCCCTGGGGATGAGTTTTATTCCAGGCACAGAATGTATTCCAGGGCCATAGTATTGGGGGTCTCATCAGACTTCCTCTGGCCAGTAATTCTGGTCATTATTGAGTTTTTAGATTTTGTTCCACATTTTCTCTCCCACTCTATCCAGGATCTCCAGATTTGATCCTTTCCTGAGTGGTTGGCATTAGTAGCCAGGCACCATCTAGTTCTTCTGGTCTCGAGGGCCATCATGTCCTATGGTTGATTGTTTCCAAATACTATTTGGATTTTTTTTCATTCTTCTTCACTTCTGACACTAGGAGACCATTAGCTGCATCTTAGATGGCTGCTTGAAAGCTTTTAAGACCCCAGTTGCTACTCACCAATGTAGGATGCGGAACAAGGCTTTTATATATTTTGTGCCAATTGAGTCTGGTGTCCCCCAGTACTATGGTCTTGAGCTGGTAGATCTATTGGCTTTCTCTCCCATAGTGTCTGGGTGTCTGTGACAAATAACTCTGTGTCTGTCTTCTATTATTTCTATAATGATTGCAGGTATTTCGTATCACTGGTGTCTGTGCAAGATTAGCTTCAGCTGAATCTATCCTTGGTCTAGTGTATACTTCTGTTCACTGACCCCCATCTGATCCTCTCAGTTGTTTATATGTTTATCTGTAGCCTGGTGCTTGGTGTTAACGGTAATGCAGTATTATGGACACAGTGGTTGGTATTAGCATCTGTTGTCTATCTCTTATGTGCACAATTCGGTGTCCTCCCATTTCCTAATGTTATCATGGTGGTCATAGTTCCCTTCTGTATATCCTTCCCCTTACCCACCTCCATGTGTGGGCCCCAACTAGCCTGAAATTAATCTCTCCCCTTCCCTCCCTGCCCTGGTAACCTACAAAGTGAGTTCTGTGTCTCAAGCAAACCCTACTTATAGTAATGGGCTCATAGAGTACTTGTCTTTCTGTGATTGACTTATTTCACTCAGCAAAATGTCCTCCAGGTCCATCCACATTGTGAGATGATTCACATATTCCTCATTGTTCTTTAATGTTGTTGTTGTTGTTGTTATGTGCCGTCGAGTCGGCCCCGACTCATAGCGACCCCTCCTTGGGTTTTCGAGGCAGTATCACTACGGAAGTAGGATTGCCCAACCTTCCTTCCGAGGAGTGGCTGGTGGGTTTGAACCGCCAGCCGTCTGGTTCT
>NW_006921737.1:1662903-1665330 GCF_000298275.1 Orycteropus afer afer | reverse complement strand
ATAATTTGGTTATCCACTCATCTGTTGATGGGCATTTAGGTTGTTTCCATCTCTTTGCTATAGTGAATTGTGCTGCGATGAACATAGGTGTACATGTCTGTCCATGCAGTATCTCTCACCTCTTTAGGACATATTCCTAGTAACGGAATTGCTGGGTCAAATGGTACTTCTACTTTCAGTTTTTTAAGGAAATGCCATACCATTTGCCACAATGGTTGTACCATTTTCAATCCCACCAGCAGTGCACAAGAGTTCCAAATCTCTCTGCAACCTCACCAGCATTTATTATTTTCTGACCTGTTGAACTTTGCTATTATTGCTGGGGTGAGATGATATCTCATTGTTGTTTTGATTTGCACCTCTCTAATGATTAATAATGATGAGCAATTTCTCATGTGTTTGTTGGCTGCCTGGATATCTTCTTTGGTGAAGTGTCTGTTCAAATCTTTTGCCCATTTTTGAATTGGGTTATTTATCTTTTTGGTGTTGAGGTGTTGAAGTTTTCTATAGATTTTAGAGATAAGTCCTTTATCAGATATGTCATAGGCAAATATTTTCTCCCAATCTGTAAGTTCTCTTTTCACCCTTTTGATGAAGTCTTTTGACGTGATCCTTCTCTTCTTTTGAAAAACGTTGAGCCACGGAGAAGCAATTGAGTGAGGAGTGGTAGAAGGGGAAGGGAGAGGGAAAGTAGGAAGTGGGGGAAGGGAGATTTTTGGAGGTTCAAGAAGGAGATCTGGAGTCCCTGAGAGGTACAAACATAACAAAATAAGCTGCTAACTGAAAGGCTGGAAGTTCAAGTCCACCCAGAGGTACCTTGGAAGAAAGGACTAGTGATCTACTGTTGAAAGATCACAGCCATTGAAAGCCCTATGGAGCACAGTTCTACTCTGACACACATGAGGTTGCCATGAGTTGGTAATCTACAGCAGCAATTTTTTCAGTTGGGAAGGAAAGCCCAGTCTCTGGGTCTCCACTGCTTAAGGCCTTGGACACTCTCCCCAGCAAGGTCCCTGTCTTAGTTATCTATAACAGAAATACCACAAGTGGCTGGCTTTAACAAACAGAGATTTATTCTCTCACCATTCAGAAGACTGAAGTCCAAATTCAAGAGTGCCAGCTCTAGGGGAAGGCTTCCTCTCTCTGTCAGCTCTGGGGGGAGGTTCTTGTCTCCTTTCAACATCTGTGGGCCCAGCATCCCTTGGAGATCTCCATGTATCTTGGCATCAATCTTCCCCTAGATATAGGAGGTTCTCAGCACCCTTGGTCCAAAGGATGCACTCTGCTTCTGGCTTTTCTTTCTTGGTGGTAGCTAGATCCCTCTTTCTCTGTTCACCTGTTTAATGTCTGTTACATCTAAAAAGAGATTGACTCAAGACACCACATAATCCTGTAGATTGTATCGTGCTTCATTAACACCATAGGATTTACAGTACATAGGATAATTACATCAGATCACAAAATGAAGGATAATTGCATAATACTAAGGATCATGGCCTAGTCAAGTTGACAACTATTTTTGGGGAACACAATTCAATCCATAACAGCCCCTAAGAAGTGTAAGTGAAGCCACAAATCGAGGCACTTAGCATGACTAAAATGGCAGCCCCACATCCACATTAAATTCCATTTTGAATCAAACTGCAGCTTGGCCTAAAATCTCTACTTATGCTGCTCTGAAGAGATAATTCCACTTCCTGTAAAAGTTTAACTCCTTTTAAGTCAGAAGGAGCAAGAGTCAAGATTTTAGCTTGAGGAAGAAATTGTTTGTTAAAAGATATTTGCCAAGAGTGTTTGTGTGGCCTAACACAAGAAGAATGCCTTGGTCAACATGTTCCAGGAGGTTAGAGAATGTAAATGATAATGTTAAGAAGGATGATAGTTTAACAACCCCCTTTTAACTTTTTGTCATGCATCCATTTCATGACCATGACCACGTAGTCCTTTGTTTACTCTACGCAATAAAAACTGTACTCTCTTTTTGCAATATGGAGCACAGTAGTATCCTGCCCAGGTACTAACTAGCCTGCTCCCAATTTATGACTTTCTCTACCTTTCAATAAAACTCTTTGCTTTCACTTCTAAAACTGGTGCTTTGCTACTACATTTCGTGGTAAGACTTCAGAGAGAATAGATCTGATCTAGTTATATCCTAGGCTGAATCTGAGCACCTGGACTCCCAATCCCACTAAAGCATTCCTTCACCCACACATGGCACAGAGCCTCTTCACACGAAGGAACCATGCAGTCGGCACAGTGCATGACTCCAGAGAAATCCATGTGAGCTAAGGAGCCATACAGGGGCCCATCCTGATACCCTGGTGTGTTAGATTGGGTTCTCTAGAGAAACACAAAAACCAGCAAAGTGTATATATATATTTAGAGAGAGAGAAAAAAATTTATCTTAGGAAAATGGCTCACAAGCGT
>NW_006921737.1:1655004-1662503 GCF_000298275.1 Orycteropus afer afer | reverse complement strand
CTCCAACTATCACACCTGGCATCCTAACAACCCATACTTTCATACAGCACTGAGGGCATGGGGAAGGGAGAATGACTAAAACTGTATTTTCCTCACACTGAGGCCAGGGTCAACTCAACTGCAATGGGTGCAATGGGAGGCTGGATAGGGACTCAGAGTAGAATGAGATTATATGTTGTTATTGCTGTTGTTAGAGGCTGTTGAGTTAATTTCAACTCATAGTGATTCCATGTGTGCAGAATAGAACTGGTCCATAGGGTTTCCAAGGCTGGGACTTTTCAGAAGCAAATCACCAGGGCTGTCTTCCAAGGTACCTCTGGGTGAGTTCAAACTGGTAAGCTTTCAACTAGCAGTCAAGTGTTTAAGGGTTTGCACCACTCATGGAATCCTGAGGTTGATATAGTATCTATCAGATATTTAAATGTCATGCCCAGTAATTTCACTTGTAATTGGAGGTAGTATTTATTGGATTTATACTATGTGCCAGGTTATGTTCTAAAAACTTTACTCATTACACTCTCACCAATGATATGAGTGTATCTACTTCTCTCTTATACTTGGCATCACAGAATATTATCAACCTTTAAAATTTTTGCCAATCTGATTATTGGGAAAACGGTATTTCATTGTTTTAATGTGTATCACACTAAATAGTGATTTTTCACTTCTATTTCTGTATTGTTTGAGTTTTAACAATAAAAATGCAATCATACTTGTATATAAAATTAAAGTAAATAAAAACATGAATGCTTATACACCTAAGAACAAGGTTGTGAAATATACAGAGGAAAAATATATATAAAGCAAAAAACTCTCAAAATAATTTTGAAATATGTGAAGCAAAAAAAAGTGAAATTAATAAATCCACCCAGTGGAAGATTTTTACCGTATCCATCAGATCTCAACCAATCAAGTAGGCAAAAATAATTAAGATAAAGAAAATTTGATAACATAATTAATAGCACAGTGACTAAGGCACTTGACTGCTAACCAGAAGGCTGGTGGTTCAAACTCACCAGCCACTCCTCAGAAGAAAGGTTGGGCGACCTACTCCCGTAGTGATACCGCCTTGGAAACCCAAAGAGGGGTTATTATGTGTATATACACACATAAAGAGCCCTGGTAGCACAATGGTTAAGTGCTTAGCTGCTAACAGAAAGATCAGGAGTTCAAACCCACCAGCTGCTTGGTGGGAGGAAAGTCCTAGTGAAAAGCTCCCATAAAGATTACAACTTAGGAAACTCTATGGGCTAGTTCTACTCTGTCTTATATGGTGACTGTGAGTCAGAATCAATTTGACAGCACACAACAAAAACAACTATATATATATGTATATATATAGGAGCTCTGGTAGCATAGTGGCTAAAGCACTTGACTGCTAACCAGAAGGCTGGCGGTTCAAACCCACCAGCCACTCCTCGGAAGGATGGTTGGGCAATCCTACTTCCATAGTGATACTGCCTTGGAAACCCAAGGAGGGGGTCGCTATGAGTTGGGACCAACTCGACAGCAGTGAGTTTGGTTTTTTGGTTTTATATATACACACACACACACACACACATACATATGCATAGACACACACAGATCCAATAAAATTATGCACATATATACCCACACACAGAGCCTACAGGGAACAATCTCAAAAAATTGATGTGTTGGATTGGGTTCTCTAGAGAAACACAAAAACCAGCAAAGTGTATATATATATATTTATAGAGAGAGAAAGAGAGAGAGAGAGAGATTTATCTCAGGTAAATGGCTCACAAGAGTGTAGAAGCCGACAAGTTCAAGCTGAAAAGTTCGTCTCTGGAGGGGGATGGGGCCCGGAGCCGCCTGGCTTTCGCACGCACAGCAGAGGAGTTCAAGCCACAAAGTTCGTCTTTGGAGGAGATGAGGCCCGGAGCCACCTGGTTCCCGTAAGCACAACAGAGCCGAGAGAATCAAGCTGGCACGCAGCACGCTGGTTGCTGTTCCCAACAAAGGATGAATCCGAAACCTCCAGGGTGAGCGGCGAGCCGCTCACTCAGGGAAGTATATAGTCCGGAATGCTGTTCTTCCAGCTTGTCCTTGGAATAGCATTGCAGGTAGGCCACACCCCTGGGGAAACTCCCCTTGGGCAGACCTGCCGCTCAGAACTCAGTCATCTGATCCCATCATGGGAACCCCCACTCACAACTGGAGTCCAGCCAAGTTGACACATTTTCAACTATCACAATTGACCTTGACTTAGACTGCAAAGAAAAACTGGATAAATTCTAAAAAATCATAAAGAGGCAACAATCTAAGGCCACAGTGAAATAATATTCAAGAGTAATAATTTCAATAGAATCACCAAAAAAATTATCTGCTCAGAAAAATAATTAACATATTCTCCTAGATAACCTTTAAAGCTATTCCTTTGGAGTAGGCTAACTTCACAGTCTCAAAGGAGCCTAGACTTAGCAGGGCCTTATGCTTAGTTTAATGCTCTGCTGTCACTGTCTTGGAATTCTTAATAATTTTTTAACAAGGGGCCCCACATTTTCATTTTACATTGGGCCCTGCAATTATGTAGTCATCTCTGCCTATAACCACTTCAAGAGTGGGGTCTTAAATTTTAAGGAAGTATTACCAATGGCTCCATGGGAGAAAACACCTGGCGATCTACTCCCATAAAGGTTTGTTGTTGTTAGGTGCTGTTGAGTCAGTTCCATAGCAACACTATGTACAACAGAACAAAGCACTTCCTGGTCCTGTGGCATCCTCACAATCATTACTATGTTTGAGCCCATCTTTGCAGTCACTATGTCAATCCATCTCATTGACGGTCTCCCTTTTTTCACTCACCCTCTACTTTATCAAGCACAAAGTCCTTCTAGGAAATGGTCCCTCCTGACAACATGCCCAAGGGACATGTTATGAAGTCTTGCCACCTTTCCTTCTAAAAAGCATTCTGGTTGTACTTTTTCCAAGACAGATATTTCATTCTTCTGGCAGCCCACAGTATATTCAATACTCTTCATCAACATCATAGTTCAAAGGCATTAATTCTTTTTCAGTCTTTCTTATTTATTGTCCAGCATTCACATAGTATATGAGGCAATTGAAAATACTATGGCTTCAGTCAGGCTCAACTTAGTCCTCAAAGAGATGTCATTGCTTTTGAACACTTTAAAGAGGTTTTTTTTTTTTTTTTTTGGCAACAGATTTGCCCAATACAATGCATCATGTGATTTCTTGACTGCTGCTTCCATGAGCATTGATTGTGGATCCAAGTAAAATGAAATCCTTGACAACTTCAATCTTTTCTCCATTTATCATGATGTTGTTTACTGGTCCAGTTGTGAGGATTTTTGTTTCCTTTATGTTGAGGTGTAATCCATATTGTAGATTGTAGTCTTTGATATTCACCAGTAAGTGCTTCAAGTCTTCTTCACTTTGAGCAAGTAAAGTTGTGTCATCTGCATATCACAGGTTGTTAAAGAGTTTTCCTCCAATCTTAATATTCCGTTCTTCTTCATATAGTCCAGCTTCTCAGATAATTTACTCAGCATATGGATTGAGGAGCTCTGGTAGCATAGTGCCTAAGGCACTTGACTGCTAACCAGAAGGCTGGCAGTTCAAACCCATCAGCCACTCCTTGGAAGGAAGGTTGGGCAATCTACTTCCGTAGTGATACTGCCTTGGAAACCCAAGGAGGGGCCACTATGAGTTGGGTCCGACTTGACGGCACACAACAACATATGGATTGAATAAGTATGGTAAAAGGATACAACTCTGATACACACCTTTCCTGATTTCAAACTACACAGTATCCCTTGTTCTGTTTGGATGACTGCCTCTTGATCTATGTACAGGTTCCCTCTTGAGCAAATTAAGTGTTCTATAATTCCCATCCCTTGCAATGTTATCCATTATTTATTATGATCCATACAGTTGAATGCGTTTGCATAGTCAATAAAACATAGGTATACACCTTTCTAGTATTCTTTGCTTTTAGCCAAGATCCATCTGAAATCAACAATGACATCTTTCTTTCCACGTCCTCTTCTGAATCAGGCTTAAATTTCTGGCAGTTCCTTGTCTATGTACTGCTACAACCAATTTTTTAATTATCCTCAGCAAAATTTTACTTGCATGTGATATTAATGACATTGATAATTTCCACATTCTGTTGGATCACCTTTCTTTGGAATGGTGATTATAACCCAGGAAAACTGATGGAGCAGTTCTACTCTGACCTATAGGGTATTGGCTCAATGGACCCAACAACAACAACATCACTATCAAACAAAACTAGCAACAATAACATAATTAACACAATTAATGTCATTAAACTGTACATGTGAAGAATGTTGAGATGGTAAATGGTATGTTACATATATATTCACCACAATTTTTTTTAAAAAAAAGAATTTTTGGATGAAAAGGAAAAAAAAACTTGTAGCAATGCTATTAGTCAGGATAAGCTAAACATAGATTTACATCTGATTCTAATTCTGAAATGTTGAAAGGAAGCTCTGTTATGATAGTCTCAAAAGGCGTCCCTTTCTCATTGCGTAGTCTTTCTATGAGATAAAGGTAAATAAGGACAGAAGACACAGCAGAGGGAAGGATTAGGCTGTGTGTCTGTCTATGCGTATTTGATAAAAATTACAAACCTCCAGTTCACCCCCTGCTTCTCCTAGAGTCAAAAACTCATGATGATCTTGATCTCTAGAGCCTGGAGAAAGAAGACATATTTTACCAAGAGGAAATCTTATTTTAGAAGGAAATCTTAGCCAAGGCTGCTGGAGGCTGTAGAACACAACCTCATAAAATCAAGGGTCTATGGAGCACTTAACAAGATTTCCACCTGTTGATAGGAACACAATGACTTTATTGAGATTTTCCCCCAGGAAACTGGTTTCTCCCAGGAAAGTTAAAAGGCTGAGATCATCTTAGTAATAATACTGAGAACTAGACGCAGTCTATCACCCTCTGACAGTGCTGCATCTTCTCTGCATATTAATTAACTCATCAATTACCTTTCCAAGGGCAGGAGAAGCTGTGCTGCCCAGAGCCATGTCTTGCAGGTCTTCCTGTACTAGGAATGTCAAGAGCTCACCTTTATCCTTTCCCAAATGATTTGCCTCAGTGACAAACTAACTGATGACTTCTACAAGTTGCCTTCGGATGCTGCCTCTGGCATTTTCCACTCAAAGGCTACTCTGATGGATAGTAGGTTAGACTTGCCAAAGGAGTGATTTATACTCACCAATAAGCCAGAACCTTCTCACCCACCTCCCTGTGCAAGCGGCCCTTATCTGCATTGCTTAGAACACCCTGGGGACACATGAGAGGGAATTGAGTACCTTCTTTTTATCTATAACCTAATTCAAAATTAGAGTGTGCTGTAGTTGTAAATCTCAGATTGAGCTGTTCTTAGCTCATTATGTTTTTGCCATTTCATTTTATATGATTATAACAGTATCATCCTCTAAGCAGAATTTATAGTTTTCAAAGTGCTCTCTTGTATAAGAGCATATTAGCTTCTCAACAAAACTCTTATCAGATGGAAAAAGAAGGAATCACCATTCCCATTGGAATAAAGAAAATGTGTGAGGTAGAGGTTAAAAGACTCAATAAGGTCAAATATCTATATGGGATCAAATTGACAATAGCAACTCTAAAGGTTAGATAGGAAACTTGAGGGGCAGTGATTTTATGTTAATGAGGACCAATTCAGAAAAGAAGGGTGAAAATTGTTGCACAACTTGAAGAATGTAATGAATGTCCCTAAAGTGTACATGCAAGTGTAGAAATTGTTTAATAGGTATATGTCTGGTAGTGTTGTGCCTAAAGCATTTGACTGCTAACAAGAAGGCTGGCGGTTCAAACCCACCATCCACTCCTTGGAAAGAAGGTTAGGCAATCTACTTCTGTAGTGATACCACCTCGGAAACCCAAGGAGGGGTTGGTATGAGTTGGATCTGACTTGACAGCAGTGAGTTTGGTTTTGGTTTTGGTTTTGGTTTTTTGCTGTGTATATTCTCAACCAGCAACAAAATAAATAAAATTTTTTGGGAAAAAAATCATGCAAAAAAAAAAAAAAAGGAAAGAAAGTGAAAAATCACCCATAGAATGGGAGTAAAAGCTGTAAATCAAATATCTGACAGGGACATGTATCCAGTATATATAAGAAACTGTTACAACTCAGTGATAAAAAGACAACCCCATTAAAAAATGGGCAAAGGATATGTATAGAAATTTCTCCAGGCAAGATACACAAATGACCACATGACAAGATGTTCAACATCATTAGTTAACAGGGAAAGGCAATTCAAAAGGGCAATGAAATACCACTGCACACCTACCATGATGGCTATAATCAGAAAGACAGAGTAAACAAATATTGGTGAGAATATGGAGAAATTGGAACCTTTATATATTACTTAAGGAGCTCTGATGATAAGGTGGTTAAGGCATTTAACTGCCGACCAGAAAAGTCTGGAAGCTTGAGCTTACCAGGCCCTCCATGGAAGAAAAATTGGGCAGTCTGCTTCTATAAAGATTTACAGTCATGGAAGCCTAATGTGGGTCGCTATGAGTTGGAATTAACTCGGTGGCAGTAAGTTTGGTTTGAGTTTGATATATTGCTTATGAGAATGTATAACGGTGTGGCCACTTTGGAAAACAACTGGCAGTTCCTCAAGCTATTAAACATAGAGTTACCCTTATGATCCAGCAATTCCACTCCTAGGTATATACCCAAGAGAAATCAAAATATTCTCACACAAAAATTTCTAATGAATCTTCATAGAAACACTCTACAAAAATAATAGCAGAAAAGTGGAAACAACCCAAATGTCCATTAGCTGATGAATGGATAAAATAAGGGTTATCCATACAACAAAATATTATTTAGCAATAAAAAAGAAGGAAGTATTGATACATGCTACATTGTGATGAACCTTGAAAATATTGCACAAAGTGAAGGAAGCCAGTAACAAAAGATCAAGTATTGTGTGAGCCCATTTATATGAAATGTCTAGAATATGCCAGAAATGTTCAGAAGAGTATCAATAGAGAAAGATTAGTGGTTGCCTAGGGCTGGGGGAGAGGAAGTTGGGGAAAATGAGGATTTCCTAATGGGTAAGAGGTTTCTTTTTGGGGGTATTGAAAATGTTCTAAAATTGATTGTGGTGATGTTTGCACAATTCTGTGAATATACCAAAAATCTCTGAATAACCCTCTGTCATCAAGTCATTTCTAACTCATAGCAACTCTATGGGGCAAAGAAAAACTGCCCATAGGGTTTCCAAGGTTGTAAATCTTCATGGAAGCAGAGTGCCTTATCAGCTACTGGGTTCAAACTGTTGACCTCTTGGTTAGTAGCCAAATGCTTTAACCATGGCAGCACCAGAGCTCCTAACCACTGAATAAAAACCAAAAACCAAACCCACTGCCATTGAGTCAATTCCGACTCATAGCGACCCCCATTGAGTTTCCCAGGTAGTAAATCTTTTTTTTTTTTTTTT
>NW_006921737.1:1641485-1653644 GCF_000298275.1 Orycteropus afer afer | reverse complement strand
ATGAACATGGGTGTGCATATATCTGTTCTTTTCATGGCTCTCACTTCTTTAGGGTATATACCTAGTAATGGAATGGCTGGGTCAAATGGTATTTCTAATTCCAACTTTTGAAGGCATCGCCAAGGCAGTAAATCTTTATAGAAGTAGATTGCCTGTCTCCCTTTAGCAGAGTGGCTGTTGGGTTTGAATCGCCAACCTTCTGGTTAGCAGTCCAGTACCTTAGGCACTGCACCACCAGAGATCCTTAACTGTTGAATAATATACTTTAATAAGGGAATTGTATGGTATGTGAATTTTATCTCAGCAATACTATTTTTAAAAATTAAATGAAGAATTAGGAGTCAAGAAAATACTGTATCTGCCATCAAATAACCTTCTTGAGGGCAGATATTGTGTCTACTTTAAAAAATGAGTCACTAAATACTTGAAAGATATATAAAATACAGAAAATGTAAAGTAGATTCACATACTTACACCCCAGTTGTAGCATCTGTTAGCGTATTTGCTTTAGATGCTTTTTAACAAGAAATAAAATGATGCAGATATGGATACTACCAGTCCATTTTTCCCTCTCCATTCCCAAAAGTGACTGCTGTCCTAAAGTTCACATATATCTTCTGGCTGTGTTGTTAAACATTGACTACATCTGTATTTATCCATAACAATCTGTGGAAATTGACAAAGAACACGCAAATGAAAGCAAACAAAGGCTATTTATTCAGAGCTCACTACAGTAAGGGCCCTCGTCAGCTACCATCACTTGTGTTTGGCAGAAACTCAAAGGCAGGCAGAGATGTTAGAAAGCTTTTTAGTCAGGTGAAGGTGCGGGGGAGGGAAGGAGGCTTCAGGTATGCCCTGGTAGGAGGCTGTTGGCCTGGGGAAGCTGTAGGCAAGCCAACTAGAAGCAGGACACCTTATGTGATTGGTTGGAGGGTATATTTGGCTTTCTTCAGTTAGTCCTAAATTGAAAGTGGGGGAAAAATCGGGAAGCTGTCACTTATCAATCAAGCCCTGACCATTTTGTTTCCATTGTTATAAGGGTTGTTGTTTAACATATTGGACTGTTAGCTGTAGACAGTGGTATAATTTCCTGGGCTAGCTGCTGCTGCTAGTGAGTCAGAGTTGTAGTTTTATATTTTTGTTGTTGTTATGTGCTGTCGAGTCAGCCCTGACTCATAGCGACCCCTCCTTGGGTTGCCAAGGCAGTATCACTACGGAAATAGATTGCCCAACCTTCCTTCCAAGGAGTGGCTGGTGGGTTTGAACCGCTGGCCTTCTGGTTAGCAGTCAAGTGCCTTAGGCACTATGCTACCAGAGCTCCTCTGATCATTGTCCATTTGTCTATTCAGTCTCTCAAAACTATGTAGGATTATGAATGCTTTGGTTTTTACATTCATCTTAGAGTTTATGAATCTTTTTGCAAGCTTTTTTTCTCATTGAACATGATGTTCTGTGGGTCCATTCTCTCCCCACCACACACACCCCCCCAATCCCTTGGCTTTTGATTAAAATTGTAGCAAATTTATAAATTAATTTTGGGAAGATTGACATTGTAATGTAATTGCCCACATTTATGTGGGTCTTTTTTTTTTTTATGGCCTTCAATAAAATTAAGTGGGAGCTCTGGTAGCACAGTGGCTAAGACACTTGCCTGCTAACCAGACGGCTGGCGGTTCAAACCCACCAGCCACTCCTCGGAAGGAAGGTTGGGCAATCCTACTTCCTTAGTGATACTGCCTCGGAAACCCAAGGAGGTATCGCTATGAGTCGGGTTTGACTCAACGGCACATAACAACAACAACAACAACAACATAAAATTAAGTGGCTTCAATAATAGCACATGATTATTGGATTTATACCGAGCCACCTCTTGTTATGGTAATTGTTCTTGTTATTGCAAATGAGTCCATTTATTAAATTATCTTTCTGAATCAGATGGTGCTAATATATAGTAATGCTATTGATTTGTAAAATTGAGATATAATTACATACCATAAAACTCATCCTTTTAAAATTTAAAAATTCAGTGTTTTTTAGTTTTGTCACAAGGTTATGCAACCATAATCACTATCTAATTCCAATACATTTTCATCACCCCCCAAAAAACCCCATATCTGTTAGCACTCACTGTCCATTCCCCTCCCCCAGTCCCTAATCTATCTGTTCTTTGTCTCTAACCTTTACCTGTCACCATCCCAATCTCCTCATACCTCCCGGACCTAAGCAACCACTAATCTAATTTGTCTCTATACATTTCTCTGTTATGGACTTTCACGTGAATGGAATCATATAATACGTGATTTTTTTGTGACTGACTTCTTTCAATTAGCATGTTAAAGCATATATCAGCATTTATTCCTTTTTATGGTCAAATAATATTCCATTGTATAGATATACCATATTTTGTTTACCCATTCATCAGCTGAGGGATATTTGGGTTGTTTGTACTGTTTGGCTATTAATAATGCTCCTATAAATATTTGTGTCCAAGTTTTTATAGGGACATATATTTTCATTTCTCTTCGATATATATCTAAGAGTGGAATCACTAGGTCACATGGTAACTCTATGTTTAATCATTTGAGAAACTGCCCCAAAATATAGATTATTTTCCAAAAGTGACTGTACTGTTTTACATTCCCACCAGCGATGTATGAGGGGTCCAACTTCTCCAGATCTTGGCCAGAACTTGTTATTATCAAATTTTGTATTCTATCCATTTTAGTGTGGATAAAGTGGTATCCCCTTATGGTTTTCATTTGCATTTCCCTAGCAACTAACAACATCAATTATCTTTATATGTGCTTATTGTTGTTGTTAGCTCTGACTGACAGCTACTCCATGTGTTATAGACTAGAACTGCTCCGTAGGGTTTTCTTAGCTGTGCAGTTCACCACACCTTTGTTCCACAAAATTGCTGGGTGGGTTCAAACTACCAACCTTTAGATAAGTAGCAGACTGAAAACTGCTTGCACCACCCAGGCTCCTTTATGTGTGTATTAGCTATATGGATATCTATTTCGGAGAGCTATCTATTCAAGTTCTTGGCCCATTTTTTAATTGGGCTATTTCTCTTTGTATTATCAATTTGCAAAATTTCTTTAAATATCCTGGAAACTAGAATCTTGTCAGATATATTATTTGCACACACTTTCCCCCATTCTGTGGGCTGTCTTTCCACTTTCTTTTTCTTTCTCTCTCTTTTTTTTTTTTAATATTGTGATTTGGGTGAAAGTTTACAGAGCAAATTTACTTTCTATACACCAGTTCACATACACTTTGTCTCATGACACTGACTACAATTTATCTCAATGCAACAGCTCCCCTCCCACTTCCTCCCAATAGTTACCTCTTCCCTGTGTCCATCTTTCCATGCACTCCTGCTACCTGAGCTGTCTCCTTGTGCATAAACAGCCTTTCTTTCTCCCATGATTGTTCTCTCCAAGGAATGTATCTACCTCAGGTAAATGTTCAATTCATACACCTGTCTTTTGTTTGGCTGGAAGCCACAGGTGTGGGTTCAATTCCAGACCTGAAGGGCAGCTAGGGGCCACAGGCTCAGTGGTTCCACCAGGCTCAATCAGACCAGCAAACCTGGTCCCCTTTTTTTTTGTTCCCCAAATGATTTTGAGTTTTGTTCCACATCATTCTCCCTCTCTATCCAGGATCTTTTACATAGATCTCCCTCCAAGTGGTTGACAGTGGTAGCTGGGCACCATCTAGTTCTTCTGGTCTCATAGTTGTATAGGCTGCAGATTGCATGGTGTACCAGTCACTAGGACTAATTGTTTTCATGAATCTTTGGTTTTCTTCATTGTTCTTTGCTCTGAATGAGGAGAGACCCATCATTGCATCTAGATGGCTGCTTACAAGCTTTTAAGTTCCAGTCGCTACTCACCAAAGTAGGAGGTGGAACAACGTTTTGTGTAGTATGTTATGCCAATTGAGCTTGATGTCCCCTGCGACAATTGAGCCCACAGCTTCAATTCCTCATTCCCTCTGGGTAGCTGGCTGTGACCAAGAAGTGACTACTACCTCGTCCCTTGTCAGCTCTACTATACACCTTGGAATTCTTACAGAACATACAAATATACTTGTACAACCATTGTCTGCTAACCCTATACATGGTCTTGGTTATACTCCCTGCTTCATAGACATACCTAATAGTTCAGCCTGTCTACCTGTATACCCATATTTGCCTTCACTGACAATGTAGTACTCTATGTGCAAAAGGGTTCATCTTTGTTGTCTGCACCTCCCATGTACCTCTTTATGTCTTCCTCTTCCTCAATGCCACCATGTTGATCACTGATATTTGGTACATTGCCCTTCTCTTCACCCAAATCAATACTTATCTCTACCTATCTAACAGTGTTCCCTCCCTCCCCTCCCACCCCTGGTAGCCAACAAAGAAAATTTCCTTCCATAGATAAACCTTTCCTTGACTTTTACAATAATGGACTAATACAATATTAGAGCTAAAACTATAAAAATCTTACAGGATAACATAGGTGTAAATTTTTGTGATCTTAATTTAGGCAATGGTTTCACTTGAAGCACTAACAAACAAAGAAAAAGTGGATAAATTAAACTTTTAATGAAAATTGAAAACTTTTGTGTTTCAAAGGACACTATTAAGAAAGTGGAAAGACAATCAAGTGAGGAATGGATAACCAAACTATGGTACATACACACAAGGGAATACTATGCAACCCTAAAGAATTAAAGTAGAATCTGCAAAACACAGTATAACATGGATGAACTTGGAGGACATTATGCTGAGTGAAATAAGTCAATCACAGAAGGACAAATATTGTATTTGAGGATTTTCATGTCTATGTTCATTAGGGTTATTGGTCTGTAGTTTTCTTTTCTTGTGATGTTGTTACCTGCTTTTCATATCAGAGTAATACTGGTCTCTGAGAATGAAATGGGAAATGATCCCTCCTTTTCTATTTTTCGGAAGAGTTGGTGAAGAATTAGCATAAATTCATCTTTTAAAGTTTGGTAGAATTCACCAGTGAAGCCATCTAGTTCTGGGCTTTTCTTTGTGGGAAGTTTTTTTTATTACTAATTCAATCTCTTTACTAATTTTAAGAAAACAAACAAACAAAACTCACTGTCATCGAGTCAATTCAACTCATAGTGACCCCTCCTTGGATTTCCCAGGTAGTATCTCTACGGAAGTAGATTGCCCTTCCGAGGAGTGGCTGATGGGTTTGAAATGCCAGCCTTCTTGTTAGCAGGCAAATGCCTTAGGCACTACACCACAAGAGCTCCTAATTATAAGTCTTTTCTATTTCTTTTTGAGTCTGTTTTGGAAGTTTCTATCTTTCTAGGAATTTCTCCATTTCATCTAGGTTATCTAATTTGCCGATATAAAATTGTGTATAGTATTCCACTATAGTCATCTTTATTTTTATAATGTTGGTAATAATGTCTTCTCTTTCATTCCTGATTTTAGTAATTTGAATCATCTTTTTTCCCTTTGATCTATCTAGCTAGAAGTTTGTTAATTTTGATGATCTTTTTTCTCAATTATGCTACTGATTTCTGAATAACGATAGTATACCAAACAACCTTATTAATTTACATCATTTGCAGATTCCCTTAATTTTCTACATAGATGATCTCATCATCTGCAAACCAGGACAATTTTGTATCTTCCTTCTCAACCCAGTGCCATGTTGATTATAAGCAGTCATGTTCTTGACTTTAAAGATAATCTTCTCATAGTTCCATATTAAATGTAATGCTAGCTTTGAGTAAATATCCTTTATTAAGGAGTGGAAATTTCCTTCCATTCCAGGTTGGCTAAAATGTAGATTTAACTGAAATAAAACAAGGAACTTAGAATTCTTAAACTCTGTAATCTCCCTCTCATTTTCCATATTTGTATATTAATTCTTCAAAATTGGTTGAAATTTATTGTTTTATATTTTAGTTCACCATCCAAATTAGCCATTATTATTGTTGCATTTTAAAGTTAGAGCTCTTTGGATTTATCAATATATTTTCCGATTTCTGTACTTATTATTGTTTCTTTCATCTCATTCCTTCCTCTTGTGTTCAATTTCATTATCAAAGCCTATATTTTTGTACATCTTCAGTGAAATGGGGTATTAAACACTCTAAAGCTTAAGTTTGTTTAAAATATTCTTATTTCAAATTCACTCTTGAATATAGCTTAATTGAGTATGGAATTGGAGGTTCTAAGTTATTTTACTGCAGCATTTTGAAAATGTCATTTTGACCTTAATTGTAGCTAGTGAAAAACATAATAATTCATATGTTGTTGTTTATTATTAGGTTTTTTATCTTTAGTTACCTTTATAATTTTCCTTTGATGTTTGATACTCCACAGGTTCACTGTAAGGTATCTAGGAATGAGTTTGTTTCCATTTCTTCTCAGGATTTATGGATTTCTTCAATCTGAAAAGTCATATTTTTTATTTTTAATCAATTCTGGAACATTCTCAACAATGGTCACTTCTATTATCACTTCTACCCCATCTCTCTATTTTCTCCTTATGGAATACCTAATAGAAATAACTTGGGTTTTAGAAGACTTCAGGGGATATTTTTGGTTTAAGGTTTAAAGATTATCTTGGAAAACTTATACAAAGACAACTGCAAAACACTACTACAAGAAATTAAAGACCAAACCAAACCAAACTCACTGCCCTCAAGTTGGATCTGACTCATAGCAACCCCTCCTTGGGTTTCCGAGGTGATAACACTACAGAAGTAGATTGCCCAATCTTCCTTCCAAGGAGTGGCTGGTGGGTTTGAACTCCCAGCCTTCTGGTTAGTAGTCAAAATGCCTTAGGTACTACACCAACAGAGCTCCTCAAGAAATTAAAGCGACCTACATAAATGAAAGACTATACCATGCTATGGATAGGAAGACTAAGTTTGTGAAAATGTCAGTACTACTCAAAGCACTTTAAAACTATAATGCAATCCCAATCCAGATTCCATCATCATTCTCTAAGGAGATTGAAAAACTAATTACTAACTTTATATGGAAGGAGTTCTGGTGGCACCAAGCTTTATATGGAACTTTATGTAGAAAGGAAAGAGACCCTAGATAAACAAAGCACCATTAAAGAAGAAAAACAAAGGAGGAAGCCTCACACTCTCTGATGTCAAAACTTACTATACAGCCACAGTAGTCAAAAAGCCTAGTATTCGTACAATGAAAGACACATAGGGAAGTGGTACAGAACTGAGAACACAGAAATAAACCCATCTACCTACGGAGAAGGAGCTCTGGTAGCATAGTGCCTAAGGCACTTGACTGCTCACCAGAAGGCTGGCGGTTCAAACCCACCAGCCACTCCTCGGAAGGAAGATTGGGCAATCCTACTTCCGTAGTGATACTGCCTAGGAAACCCAAGGAGGGGTCGCTATGAGTCAGGGCCGACTCAACGGCAAACAACAACACCACCTACGGAGAGCTGATATTTGACAGAGCCATAACCTGTTAAATGGGGAAGAGCCAGTCTCTTTTCCAAGTGGTGCTGGCAAAACTGGATAGCCATTTGCAGAAAAATGAAGCAGGAGCCATCTCTCTCTCTCTTTCTCTCTCTCTCTCTCTTTTAATTTTATTGTCATTTGGGTGAAGTTTATAGAGCAAATTAATCTGCTATACAGCAGTTCACATACACTTTGTTTCATGACATTGACTGCAATTTCCCACAATGCAATAGCTCTCCTCCCACTTGCTCCCCATAGCCATCTCTTCCCTGTGTCCTTCCTTCCCATGCACTCCTGGGCCCTGAGCTGTCTCCCTGTGCATATACAGCCCTTCTATTCTCCCATGATTGATGTCTCCAAGGAGTGTATCTACCTAATGCAAATGCTCAGCTTATATGGCTGTCTTTTGTTTGGCTAGGAAGCCACAGGAATGAGCTCAATTCCAGACCTGAAGGATAGCTAGGGGCCATAGTCTCAGGGTTCCACCAGGCTCTATCAGACCAGCAAACCTGGTCCTTTCCCCCTTCTTTTATGATTTTGAGTTTTGTTCCATATTGTTCTCTCACTCTATTCAGGATCTCCTACATAGATACCCATCCAAGGGGTTGACAGCGGTAGCTGGGCACCATCTAGTTCTTCTGGTCTCATAGTCGTATAGACTGGAGATCAAATGGTGTACCAGTCAATTGGACTAATTGTTTCCATGCATCTTTGGTTTTCTTAATTCTTCATTGCTCTGGACAAGGAGAGACCCATCATTGAATTTAGATGGCTGCTTGTAAGCATTTGAGATCTCAGCCGCTATTCGTCAAAGTAGGATGTGGAACATTGTTTTTGTGTAGTATGTTATGCCAATTGAGCTTGATGTCCCCTGTGACCAAGGAGCCATATCTCTTGCCATATAAAAAAAATTAACTCAGCATTGATTAAAGACCTAAATGTAAAGCCTAAAACTATAAAGGTCACCAAATACACATTTAAGCATAATGAAAAATGCAGAAACAGCAGAAGATGAACTAGACAACTGGGACCTCTTAAAATTAAATATTTATGTGCATCAAAGGACTTCACCAAAAGAGTAAAAGTGAACCTATAGACTGGAGAAAAAAATTGGCAATGACATATCGGACAAGGAATTAATCTCTAAAACATATAGAAAACTTCAACATCTCAACAAAAAATCCAATTTAAAAATGGGCAAAGGACATGAATAGACACTTCACCAAAGAAGATGTTCATGTAGCCAACAAGGACATGAAGAAATGCTCTTGATCACTAGCCATTAGAGAGATGCAAATCAAAACAATGAAATAACATCTCAACCCAGCATTAATAGCAAAGTTAAAAAAAAAAACAGGAAACAAGAAATGCTGGCAAGGGTATAGGAAGACTGGAAACCTCATACACTGCTGGTGGGATTGTAAAATGGTACAACCACTGTAGAAAATGGTTTGGTACTACCTTAAAAATTTGGAAATAGAAATACCATATGATCCAGCAAACCCACTACTAGGTATATTATCTTAGAGAAATAAGAGCCATAGCGTAAATATGCATACCCTGCACTATTCACAATAGCAAAAAGATGGAAACAACCTAAGTACCATCAATTAATGAGGGGATAAACAAACTATGGTGCATACACACAATGGAATACTACACAATGTTAAAGAATAATGATGTATCTACAAGAAACATCACAACATGGGTGAATCTTGAGAAGATCATGCTGAGTGAAATCAGTCAATCACAAAAGGACAAGTATTGTTTGAGACCAAAACTATAAAAAAGGCAAGAAAAGGTTTACACAGAGAAAGAAACATTCTTTCAAGTTTCCCAGGCATGGGAAGGGTTGTTGTTGTTGTTATGTGCCATCGAGTCAGACCAGACTCATAGCAATCCCTCCTTGGGTTTCTGAGGCAGTTTTCACTACAGAAGTAGATCATCCAACCTTCCTTCCGAGGAGTGGCTGGTGAGTTTAAACCACCAGCCTTCTGGTTAGCAGTCAAGTGCCTTAAGCACTATGCTACCAGAGCTTCCACATGGGAGGAAGGCAGGGTAAATCACTAACTAGAGGGTAGACATATATTAACTTGGGTGAAGGAAAAAGCAATATACAATAAGGGGGAGATCAGCACAAAATTATCAAGGCAAAGGAAGACACTAGGAGGAGCACCAGAATTAAAGGCAACAAAGGTAAACACTATTACATGCACAATCCTGCAATAACAGTAGCAACAACAATCTACAAGTGGATATATAGAGTGTTCAAAGTGAACAGGTGCAGGAAGGTGACTAGGACTATATCCATGAAAATGTATAGGTTTGACAGAAGATATTTCTACATATATATTTATATGTGCTACAAATATATCAATGAATATAGTAGATTATATAGGGAGCAAAGTTATGAAAACTTCTTAGCCATAACCAAACACCTTGAGGGAATGAGTCACTTAGCCTAGGGACTCAGGAACATACTCTTGGGGGACTTCAAGGTCAACTGGCATAACATAATCCACAAAAACAACATTCTACATCCTACTTCGATGAGTAATGTCTGGAGTCTTAAAAGCTTGTGAGCGGCCATCTAAGGTACAACTATTGGTCTTTCCCCATCTGCAGCAAAGAAGAGTGAAGAAAACCAAAGACATATGGAAACAATTAGTCCAAAGGACCACATGATCCTCAACATCCACAGCCCTGAGACCAGAAGAACTACATGGTGTCCAGCAACCATTGCTGACCTCTCGGAAATGGATCACAATAGGAGGTCCTGGATAGAGTGGGAGAAAAATGTGGAACAAAACTCAAAATTATATAAAATAAGACAGGCTTACTGGTCTGATAGAGGCTGGTGCAACTCTCAAGACTATGGCCCCTGGACACCTTTCAAGCCTGGAAATGAACTCACTCCTGTGGCTCAACCTTCAACCAATCAATAGACAGGCCGGTGAATTGCAACACCAGGGAGGCAAGCACTCCTTAGCATAAGCAACATATGAGTTTAAAAGGTCACCATTTGCCCAGGAATAAAGCTCAAAAAGCAGGAAGGGATAGGAAATGAGGATGAATGGAAACAGTAAACACAGGGAGGAAGTAGAAAGAGTGCTGTTATGCAGTAGGGATAGCAATCAATGTCACAAAACAAAATATGTATGAGTTATTTAATAAAAAAACAATTTGCTCTGTAAACTTTCACCCAAACACAATAAAGAGCTAAACAAATAAATAAAGACTATTTCAGGACACTCATTTCAGGGGTTCATGCACCCTCCATGGCACCAGAAAGTCTAGACTCCATGAGAATTTGTGATTCTGTTATGTATTTCCCCCTTCAGATCATGATGCTTCTATGGAATCTTGGATTAAAGTGTACAGCAATGGCAGCCAGGCACCATCCAGTTCTTCTGGTATTACGGCAAAGGGGAGGCTCTTTTTATACTATCAGCTAATTCTCTTTCATGGTTAATCATGCCTTGTTTTGTTCATTGTCTGTAGAGGTTTTGCATTTACCTCTTTCAGAACACAAAGGCTTTACTGCCTTTATCTCAGATTTTAGTCTAATAGTTAGCTGCATATTCTTCCATATAAATTCAGAGTTCCACCAACCTCAGGTCTGGAGTTCGATTTCTCATAAGGAGACTTTAAAAATACATCTAGTCCTCACTTATTGACTCTCTCATTATGCAACATTTTGCATTTAGGACAATACCAAAAAAAAATCTACTATCTGATTATTTTGTGCATTCATGGCATATGCCTGGCAGTAATGAATGTCAAGGTCTGAGGTGAGAATAACACTGGCTGTGATGGTTAAAGTTATGTGTCAGCTTGTCTGAGCTGTGTTTCTCAGTGGTTTGGCAGTTATATAATGATGCAATTTGGCATTTCTGTAATGATGTAGTCATACTCCATTTTGTGATTTGATGTGGTCATCCTCCATTTTTCCATAATGCAGATTTTCCCATAATGACCTGATCTTTGAAACCTAGCCATGTGTCTTAAGCTGAGTTCCCTAGAGAAGCAAAACCAGTAAAGCTTATCTATATATAAAGAGCCAGCAAAGTTTATCTCAAGGAAATGGCTCATGTAGTTGTAGAGGCTGGTAAGTCCTCAGGTCAAACATTAAGCCTGAAGGCATCTCCTTATTTAAACAGCTGCAGAGGCTGATGAACTCAATATTGGCAGGCAACACAGCAGGCTGCTGTTTTCAGAGGCCGATGAATCCAAGATGTGGTTGTTGTTGTCAGGTGCCGCCAAGTCGTCTCCAACTCATAGCGACCCTATGCACAGCAGAATGAAACACTGCCCAATCCTGTGCCAGCTCCGCAATTCCTGCTATATTTGAGCCCATCCTCACAGCCACCGTGTCAATCCATCTCTTTGAAGGCCTTCCCCTCTTTCCTCGACCCTCCACCCTACAAAGCAGCTGATTTGCCCAGTACTATACTCGTCTAATTCCAAGATTTGTTGTTGTTGTTGTTGTTATGTGCCGTCAAGTCGGACCTGACTCATAGCGACTCCTCCTTGGGTTTCCAAGGCAGTATCACTATGGAAGTAGATTGCCCAACCTTCCTTTTGAGAAGTGGCTGGTGGGTTTGAACCACCAGCCTTCTAGTTAGCAGTCAAGTGCCTTAGGCACTAAGCTACCAGAGCTCCAAGATAGGCAAGTAAAAT
>NW_006921737.1:1605529-1637980 GCF_000298275.1 Orycteropus afer afer | reverse complement strand
GTCACCACAGTAGGACAAACAGGCAGACAAGTTTGCCTCCCTGTTGGAAACCTCTTGCACCACCCTTACCTGGGTCTCTGTGGCTGACTCCTCCTCTGTCCAGATTCTTAGGCCTTTTAATCCCCTTTCTCCCACTCTCCTGCCCTGCTGCTTTGGGTGTGCCTGAGTTCCTCTCCCCACTTGGATCCCTGAGGCTGACTGCTCCTGTCTGAATTCTTGGCTTTTTTATCCCCTTTCTCCCACTCTCCCACCCTGCTGCTTTGGGCGTGCCTGAGTTCCCTCTCCTCACCTGGATCCCTGCAGCTGACTGGTCCTCTATCTGAGTTCCTGGCTTTCTTAATCATGAGGATAACTATGTCGTAACTGCTGAACCACTTAGAATCATGGCCCTGCCCAGTTGACATACAACCTTAACTATTACACCATGCTGTAAGTGAGGAATTAGGTGAATTTCTCTCAAGAGCCAAAGTAATCAGCAATCTTCCTTGCTGTTTCTGTGTCTCTGGATGGAGTTTTCTTGCTCCTTTTTCCCTGATAGAGTAGCCATACCAAGGTCCCAGCTTGGTTCCAGCTTCTTTGTCTTCTTTGGGGCTTTAACCACCTGTCTTGTCTACTACTCTCAGTGTTTATCTTCGTATCCTTCTGAACCACCACTGCAATTAGCTCCTATGCTCATAACTGACCAAACCAAAACCAAACTCACTCTCACTGAGTCAATTTTGACTCATAGCAACCCTCATTGGGTTTCCAAGGCTATAAATCTTTACAGAAGCAGACTGTCTCATCTTTTTTCCATATGGTAGCTGGTGGGTTCAAACCACCAATCTTTTGGGTAGCAGCCAAATTCCTTTGGTGGTCACCGCACCACCAAAGCTCCTTCATAACTGATCAGAGATTGCTCATATTTCTTGCAAGTTTGTCTAATACTTTTTGTTTGTCATTATATTTTATCCACCATTTATTCGAATATGTCTATTGGAGGAAAAGGGGGTGTGGACCAGCTCAATTTACTGTGATGCTGAAGTTGACCTTTAACTTGTCTTATTCATCTTGGTGTTTGAGGTACCAGTAAAGTATCCAGCATATACTATGTACTCAATAAATATTTGTTGAACAAATTGTTGGAAAAAAATGAAGCAATGGCTATCATTTGTCCTCCTGAGTCCTCATTTTGTTCACCTCCCTAAAGAACAACTATGGATTTACAAAACATTATAATCACCTGCTTTTTAGCTTTCTAAAATCTTCAATGATACAATGTAAGGAGCTCTGGTGGTGGATAAAGCATTTGCCTGCTAATCACAAGGTCAGCGATTCAACCCACCAGTTGCTCCACATGAGGCAATCTACTTCCCTAAAGATTTAGAGCATTGGAATCCCAATGGGGGTCACTATAAGTCGGAATTCATTTGATGGCAGTGGGTTTTTATCATACAATTTGAAACATTTTCATACTCCAGACAAATGATGAATTTTCCATTCTTTAAGGTTTTTATATTATCCAGGAATAACCCTACACCTCTTTTTTAGAATTTTCCAGATTAGCTGGACCATCAGAAGTACTTCAGATATACCTTCCCAAAAACACAATAAACATTATTTAAAAAAAGAAAGTACTTCAGTAACAAAGAAGCCAAACATATTTATAGTTCTCCATTATTAGATTTAGTCTAGATTCTAGAAGAACTGCTTTCTGAAGTAATGTCACTTTTGCCAATATTATGTTTTGTTTTGTTTTTGAATTTTTTTATTGTGATTTGGGTGGAAATTTACAAAGCAGGTATGTTTTACACTCAATAATTTAACACATTTTGTTTTCTGGCACCAATTACAATCCCATAATAGAACAGTTCCCCTCCCACCTCTTCCCTGTGGTTACCTCTTTCCTGTGTCCTTCTTACCTATGCATTCCTATGTTTTATTTTTAAAGAACAGTCTCCTCTGATCTACAGATATAATGACATTTACCAGGTGTTGGGATTGTTCTTAACATTAAATTGAAAAAACTCTCTTGGTAATCTGGCAAAGGCTGAGCAAAACTGGCTACCCAATTGGCAAGAAAGGTGAGAGATGTCCAGTTCCCTGTGATGCTCAACTTGTGTTTGAAATGGGTGTGATAACTGTATTTACCACACTGTTTTCAGATTCCACATTCAGCTGTGTGGTGGTTATCATGAGACCAGCAGCGCCTTCTTAGCCATCACACAGCAAGTGAGTCCCTTGGCACCTCCAATCCAATATCCTTTCGAGAAAAACTTCATTTTCAAATTTCACCGCACCCCAAATTTGGTACAAAATGCCTGATCTGCACAGAATCTTCTGGAATCTAATTCAGAGCTTACAAATTCTAAGGAGTAAAAGGATGAGAAGACTGAGGAACCCGGCAGTGCCCAGGGTTATTGTTATTTGGTTAATAGGGATCAGGGCTTCAAACTGGCTCATTCTGGTTTGACCCCCACTGAGAATTTGTATTCCCATTCCACATATACCAAATCAAAATCTACATTTTAACAAGATCCCCAGGTAATTCTTACAAGTCTTCAGGTGATTCTTATGTATACATCTGGGCATCCTGTTAAAATGTAGATTCTAATTCAGTATAACCACTGCCATCAAGTCTATTCTGACTCATAGATACCTTTTAGGACAAAGCAGAACTGGAAGGTTGGGCAATCTACTTGCATATGATACCATCTCTGAAACCCAAGGAGGGGTCGCTATGAGTCGGTCTGACTGGACAGCACATAACAACAACAACAACAAGCCCCATAGGGTTTCCAAGACTAAATCTTTACAGGAGCAGACGGTCTCGTCTTTCTCCCATGCAGCAGCTGGTAGGCTCAAAAAGCCAACCTTTTAGATAGCAGCTGAATGCTTTAAACACCATCTCATTAGAGCTCCTTCTGATTCAGTATATATGGTGTGGAAAGGCAAATTCTCAGCAGAGGGTCAAACCAGAATGAACCTGTTCAAAGCCCTGAAGTTATGGGTGAAGGTCAGCTGAGTTGCCAATCTGGTCTCCAGTTAAAGCCTAATCTGAAGAATTGTTTTCCATAATTAGCCTGCATCTTTTCTCCAAAGAGAGAATGTGCAAATTTATGGTGGATCCAGTGGTTATGAGCTATGTGACTCTGCTAAGTTACTTAAACAGAGGTTAAACAAAACTGGGGGTGAAAATACCTACGCTTACAGAGTTGTGATAATTAAATGGTAGGACAATTCAGTGTTTGCTACTTTTTTATTTGTAGTTCTTACAAGGTTATGTGGCTATAAGGTTATAAGGTTTCTCATTAGATATGAGAAATAGGAAGTACTATTAAATATATAAGGTAAATATCATCATCATTAATAATAAGTTTGGAAGGCAGAATGGTCAGGAAGTGGATAAGAGGAAGAGAAGAAAACTTAATGGAGAGGAGGATGAGGCCAGCTGGGCTGATGGAGTATTTATAACTACTAACAACAAAATATGCCTTATCAGCTTTTTGCTAATAATGTCAGACCATCTCATGGTCACTGAATACCGCAGGCAAGATTTGACCCAACCTACGCAGGGTCTGGGACCCAGTCTCCACACCTGTCTCAATTACTGCCTATCTGGAACAGTGCTAGATAAGTAATAAATGTCTAGGAAGTACTATCTACTTTCATAGTTTTATCATATTATATTTTAATATTGGAAGCTACACATAAAATCAAATTTCAGAAAATTTGGAAAGTGTGATTAAAAAGAAAATAAAAAAGCAACTAATCTCTATACTTCAGCAGAACCTTTATCACACTTTGATGTAGCTTTATCCTATTTTTTCTATATGCTCGTTTTTTAAAGCCGTCACTTTAATTGTAACTATACCAGCAGTTCTACGTTCTGCTCATTTCTTTGCTTAACATTATATCATAAGAATTTCCTTTTCTCACATATTCAACAGAGACATAGATTTGGGGGTGGTAGAGCAAATCCATCCATCCATCCAGTAGATGATGCCCCAGTCCCCTCTTGTTGGGTATCTATGTTGCTTCCATTTTTTAAAATGTTAAGCAAGGTTACAATGAAGACATTTCTGCATCTAGCTTTTCCTCTATTTAAGATTATTTTACTAGAATAGACCTCCAGAAGAGGAATACTTGGCTCAAAGGGTGTGAACATGTTTATGACTTTTGACACAAATTGCAAAATTACTTGCCAATGAATTGAACTAATTTCTAACATCCACAAAGTATGAGTACCCATTTCACTACACCCTCTCTAGCACTGGGAAGTAGATTTAAAAAAAAAAAAACCAAACAACTTTTGCTGTTGATTCAGCGTATGGAAAATGGTACTCCATATTGTCATAATTTTTATTTTTACATATTTTAAATAAAGCTGAAAATTATTTCTGAGTGTCTGTATTTTGATTGTTTTTACACTTGTGTGAATTACCTATTTAATCCTTTTGACAATTTAATAAATAATTTTGATGATTGATTTAGGGGAAACAATTGAGTTTTTCCAGCAGGAAGAACACTGGTAATGCCAGGTGGCTTAAACTATCTGAGTTCTGCTTCCTCAACTATAAAATGAGCAGCTTCGGAAGGAAGGTTGGGCAATCCTACTTCTGTAGTGATACTGCCTTGGAAACCCAAGGAGGGGTCGCTATGAGTCGGGGCCGACTCGACGGCACATAACAACAACAACAACATACCATGTGAAATGCTTGGTGAAATATCAAGCACTTTATAAAGATAAAATGGATGTTACTTTCCTTTCATCTACAGCCTAGAGCTCTAAGATTCACAAATGGAATGACTGAGAAAAATGTGCTGGGTGAAGGTACAAAATCAGGCCAAATGAAGAGGGGCTGGGAGAGCACTGCATGAACTACCCAGCAACTTAACAGATGCTTATCGAGAGACAGACGTGGCATCTTTCCTCCCCCACCCCTCGTCCTGATTTCCCAGGATAAGCTAAAAATAATATATATTGGGTAAGCTTTTGATCTGATCTAGTACAAAGTTACCTTCACTTTCACCAAAATTTGTAGACAATTTGGAGAGGAGAACAAGCCTGCTTCTCCTCAGAGGAAATTCTACTGCGAAGGGGGAAGAAATATGATCCCCTCTCCATTGTTGCATATACATAAAAATGCGTATTCAATGGCTGCCTCCAGGGTGACTGTGTGAGGGAGAATGCACTAGACAAAGCTATATGGTTCGTTGCTGTTGTTGGTAGAGGTGATTTTGTCTATTTGTTGGTTAGCTGATTTTATTCACATGAATATTTTTAAACTGCATTTAAACTGCCAGCCAAACCAAAATAAATATATATAAAAAATAAAATCCCCTTGCCCTCAAGTCAATTCACAGTAATCATATAGGACAGAGTAGAACTGCTTTACAGTTTCTTCCACTGTAAACTTCACGGAAGCAGATTGCCACATCTTTCTCACAGTCACTGATGGCTTTAACCGTTGACCTATTGATTAGCAGCCAAGTGTTTAATTACTAGGTCTCCTAAACTGCCAGCCAGAAAATGTAAAACATTGTCATGTTTAAATAGAGGGCCTGGGGGTGATTAAAAAATTTGTTCCTCTTCCTATTGTTTCCATATATTTATTAATAATCACAATATTCCTTGAATTTAAAACTGTGAAGAATGTTTTATGTGTGTGACCAAATATCTAAGTGATAAATGAAAAAATATGATTTTTAAAATGTTTCCAAATACCTGCATGTTTTGAAACATGAACATAAAATACACAAAGTAAAACAAAGCAACCTTGCTCACAGGAGACATCCGGCTCCCTGTATTGTCAGGACGTGAGCAGCACAGATGTCTACCCCTCAGTCCACAGGTGGACCTCTAGGCACCAGATAGCTAGTAAGGAAGCAAGAATTACAACCTAAGTGAAGCTATCAGGAGCTCTTGCTGGGCAAGAGCACAGTCAATAAAGGGTGTGGGGGACACAAGGACAGACAACTTAAATGATTACCAGGCCCAAAAGATGACATTCATGAAGTAAGTAAGTGAGGTAAACCAAAAAAACCAAACTCACTGCTGTCAAGTTGATTACAACTCATAGCAAACCCCCGCGCCCCCACCCCCCCACCCACACACACACTGGGTTTCCAAGGCTATAAATCTTTAGGGAAGCAGATTGCCTCATCTTTTGCCCTGGAGCAGCTGGTGGGTTCAGACCAACAACCTTTTGGTTAGCAGCCAAATGCCTTAACGACACCACCAGAGCTCCTTCAGTAAGTGCAATGGGACAAAATATTTCAATGTTCTCTTTAGGAAAAAAACAAAACAGGATAAGGTTGATAGTAAAGGTCCTTGTTGACACAGACAAAAAGGAGAAGGTGACCCTGGGATGGACTGCAGACCCCAGCCCTACCTACAAGAGTGGGTGCTTCTCTGCCTAGGCAGAATGCTAGCCCTACATTCAAGATAAATGGAAAACTCAGATTTCAGTGTGAAATCTTTCCACCTTGGTGGCCCACTGATGGCCAATTTGAGACCCCTGGATAAGCAATAGGTCCATGTTGGGCATGCTGTGTTTCTTTAGTTTGGCTGTTTTCTGAAGCAATAGGCTGGGTTTGGAGCTGCCTTTGTCATGTGTGCAGGCAAGGACTGGACAGATGGTTCTGTGTAGGCGCTGCCTGTTGTACTCACTCAGGTTCCTTGCTCTACAAGGATTGAGTGACAAGGACAAGCTTTCACATCTTGCCTCCCGGGAGAACCTCTCTGTATGTGGTGGGGACAAAGGGTCTGACCTGCCAAGGTGGGGAGGGAGGGGGGGATAGGAATTATTCTTATGAAAATGAAGGATTCCAAGTGGTCACCCACCAGGGGTCTGCAGACTCCCCAGGTTGGCTCCCTGAAGTCTAGAAGCTCCTCCCCTGCCCTGCTTGGTCAGAGCAGAGAATCAATGTCGAGGGCAGAGAGGTAAACCCGGGAATGGCTCTAGGGACCGCCTTGCCTGGGGCGGCAAGGCTAGCTCCAGCACTAACGGAAACCCGCGCCCTCTTCCCTAGCAGAGCGCGGGATCCCAGAGCCCACCGAAGGTGAAGGAGAGAACAAGAAGGCTGAGAGGTGCTGGCCCCCCAGCCTTCCACAAACTGTTGCCATGGTCACAGAGGACTTTTGCTGTGAAGCGCGGTGACACCCTCTCCAGCGCCTACTCCGCTTGCCTTCTGGATGACGTCATGAACGTCCAAGGCCCGGACAGGCCACCTGTGGGTTGGTCTCAGCTTTAAAGCTGCTGTTTCTCCCCTGGCCCCGCAGTTAATGCTACTGTTTGCTCAGAGGAACACCTTGCCGGGACTCCAGACTTTCCTCCAGCACTGGCTGGGCGGCCACCGCTCGGGATAGGACAGATGGCCTGAGAGAGGCAAGTATTCAAGAGTGGCTTCACGAAGCAGTTTCCTCAAACCCCAACCCCACTCCCACTCCCCATACCCTTGCTCTGCAGCTCCTGCGAGAGAAGCGAGGAGCTAGGGGCGGGCTGGAGAGGAGGCTTTCTTGCAGAAAGAAGTGGAGAGCAGCGGTCTTCTTTCCCGGCGGTGGCGACCCATTCCAGGTAAAATCGCGGCCAGGGCCTCCTGCCCAATCCCTTCCTCCAGATAAAGGGCTTGGAATTTGAGTAGCAGCCGCCTCAGGCTGGGTTCTCAAAGCAGAGCCTGGGGCTGCTGGGGTGGGGGGCGCTTGGCATCTGTCAAAAGTGCCGAGCCCGCGCTTTGAGGACAGGGAGGGCACCTGGGAAACGCGAGGCAGCTCCGGGCAGAGTGCTCCTACCGGTTTTCGGACTCACTCACCCGGCGATGCCGAAACCTGGCTTGCTGTTTGTCTCACTGCGTCAGGCGTCCCTTCGGAAATGGGCCTCCGGAATGAGAGCTCTGCTGACCTGGGAGTCTCCCCCACCCCACCAAGGCTGCCGCGTCTTCCGCGCTCCTCTCCCCTGGGATTCCAGATGCAACGGACCTTTAGCAAGCAGAGACGTGGTCGGGTATGGTGTTTCAGACCTCGCCTCCCCGCCTTGCCTGCCATGGCTAGCTAGTCTTCAAGGAGAAAGGGAGGTACGTCCCGAGGTCTGAGCGCCAGAAGTCCCGGGACTGCGCCTGCAGACACCCATAGTAATCGAGAGGCTACTGAGTAATTATTCACTGTAAAAGGTTCTTTTACCTGCTGCAAATATTAACTGGGGAGGGGAATGGAGAAACGCGGGGGGAGGGGAGGATGCTGCGCTCTGGTGGAAGCCCGGGCTGCTGAAAAAGTGCATCTGGCGCAGTCCGGTCCTAGTCTCACCTTTACACCCGGTGAATAAAGTGCTACATCGAGATCAGAATCCAGTTTCCGAAGGGTCACAGGTGAATTGGAGCCTCCAGCTTCAGCACCAGAGCACGGACAGCACCCCGTCCCAAGGGCTCTCAGGGTAGGTTCCAAAGGCTCGCGGCCCCCGGCCGCTTGCGCTCCCAGTCCCTCAGATCCCAGCGGAGAGGCCGGAAAGTGAGGCAGGGTTCGTTGAGGAAGAAGTGACTTGTCGCCCTCATTTCTCCAGGCGTTTTGGTGCCGGATTCTAGGAAGGCACTCTAGCTCCCTTTTCATCCCAGCAGTGGAAAAATGTGGCGCTAAGTGCAAGCACGGTGCCACAGTTAAGAGGCGCGCCTACAAGTGCTAGGCAGACGCTTGGAGACAATCTACTACAGGTATTTTGTGAAGGATGTTCTGGGAACCATGTCCTGTGCTCGCTCGCTCCCTATCTCTCTCTCTCTCTTTCTGTCTTGGCCACAACCTTGGTAAGCCTTAAAGACGGAAGGGAGTGAATGAAGGGAAAAACTGCTAGTGGAAGGAGATGATAATGGGAGCCGGGATAAGCACTTTGATCGAGGTCCCAATATTTGGGTGTAGATTAAACGTGTTTAACATGCACATCAAGATCCTCACTTCTAGGCCTAGAAGCCCAAAGCACTCTGTATGAGGAGCAGACATCACTGTTTTGCCAGGGAGGAAAAAAAAAAGGCCACTGAGGGGAGAAGTTATCACAAAAGGGCTAACAGAGAGAAGAGGGCTAACAGAGGGGAGGAAGAGAGCGGACCGGACGGGGGCACTAGAGTGTGGTTACCAGGCAACCAGACGCAGTCTCTGCTTCCTGTTGCCTTGGTTACGGTTAGTGAAGAGGCTCTGGCCACTGATTATCATCCATGAGCACCGTGATTCTTTTAAAATATCTGCTGGGGAGCCCACGCCTTCCTGGGGCTGGGTGGGAAACACAACCGTTCTGGAATAATCCTTAGGGTTTAAAAGGAAATTCTGGAATGTGAGTTATTCTTATTAACACAATGTTCAAGGCAAAGCAGTTACCTTTCTACCATTGCAAACGGCCTTCTCCTTTAGAGAATAGTATGCTACTCTGACTTTTCTCTGAAATTTGCAATGTGGGTTGTTTTTTTCCCCCTTTACGCTGCAGGTACCCATCTCTTGCCTTTCTATTTTTTCACTTTAAATGCCAAACATCGCACCTGTTCATAAGTGAACAGAAATGAAACAGAAATTGTCCAAGAGTGTCTTTGGTAGAGAGAGGCTTTCCTGGATTGGCAGTCATCATTCCCCCTGCCAGAAACACCCTCCTCATATTTTTAAGTAGGCTGGGAGGGTCTGGATTCTAGAAAGGCCCTTCTCACTTTGTCCAACAGACTGCACTAACAGCACAGGTAAGTAAGTGGAAAGGAAATTCTCAGCAGATAGCAACGAGCATCACCTACGTTCCTTTCTCAATTCTTCCTCCCCAGCACTGCCTTCATAATTATCAGACACACCACTTAAAGCTTCTGCTCTTGCTCTATTCCAATTCTGTTGATTGACAGGCACTGACTCTGCTTTTCACCTTGTCAGCCTTGTCTACCTGTGTTCATTTGCAACATCTGGGTGGGAAATAATTTTACCCATAATTTTCCAAAGGCAGCTGTAACATTCTCGGAACAATTTAAGGGAAATCGCCAATAAGTTAATAGAACCACCTTTGTCCTGTGCTTTATTTCATCTAGAGCACTTCTCTGTAAGAACCATGCACTTTCTCTTTCCAAAACAAAACCTTGTTTTAAACCGAGCTATCACTTGAAGAGCTCTAGTGGTGTAGTGGTTAAAGCACTTGGCTGCTAACCAAAAAGTGGGATGTTTGAACCTACCAAGCCACTCTGTGGGAAAAAGATGTGGCAGTCAGCTTCTGTAAAGATTTACATCCCTGGACACCCTATGGGGGCAATTCTACTCTGAACTACGGGATCACTATAAGGTGGAATTGACCCACAGCAGTAGTTTAGTTTTGAGTATCATTTGATAACAGAAGGATGGAGGAAATCTCCAGATTTCAGGCAGTAAGTGTTACATCTTTTTCTGTGATCCCTCCATCAGTAAACATACCTATCTTTCCTCTTCTCTGTCTTTTTCTTTCACTCATTACTATTACAATTTTTTTAAAAATCATTATAATTTCAATCTAAGTTTAAGGCCAAAAATGTCCTCTGTGGTCTGACTAGTATAGTTTTAGGGACATTGACATTAAAATACTTTTCCTTCATATGTTACTATGGAAACTTCCTTTTAGTCCAGACCAGACAGCTGGTCTGTTTTTCATACTGTTCATCCCCAAGAAGTGCCTTCCTTTATGAACTGTCTGGGCAGCCATCATTGATCACATCATTAATACCCATAGCAACAGTATCCTTTTAAAATTCTTTTTCTGCTCATTTTCTTTAGGGACAAAAGGTCTACTTTCAAGATGAGATTTTATTGCCCAGTAAATGAGAAACACTCTCTCATTGGTTGGCATGTAGTGCTTTGCCAACCAATCAGAAAATGCCATTTATCCTTTCCTGACTAGCTCAGTGATCAGGGTATCCAGAATTATTGAACCTGCCTTAGTTCATCCTGTAGCAGAGGACAGAGCTCCAAGTTCTGAGATCCAAGATCTGAGATCTTTGGCTACCCCAGATTACATTTGGCTTGCAAGAATGAAGTTTCCACCTAGGTATCTGAAGCATTCTTGAACACATCTGGCTAATATATTGTACTATAGGTCCTTTATTTTACTTTATTTTTCATTTTAAAACATGATCAGTGCAGATCACTGGTATCAGTGCACTGAGGACCCAGCCAGAGATTCTTGGTTGATATCCCCTAAAAGCATAGAATTGGTCCTCAGGCTTATAGATTCAGTAGAAATTTGGGGTATTGAAGATGGGAAGCCAGAAGAGAGCCAAGCTGCTTTATCTACGAAGAACGGATATCTCAGCTTTTGGATTCACTCTGCCTAGTTTTGGTGTACTCTTGGTGGTTTTATGTGTTTTCCCACTTCCATTATTTTATTCCTCACAGCTGCCCTATGGCCTCAGTTTCCAGTGTCAAATAGAAAAACAGCTGGATGGATGAAGATGGTGAGCCTATGATTCAATGTGAGGGCAGAGCCATCACTTCTCAGGAGGGCTTCTGGCAGGTAAGTGATGAATGATTCCTGGGATTGAAGATTATCCCAGCCCCTCACTGACTTGGAGTTGGGCAGGTCTGTTTTCCTCATTCTCTTTGAACCAGAGAGTCATATTGGGTGCTGGCACTAGATACTGATCCCCCCTTCTCTAAAAGGAAGTGGAGCCAAAGTTCCATCCTTCTGAGACAGAGGTCATCTGACAATAGCCAGGAGGAGCCTTTGTATGAGTACAGAACCCCTTGGTCAGTATTCTTTTGGTTTTGTGGCTGGAGGAGGATATTGGTAGTGAACAGCTGCCTGACCATGATGATACTATCAAGAGCCACCTCTAAAGCAGGGTTTCCATAGAACCAATGTCCCAGTACTGGAATATAAGCCCTTCATTATTAGATGTATCACATGTGGACTCCTGGGTGTTGCAAGCAGTTAACACATTGGCTGCTAACTAAAAGATGGAGATTTGAGTGCACTCAGAGGTGCCTTGAAAGAAAGCTCTGATGAACTACTTCTGAAAAATCAGCCATTGAAAATCCTATAGACCACATTTCTGCTCTGACACACGTGGGGTTGCTGAGAGTCAGAGTCAACTCGATGGCAACTAGTTATTGATTTTTATGTTGCATGCATCTTTGATTCCATACAGCTTAACTCACCGCTGAGTTGATTCCAACTCATAGCGATTCCCATAGGGTTTCCAACTCTGGTAGCATAGTGCCTAACACATTTGACTGCTAACCAGAAGCCTGGTGGTTCAAACTCACCGGTCACTCCTCAGAAGGAAGGTTGGGCAATCTACTTCCATAGTGATACCACCTTAGAAACCCAAGGAGGGGTTGCTATGAGTCGGGTCCGACTCGACAGCAGTGTTTTTTTTTTTTTTTTTAATCTTTATAGAAGTAGATCACGTCATCTTCCTTCCACAAAGCAGCTTGTGGGTTTGAACTGCTGACCTTTTTCCAGTTAGCAGCCAAATGCCTTTCCCATTACGCCACCAGAGCTCCTTCTATACAGCTTAGTAGTATTTAAATGGGGCAGTGTTTTGTTCTGTTGTACATAGGGACACTATGAGTTAGAATCTAACATCTAACAGTAACAACCAACCATACCAAACTTACTGCTGTCGAGTTGTATACGACTCATAGCAACCCCTCCTTGGGTTTCTGAGGTGGTATCACTATGGAAGCAGATTGCCCAACCTTCTTTTCGAGGAGTGGCTGGTGGGTATGAACTGCCAGCCTTCTGGTTAGCAGTCAAATGCCTTAGGCATTACGCCAGCAGAGCTCCTAATGGTAGTACTTAAAGTAGGGGCTCAACAAATGTTTGAATTGAATTGCATTAGTATTAAGGCAATTCTCTTAATTTTCTATTTATGATAATGAACCCTTTTCAGTTCTCCCTGATCCCTTTTCCACTTCTCCCTCCCTCTGTTTTCCTGTTCTTCTTAGTTGCTGTTGAGTCAATTCTGACTCATGGAAAGATGTGTTAATAAAGCCAAATCAAAAGATTCCCCAGCCCTCTTCACAAAAGATAAATGAAGGCTCAGTTAATTATCACCACTGTTACATGGAGTGGCCACACTGAAGATCCTTGTCACCCATTAATGTCATGAAGTAAAAGAGATGAGAGGATTGGAGGAAACCATGGAAACAAGCACTGCTAAGGGGACAGCTCTAAATTCAGAGGAAAGAAACGAGAAGTGAAGAGTGAAAGTGGGTGGGCTCAAGGGTAGGTCACTTTTTCAATGTACTCTTCTTTGAGACTATGGCAGCCTCTTTTGTTACATGCATCTTCCCCACACACAGACAAAGCCCAGAGTAAAAGAATTTTAGAAAACTGGGACTATGGTCAGGCTCAATCTGTCATCATTGGACCTGCAAGGAAAAGGCTGATGGAAATGGATTTATTGTGTTCATATCTCATGAACTCTGTCTGTTTGCCAACCATTTACGATGAGCCAAACTCTGTGCTAGACACTGGAATATAACTGTTAGCAAAACAGTCCCTGCTCTCATGGTGAGCTTATAGCAGGACAGCCACTTGGTGGTTAGAGCCAGGATTGCTCACGTGGGCTGGCTTGGATAGTTCTGAAAAGTAGTGTCCAGGGAGCTGTCAAGCTTCTCTCCAAACTCTGTAATGTCCTTTTAACTCAAACCCACTGCCATTGAGTAGATTCTGACTCTTAGTGACCCTATAGGACAGAGTCGAACTGCCCCATAGGATCTCCAAGGCTATAAATCTTTATGGAAGCAGATTGTCTCATCTTTCTCCCATGGAGTGGCTGGTGGTTCCAATCACTGACCTTTTGGTTAGCAGCCAATGCTTTTAACCACTGTGCCATTTGTCTATTTACACCTGAAGTTTATTTGAGAGCTCCCTGAGGAAGACTTGTTTTCCTGGAAATACTTAGGACACTAACCTCTCCTGTTAACACTTTGTACCTTGGCCTTTTCTCTAGTGTTAGCACTCTGATCTTTGTCACTGAAACAATACACCAAGGATGATGTATTAGCCCTCTCTCAATAGTAGCAACAGAACTCTGGTGGTATAGTGCCTAAGGCATTTGAGTGCTAACCAGAAGGCTGGTGGTTCAAATCCACCAGCCACTCCTCGGAAGGAAGGCTGGGTAATCTACTTCCGTAGTGATACTGCCTCAGAAACCCAAGGTGGGGTCACTATGAGTCTGATCTAATTCCACAGCAGTGAGTTTGGTTTTTGGTTTTCAATAGCAAAGAGACATAGGTTATTATTATGTTGATTTATTTTTAAAGAAATTGTTGTTGTTGTTGTTATGTGCCGTCGAGTCAGCCCCGACTCATAGCGACCCCTCCTTGGGTTTCCGAGGCAGTATCACTACGGAAGTAGGATTGCCCAACCTTTCTTCCGAGGAGTGGCTGGTGGGTTTGAACCGCCAGCCGTCTGGTTAGCAGGCAAGTGTCTTAGCCACTATGCTACCAGAGCTCCTTTAAAGAAATTATAGACAGCAAATCCTTCTCTCTTCCTTGATGGGTTAGCTCCCTATTATTAAGGGGTCTCAGCTGCCTTTCAGCTTGGCATTTCAGAGTGAGCACCCCACGGTGGGTGTGTGTGTGGGTGTGTATGGGTGTGTGTGTGTCTTGGCAGCTTATTGTGGAGGGACATTTCTCCCTTACATCTTCCACAGAATTTCTTGGAAGTTTTCTCAGGCCCACAGCAGGACTATGCCCTGTCTAGGGTTGACAGCTAGAAGATATTGGGACCCCAGAACTGTGCACTGCCAGTCCTCCCTATGTCCCTTTCTGCCTCTCAATTTCACTCTCTCCAGGCAAGCCTATCCCTACTCTGGACAACCCAAACCCAAACCCACTACTGTCAAGTCAATTCCGACTCATAGCTATCCTATAGGGAAGAGTAGAACTAACTGCCCCGTAGGGTTTCCAAGGTTGTGAATCTTTATGGAAGCAAACTGCCTCATCTTTCTCCTGCAGAGTGGCTGGTGGGTCTAAATATTGACCTTTTTTAGCAGCTGAATGCTTTAACCACTGTGCATCAGGGATACTCTGCTCTGGATGGACAGAACAAACCTTAGGATGGAGGGGTGGGATGAAGAGGAAGAGTTTACAATTAAAAAGAAAAAGAATTAAAAGCAGCAGCAATAGGGAAGGGTAATTATCCTTCAGAGGCTGCAGAAATACAATTAGGGCTGCGTTCTCTGAGCCACCAGGATACTGTGGCTTTAGCTAATTAAGGAGCAGATGTGCCCTGCCAGAGTAATTAGAGAATGGTCCAGGCAACAGGGGTGCCTCCCCTCCATCAGCACCACTAGCTAGGCAGGGGGAGTTTAACCAGGGAAGCCCAGCAAGGTGCCTGCAGCCTGGGGCTGGAGGAGAGTGGTGGCCTGGGCCAGGACTCTAACCTTCCTCCCCTTTCCTCTGCTTTCTATGCTGCTTGCCCCATCCAGCACCACCCTCTTTTCAGATTGAGCTATGGCTCTGTAAGTAACGGCAGGATTTACCCTCAGCCAGGACTATAAAACTTGTGGGTATGGGGAGGGGGACTGGCAGAGAGGGGTCTCCATTACCTGGAGCTCTTTATTTTTTCCCTTCTCCATGATTGTACAGTGCTTTGTGATTAATGAAGAAAAGGAAAAGAAAAGAGCCTTTGCCTCCTGTTGAAAATAAAAACCCCTATTATTGGTTAAAGGAGCCCTGGTGGTTAACTCAGCTGCTAACCAAAAGGTTGGTGGGTCAAACCCACTGTGGGAGAAAGATGTAACAATCTGCTTCTGTAAAGATTACAGCCTTGGAAATCCTATGGAGCAGTTCCACTCTGCCCTATTGGGTTGCTATGAGTCGGAATCAACTCACAGGCCGTGGGTTGGGGTGTTGATGGTTAAGGTGTCCCTTGGTGGTCCAAATGGTTACTAGTCTCAGTTGCTAATTGCAAGGTTGAATGTTTGAGTCAATCCAGAGGTGTTTTGGAAGAAAGTCTTGTCAGTCAGCTTCTGTAAAATCAGTCATGAAAATCCTGTGGAGCACACAAGGGGTTAACACACATGGGATTACTGCAAGTCAGCATAGACTCGATGATGACTTTTTTTTTAAATTATAATTCAAAAAAACCAAACTCACTGCCATCAAGTCGATTCCAACTCATAGCAATACCTCCTTGGATTTCCGAGGTGGTATTTCTACGGAAGTAGATTGCCCAACCTTCCTTCCTTCCGAGGAGTGGCTGGTGGGTTTGAACCGCTAGCCTTCTGGTTAGCAGTCAAATCCCTTATGCACTATGCCACCAGCACTCCCTATTATTCAAAAGGAAGAAGAAAAAAAAAAAAAGTTGCCATTGAATCAGTTCCAACTCATGGCTACCCCATGTGTTTCAGATCCACAGGCCTTCTTCTGAGGTGTCACTAGGTTTAAATCACTAACCTTTTGGTTATAACTGTTTGTACCACCCAGGACATAGACCATTCAGGGGAGAAAAATAGAAAATAAGAAAATAATTTCTTCCCCATCCTGAGCAATGACTTCAGAGAATTCGTAGGTGAGGGAGGGACAGTGGGAGGACATGGACTTAGTGCTGGCCTTGCTTAGGGTGGTGGTGGTGACAGAAGACCTCACAAAACCAGCCTGGATCCGACGTGGATGGCTAGCTCCATTTGGAAGACTAGTGATTTTGTTGTTGTCTCACTGCCACTCAACAACAAGTCCCAGTCTGCCACATGGTACAGGCCACTGCAGCAAGGTGGCTGAGACGGGCCGAGCCTTCTGACGGCCTCCTTCCAGGTTTCCTTTTCCATGCCTTTTCTGTTTCCCAGAAAATACCAAGAGTCTGCCTCAGGAAACCACTCTGATCACCCATGGCAGCTATGCCTCAGATGAATCCTCCAGAAGCAAAGACAGACTTCAGGCTCTTCAGGGAGCCTGTAGCTTCTTCGCCAGTGACTAAGGGCAGGGCAAGGGAATCCTCCTCACTCATCCACCCAGCCACCATTTTTGGTTGGGCACCCACAGTATGAGGTCCTTTGGACCCTACACACACAGGGGCTCTCATGGTGTATGCAGCCCAGTGGGACATGTGCTCATGATCAAGGTGTCTACGATGTGTGGGCTCTGGCAGCTATGTGGGAGACATACCTGTGTGTGCTGGCACCTGTGAGGCTAGCTGCCTGACGGCAGGACCTAGCAGCTCTGCACTCATCAAGTGCCTGCCCTAGGGGTGAGGAGCATAATTTTGTGCATGAAACTTCTTCATCCCAGATTCTGACTCAGTTCTGCCAGGCTCAGAGGTATCACTCAGAAAGAAACTGTGTTTGAAGACCAGCCCCTACCATGGGATTAAAAAAAGCATTTACTACTCTTTCTCAGTGCTTTAGTGTGTGTGTGTGTCTGAGTGTGTGTTGAGCGGGGGTGGCTCACAAAGTTCCACAATGATACTCTCAATAAGGATACTTTTTTTTCAAAAACAAACCCAAATGCCAACCCCTCCCCCCATTCCTTTCCAATATATTCCTACCCTCCTCCCCTACCCAATAAGCACCATGCACACTGGGGCCTTGGGGCCCAATAAGGGAAAGGTTGATCAGCAGACCTAGGAGGCAGAAAAGGCTGGGAAAGTCTTTCCTTTAGAATAATGAAGTATCTTAAAAACTGAAATTGGGTTTAAATTATAAAGGAATTATGCTTCTTTAGGAAACAATGGTAGCATAGTGCCTAAGGTATTTGACTGCTAATCAGAAGGTTGGTGGTTCAAACCCACCAGCCACTCCTCAGAAGGTAGACTGGGCAATCTACTTCCATAGAGATACTGCTAGGAAACCCAAGGAGGAGTCGCTATGACTTGGAATTGACTCAACAGCAGTGAGTAGTTTTTTTTTTTTTGGTTTTGGTTTAGGGAACACTAAAAATATGATAGGAGCTCTGGTAGCGTAGTGCCTAAGACACTTGACTGCTAATCAGAGGGCTGGCGGTTCAAACCCACCAGCCACTCCTCCGAAGGAAGGTTGGGCAATCTACTTCTGTAGTGATACCGCCTCAGAAACCCAAGGAGGGTCTCTATGAGTTGGGTCTAACTCTAAGGCACAT
Source organism: Orycteropus afer afer (assembly GCF_000298275.1). NCBI lineage: Eukaryota > Metazoa > Chordata > Mammalia > Tubulidentata > Orycteropodidae > Orycteropus > Orycteropus afer. The sequence continues at coordinate 1,619,955 of NW_006921737.1, read as the reverse complement.
AACAAAACAACAACAAAAATATGACTGAAGTCCCAGGGTGGTACAAACAGTTAAGTGCTTGACTACTAGCTGAGAGGTTGGTAGTTCAAAGCCATCCAGAAACACCTTAGAAGCTAGGCCTGCCAGTATGCTTCCAAAGGTCACAGGTTTGAAAACCCTATGGAGCAATTCTACTCTATACACATGGAATTGTCATGAGTCAGAATCAACTTGAAGGCAATTAACCACCAAAACAAGTTCATTAACTGAGCTCACCCTGCCTCTACCACTTGCTAGCTGTGTGTCCTTTGGCAAGGCACTTAACCTCTCTGAACCAAGACTGTCACTTCTACCCAGAGGGTGCTGCTGTTGATTCTTAGCTGTTCCCTTCCCCTCCTCCAAACTGCTCTCTTCTTGCCCATTTCCTGCCTCTTAAATTCCTGTTTACTCCTAACCCTGCCTCAAGCCAGTGGGCAGCCAGTCCTATTAGAAATCTCATTCTCACTTGGGGAGGCTGCAAATTGGTATCACTCAGTGGGAGTCTGCCTTTCACTGAGGAGCAGCCTGGATTGGGTCAGAAGGGACAGAGCTAGGGATCCAGAGAAGAGGGAGGGAAGTGGACACCCTTCCAATTTGAGAGACGGTTGAGAGCCCTGTTGGTAGGTAAAATCAAAAACCAAACTCACTACCATTGAGTCGATTCCAACTCATAGTGACCCCATTGGGTTTCTGAGGGGGTAAATCTTTACCGAAGTAGATTGCTCCGTCCTCCTTCCGCAGAGTGGCTGGTGGGTTTGAACCGCCACTCTTCTGGTTAGAAGTCAAATGTCTTAGGCACTGTGCCAGAGCTCCTTTGTCTGTTAGAAGGGTTCAATATGTATTGAAAGAATGAATACAGGCTAAGTCCCCTACCCATTTTTAAAGTGCAGAAATGTAGGTTTAGAGAGGTTGTTTGATTTACCTCTAGGTCACCTAGCAAGATAGACAAGTTATTACTTCTTATTGTAACTATCTAGGCATCTCAGAACACAAAGGGGTTGATAATTCATGAGTCAGAATGTCAAGGTTCTCTCAAGGAGTCCTGCAGCGGCCCCATCTCCAGCGCTCACATTTCCATGGATGAGCTAGGAAGCAGTGCTCTCTGCTGGATCCTCCAGGTAGCTGCAACAGCAAGTAGCTCTAAAGCAGTGGTTCTCCGTCTTAGCACCCTAGAATCTCCTGGGAGAGCTTTACAAATCTCTACTTCAGGCCCCACCCTAAACAAGTGAAATCAGAGTCTTGGGGTGTGGCCCAACCATCAGTAGCTGTTAAAGCTTCATAGGTAATGTTAAGCCAAGGTTGAGGACCGCTGGTTTAAGGCTTAATTTTATATGTGAAGAAATTGAAGTTTCAAATATAACATGCGAGCACCAGTGGGAAAAAAAAAAAAATCCCCTGGATCAAAACCCTCCAATCTTCCATAAAAGTTCAGCTGTGTGAGATTTATCGTGGGTCCAAGAATCCTGGGAATTCATAGGAGTTAGTGGAAGGTATCCAATCAGTAACCAGTAGCCATTGACTCCAACTCATAGCGCCCCATGTGTATCTGAGTAGAACTGTGCTTCATAGGCTTTTCAATGGCTAATTTCTCAGAAGTAGATCACCTGGACTACTGGAGAAAAAAAAAACAAACAAACTGCCATGCAGTCAATTCCACTCCTTTGGTTTCTGAGGCGGTATCACTACAGAAGTAGATTGTCCCAATTAAAAGAAATCTGTTGTTATTATTATTTGCTGTGGCCCCAACTCCAATAAGAAAACCCCTTTTTAACTTAACCCTTGGGATGCTGGCAGATCTTATGGTCAGAGTGGTCTCCCTATTGCAATAGTCTCACTTCCTTTGTTGCAACCCTCCCTGCCACCCCTCTTTGCAATAATCTTTTCAAATAAAGTTTCTCCTCATTAAATCTGGATTTGTTTTTTATTTGATATTATATGCAACATTGTTTATTCTCTTTGACCTTATATTTGCATTCAGCTTCTGTTGCAGAGTTTTATCCTAACTCAGAGGTGACTCAGAAGAAAGGCTTGGTGATCGACTGAAAAATCAGCCATTGAAAACCCCATGCAACACAGTTCTACTCAGACACACATGAGGTCACCATGAGTCAGAATCTGTTGTTAGTTGCTGTTGAGTTGATTTCGACTGATAGTGATCCCATGTGTGTTAGAGCAGAACTCATTGTAGGGTTTTCTTGGCTGTGACCTTTCAGAAGCAGATCACAGGCCTCTTCTTCCATAGTACTAGCACTGCTAAGTGGGTTTGCACCATCAGCCTTTACATTAGTAGTCAAGGGCAAACCGTTTGCACCACCTACTTGATGGCAATTGGAAAATAGTTCTTGAATCTGTCCCAACCTCTTCATCCTCCTCCTCATTACTCTGACACCACCATCTCATCTTGCAGAACTTCCAAACCACCTCCCCACTCTTCTTGTTCTAGGCCTAATCCATTCCTCTCCATAATGAGCCTGAGTGAGCTCCCCAAAATGCAAATCTGCTGGTAAACCAGCTCTGGCTTAACCGTTCCTGCTCCCCAAAGCCTTCAGGAGTCTGGACAGAATGACTGACCTCTCTAACAGCCTTATCCCTTGACCTGTGTCCTTCAAATGCCTATATTCCAGCCAGAAACAGTTCCTAGCAGATATCTCAGCACACATGTACCCTTGGCCTTCTGGGAGCCTTTATAACACTGTTCCTATCTGCAGACAGAGAGCTAAGAGCAATTAGACTGCTTCAGTATGGCTCTATATTTGAACCCTAGCTAAAGCTTCTCTTTAATTTCTTAGTGTCAATTTCCTCAACTGTAAAATGGAAATGATAATAGTACATACCGCAAGTATTACTGTGCAGACTAAATGAGTACTTCTAGAACGGTGAGACAATAAATTTCTGTTCTTTAAAGCCAAAAAAGAAAAACAAAATCAAAGCTTATGTTTAAGTTTGCAGGCGAGGCCCTGGAGAAGGATATTGTGCTTGGTAAAGTGGAGGGTCAAAAAAAAAGGGGAAGATCCTCAATAGAATGGATTGACACAATGGCTTCAATAATGGGCTTAAGAATAGCAAGGATTGTGAGGCTGGCGCAAGACCAGGCAGTATTTCATTCTGTTCTACACAGGGTTGCTATGAGTCAGAATTGACTGGATGGCACCTAACAACAACAGATGAGCACAATGCCTGGCACATTGTTAGAGTTCACACGCTAAATCTGTACTGTTTATTATTGCTCTTTTTATTCGTGTTGCACCGATTTATCTGTTTACCTGGCTGTTATCTTACCATATCGTGAGTATATTCAGCTCAGGGATTGTGTTTCTTCTGTGTGTCACAGTTCTGGGCCCAAACTGGTATAGACATTAGCTGGCCTCCAGTCAGACTCATGGTGACCCTATACACAAGGGAAGAAAAAGCTGTGCCATCCCCATGATTGGCTGTGGATCAGACCATTGCGATCTATAGGGTTTTCACTGGATAATTTTCAGAAGTAGATTGTCAGTCCTTTCTTCCTAGTGTGTCTTAGTCTGGAAGCTCCACTGAAACCTGTTCAGCATTATTGCAACACATAAGCTTCCATTGACAGACTGGTAGTGGCTACACATGAGGTGTACTAGCCAGTAATCCAAGCCAAGTCTCCTGTATGGAAGGTGAGACTTCTACCACTGAACCATGAGGAGGAACACTCTAAAAACTAAAGCTCTTGATATGACTAAAACGTCTAGCTAAAGTATAGGCCAAATCTCTCCTAAGTAACTTCATTTTGTGTCTTTTAAAACAACCTCTGTCGTAAAGTGCAGCCTGTTATCTTTATAAAAATTTCACATTGCACCTTTGAACTAGATACAAACAGCATCTACAGAAAAATGTGGTTTTGTCCACCTTGCTCTGTTTATCTCAAGTTTGTGGTTAGAAATAGCCAATGTTAGAAAGAGATTATTCAGCGTGTACAGGTGTTAGACATGGTGTTAATCATGTGAATTTGGTGGCTAAGTCATACTCTTAGCCGCACCTCCCCCCCCCAACTAACCTTTTTTTTCAATACTAACCCTTTTTTTCAATACTTTGTACTTTTAAATAACTATTATTAGTTCAAAATGTTCCAGGAAATTTATGGTCAGCCATGTTTTGTCACTTAAAGTTTCCTCTTTGCAAAGGAGGTCAACTTCTGCAATAGCCAAGATCCTGCCACCTGAAATTTTGTAAATGTTAGCCAATCAGAAGTACCCCAACTATACCCCCCAATTTGCTGGTTTTTGCCTTTATCAACCTCTGCAATTCTGCAGGCCCTTGGAGCACTTTGTCAAAGACTAACTTGACTCTGTTTCCTATCTTCAAAAGTCCTTTTTGCCATTAATAAAACTCTTTGCATTTACTTTAAATAGACTTGTACCTCCTTTTACTTTGTCAATCACCAATACCCCAAACCCCAAAGTAGAAACTTAATAATTACATAAAGTTCTGCAGGTGGATAAATGAAAGAACAGTGGCAAAAGAGTAAACTTGACTTATAAAAACCTTCATTTAGTGTCCACCCTGTATATATTTCACTGAATCCCCACAACCCTTGGAGGAGAAGTAGGGATATTGCTAACTTGACTCTGTAAGCGACGGGGAGTGTATGTGGGGGAGTGGGGGGTATGGGGGGATGTGACGACGACGACTTACTGAGCAACGGTTCAGAGCTTGACTGCTAACAGAAAGGTCGAAAGGTCAGCAGTCCCAACTGGCAATCGACTTCATAATGATTAGAGCCTTGGAAACCCAATGGGGCAGTTCTACTCTGTCTTATGGAGTCATTAGACGTAAGAATTGACTACAATGTGGTGGGTTTAGTTTTCCGCCTTTGGTGACATGGCGTTTACAACAGCTCACCTCCCGACCTATGGGACCTGGATGAGGATCCCGGCGGACGCCAGAAGAGCTCAACTCCTCCTCCAGCACATTAAAAAGTCACACCCCTTTCCGGAATCCCCTCCCCTTTTGCCGTCTCACCCCAACTCCAATAAGGCAGGGGTTCGGCCAATCAGAAGAGGTTTTAGGCGGGCGCTGCTGTTCAGCGAGCCAATAAGTGGGCAGCCGGAGCTGGGCTTGTCCAGGCGTGTAAGAGCTGCGGGCCTGGGGTCCACGTGCGGCCCGGAATAGACGCTGTGGGGCTTCAGGTGAGTTGCCAGAAGTCTTCTGTGGAACAGCCGGGATCGTGTGGTTTGGCTCGGCGTGTCCTGAGCCGCCGGGCCCTGCGCAGGTGTGTTCGTCCCCAGCTTGTGGCAAGGAACGGCCAGGCTCAGTCAGCCGGTCTCTCTGGCCGGCGAGCTTGCAGGCCGGGCCCGGGTCCCCAGTCTACTCCAGGGGTACTGGGTCTGAGGGGGCGGCGGTGGGCAACGAGGCTCTGCCTGTTTGGCGCTAGCGTGGCCGCCGCGGCCGAAAAGTAACCAATACCGGAGTCCTTCCCTGGTGAGAGCAGGCCTCCCACGCCAGCTAGAGGAGATCGTGGGGAGCTCTCCTCGAACTTTGTTTTTAGTCCTTCGAACTTTTTAATAGTACAGGGACCTTAGTCGAAGCAGGTTGTCTCAAATTTGGGCGATTACCCAATTTGGGATTCGAGGTCACTCCAGCCCTAGTTTTAAAACACAGGTTCTCAGGCCTTTTTTTTTTTTTCTTTAAGTCAGTTCAGAAGGTGTAGGGGGTGGAGTCTGGCATTTAGAAGAGCGTCCTAATTGTTTCTAATAATTAACTGCATTGGGGAAGCCCTTAACTTAGTTCAAAAGCCCCTCAGATGATGGGGAAGGGTTTGGGCCCCAGTTCATCAGGCTGTCGAGTATCAGAGAATGATCTACAACTGCCTTTCTCATCAGCCACCAGGTTGGTAGCCCCGAAACCACACTGGTGATTTTGGTATTTTGGAGCCTTTGATCGTGAACTCTCCTGCTGGAATCTTTCCCTTTGGGCACGGCATCCCTGTCCTGAGACCCAGTGGCTCTTGATATCCAGAGTGCGGGGTTCGGCTGGGCAGAGAGATTTTATTTGCCCTTGCTGAAACAGTTGTGATGTCTGAGAGAAACGTCTTTACAGCCTCATATGATAACTTTTGGTTGTGACATTTGTCGGCAAGGTCTGTTGATGTTGTTATGTACCGTCGAGTCAGGCCCGACTCATAGCGACCCCTCCTTGGGTTTCCGAGGCAGTATCACTACAGAAGTAGATTGCCCCATCTTCCTTCCGAGGAGTGGCTGGTGGGTTTGAACCGCCAGCCTTCTGATAAGCAGTCTAGTGTCTAGGCATATAGAAATGGCAACCTTCATCACTTAACACAAGGCCACAGAAACCTTTCCTCAGGAAACCTTTATTTCTGGTCTTGACACCCTGCTGGCAAGGAAGGCCACCAACTTGAGTTTTGGCCTCAGCTCCTGACCTACAGAGCCCTCAACGCCTCAGAGAAAATGAAAACTCACTCCCATCGAGTGTATTCGACTCACAGCAACCCCTCCTTGGGTTTCCAAGGCGATATCTCTAGGGAAGTAGATTGCCCAATCTTCCTTATGAGGCCTCTCAGAGAAGGGAAAGGAAAATATGTATGCAGTCATGCATCAGGACCATATATGTATGTCCATTGGGCTATTAGGTTATAATAGAGTTTGGAAATTCTTAATGGAGAGTAGTGAAGAAGATGCAACATGTGCACTTCATGTCTCTCGTATACAAAGCAATTGTGCTGCCAGGTGTATAATGGTACAGTACATATAACCTATAATACGTATGTCTTGATAGTCATAATAAATGGTACTGTACTTAAATTGTTATTTTAATGTAAACTTTCCTTACAAATAAAAAGTTTGCTGTATAACCCCATATGCTTCAACTCAGGCAGCAGCATCCAACCTTGTTTATCATGCATTTCCCAAAATTACTCATCTTGAAGTGCATCATTTCTCCCAAACGCAGTAGCAGCAAGAGGCAAAGGAGAAGTATCTATTTCAAAGTGAAACAAAAGATTAAACAACACAAAAGTGCAAAATCAGTGAATTCTATTGCTTATTATTTAGGCATGTTCCTGCTATGTCTAAATCACATAACGTTCTATTTCACAGAACTTAACCGTGGATGTTTGGCAACTCATGACTATGTATATATCTCCCCGACAGAAGTCAGTTATTAGGTTTAGTCTTGTTCTTCCCATTGTTGGGCGGAGGCAAATTATATTCTGTATTTGTCAGCTCTAAAATGTGACTCAGTGCTGTGAATAAGTTTTCAAATTTAGAGGCCTTTTAAAAGGGAGAAGGCTTCTTGGGGAAGGGCTGAGCAAGCAGAGTGGATGAGTCAGGATAGGTCACTGTGTCTCACCCTGGCCTAGGGTGCCAGAGCCCTTCTCATGCAAACACTGACATTACCCTGCGCCCATCTGGTCACCAAATCCTGGCACCTCACCGTACATCCTACCTCTTTGCCATTTCTCCTAATCTTCATGTTCTTATCTTCACACCTCTCCCTATAAAGTTGTGATCCTGTCTTCCTTAATCTGTTCTGTTTCCCAAATGAAATCAAACCCGTTGCCCTCAAGTCAATCCCAACTCGTAGCAACCCTATAGGACAGAGTCCAGTTGCCCCAAAGGGTTTCCAAGGCTGTAAATCTTTATGGAAGACTATTTTCCTCCTGCAGAGCAGCTGTTGGGTTTGAACTGCCAAGCTTTAGGTTAGCAGCCCAATCCCTCTAACCATACCACCCAATCCTTTAAGCTCCATGCCTGCTTCCCAGCATTTCTTAATTCATTTCTTAATACATTTTTGCAGTTAGACTGAACTTCTTGGAGTCCAGGATTCTTCATAGTAACTCTGTGCCCAGCATCTTATAACAGAGCTGGGGGAACCCAGAGAGCATCAGAGTGACATTAGATAAAAGGGTTGTTCCAGAACCGCTTACCCAGGCATGCAGAACAGCAGGCATGTCAGAAAGGGAAGCCAATCCAAGTAGGAAGCAAGGCAGGAGGGCCTTGTGTGGGTAGGAGGGCAGTGAGTCTAGGGAACTGCACTGGCCTGGGGAAAGCTGGTTACCAACTGTGGGTGAGAGTGGAAACCTCTTGGGGAAAGGAGCATATGGTAATTGTGTCCCTACTATATATAATATATGCAGATCCTAGTGTGTGTATTATATTGTGTTTCATCTTTAGATGAGAAGGGAGGTAAAGGCCCTTTTTACACACCAGGAACTGAGCATATAACGGTTTAGAGCTGAGTTAAACCCTGCTTTGCCTGACTTCAAAGCCCTGGTTTTCTGGTCTATTAAAAATGACCTGGCAGATTTACCATAGCAAATGAGATAGGCTTTCCAAGCTGTTTGGAGGGTAGAAGCCTTATTGCATGGGTTTGCAAACTCATGAATGTCAAATATTTCCTGTAGGCAGTGGTGTGCCAGAACTGAGTATGTGCATCTCTTCCTAACTTGGCTTTCAGGGATACAGAGCTTGGAATCACAGTGGGAGTGAACCACAGAACTCTGCTGACTCTACCGATGGGAGTTTTTTCTTTTTTAAAAGAATGGGTTTACCAAATAGACAGTGGTGACTAAAGAACAGACCCAATATTTTCAAATGTTGTAGAATCTGTTATGATTAATGGGTTACAAAGTCATTTAAATGAATTACCTTCTTTGGTTAACATGGACCAAAAGTACAACTTTTATCTTCTTGTAAAATTGTTCTTCAGGATCTGCTAGGGATCTGTGCCTTCACATTTCCTAAGTTTTTTTCTTAATGAGATTATATGCTTACTGTTTCTTTAACTTTGTTTTCCCATAACCATATATCTCTCAGAATTTTTCATGCTAACATTGCTGGAGGTGAGGCATGGCTTGGAGGTTGAGAGCTCGGGCTTTGGACTGCCTGGGGTCATATCAGGTTTTGTCTCTTGTTAATTGGATGAGTTACTTTCTCTCTAAATCCTTGGTTTTCTTACCTGTGAATTGAGGATGATAATAATAATAATACTTTATTAGCATCATTGGTAAGATTGAATGGGTGATTCCAGCAAAGTACTTAGAACAGTGCTTTGCATATGATATTTACTGTAGAAGTGCGATTATTAAAAATAGGTCGTTTTCTTGTCTAGGAGCCAAGAGGTAAAGTATAGGGCAGCCCAGAAGGGAAGCACTGCAGGGATGAAGGACTTGGCTGGCTTGCACGTTCCTCACCCAGCCCTTTGGCCTGTGTGTTCTTTCCCTAGGGTGCTGCCCTACTGAACGATAATCCCCCAGGATTCCCTCGCCCAGAGCCAGGAGCAGGCTGGGATGGTGCCCCGAGAAGCCCTTGAATCTGCCCAGTGCCTGTGCCCTCCCCTCACCAACCTGAATGCCAAGGATGTGCTGCTTCGGAGAAGGCACAAGAGGAGAAGCCGGCAGCACCAGCGATTTATGGCCCGGAAGGCCTTGTTGCAGGAGGAGGGGCTGCTGAGCATGCCTCCCGAGCCACGGTCCTCCCCAGCATCCATGCCGTCAGAGACACCACCAGGCACTAAAGCCACCAGCAGTGGGAAGCCTCGTCCTCGGGCTGAATCTGGCGGTACATCATGTAGCAGAAAGCCGGCCCCAAGATGTGTCACCGGTCCCTTGCCTAGCAAGTTCGTGGCCATTGATTGTGAGATGGTGGGCACTGGGCCCTGTGGGCGGGTGAGCGAGCTGGCCCGCTGCTCTGTTGTGAGTTACCATGGCAATGTGCTGTATGATAAGTACATCCGGCCTGAGATGCCCATTGTGGACTACCGTACCCGCTGGAGCGGCATCACTTGGCAGCATATGCACAAGGCCATCCCCTTCCAGGTGGCCCAAAAAGAGGTGAGGACAGGGTTGACTAGGCCCTTCCCTGAGCAGGTTGGTGGCTGGTTTGAGTCATAAGAGGGGCCCTGGGTTTGAGTCCCACTTTGCCATTGAGGGCTGAGAAAACTTGGGGAGGTTACTTTTCCAAACATTAGGTTACTTCACTATAGAACAGGACAAATAAAAACCCTGACTCTGTCTGCCCATAGAAGTCCCTGAGTTGGGGGGCAGGCTGCTAGCAAAAAGGTTGGAAGCTATTAAGAAGTAGTGGAAGGAGAGTTTTCTGAAATCAGAAGGAAAGCGGTAACACCAGATTGATGTGGCTTATGACATGCCTGATGACCTGAGGTCCCTGGTAGGTGTTTGAGGTGTGTGCATTTTGTGTTATTCCCACATGGCTCAGGTCAGCTGGGTGCAGTTTTTCTCCATTCACCTAATGTTTCTCAAAGGTGAGATTTTGCATAAGCAAAGGTGAAATTTGTAGTATTCCCAAATTGTGTTCTAAAAAGATATGCATTTTCAAAACAAGTGCCACAGTGGAACTGACTTTTTTAACAAGGCTTTTAGACTGTAGGTAAGTTTGGGGAATACTGGTATATATCATCTGGTGTTTTACATTTCCATTATGTCCCAAGCATTTCTTTATATTCTTTAAAAATTTTTATTGTAAAATTTTTATTATTTGGATGAAAGTTTACAGAGCAAATTCATTTTCCATGTAACAGTTCCAAGAATTCTTTAAGAAAATTTGAAGGTTATTTATCAAGCAAGCTAATCAGGAATAGATACAATAGAGAGGGAAACCTGTGGTGAATCCTGTAGCCCATTGATCCCTTCTGTTGACCCAGGTAGTAAAGCTCTCAAGAGCAGAGCCACTGAAGTCTTAAATGCAGGCTCTGGTGGCGTAGTGCCTAAGGCATTTGACTGCTAACCAGAAGGCTAGAGGTTCAAATCCACCAGCCACTCCTCGGAAGGAAGAGTGGGTGATCTACTTCCATAGAGATACCGCTTCGGAAACCCAAGGAGAGGTCACTATGAGTTGGAATCAACCCGACAGCCTTGAGTTTGTTTTTTGGCTTTCTTCTATCAGCTGTCAACTCTAGGTTTGGCAGTAAATCATTTCGCCAGCAGAGTGTGGGAGGCCAGTGGCTGGCGATAAGGAGAGCCTGAGCCTAGCAGAGAGAGCTTGGGGAGGTTGATGCTGGCAGGTCAAACATGGCCTCCCTGGAGTCAGAAGAGGGCCCCAAGCAGGGAGGAGAGGAACATGTGTGCAGAAGGCCCGAAATGAGCAGGAGAACAGGTTACAGGACGATGTGGGAGTCTGTGTACAGCAGAGGGGGAGGCCGAAGGGAAGGAACCTGAAGACGGGACTGTGTCTGTTAATACTGTTACCTGTTGATTTCTACTCATAGTGACCCTACATGTGTCAGAGTAGAACTCTGCTCCATAAGGTTTTCAGTCTTCTGGAAGGAGATCTTCAAGCCTTTCCTCCATGGTACCACTGAGTGTGTTCAAACCACCAACTTTTGGTTCATAGTCATGTACCAACCGTTAGAGCTGTACATTTATAGTCTGTTTCCTAGTGCCAGGCACAGATCTGTTGGTTTGACCCAGCAGGCCTTTATTGGTTACTGGCTGGGTGCTGAGCTTTCATTGGGACCTCACTAAGTCAAGTGAAATATGGTCCCTATACTCAAGAGTTTACAGTGAGGGCTAAAAAGTAGATCATCCTGAGAGCTAGGTGTGTAATTAGAAAATGGGATGAATCCCTTGAAGGAAAGAGCAGGATACTGAGATAGAGCAGTGGAGTTCCTAATTGAGAGGGGCAGGTAGAGTCATGGAAAGGGCTTCTGAGGAGGTGATGTTCAGCCAAGACCTGCAACATGATAGGAGTGGGGTGAAGCATTGGGTGCGGTGGGAGGTGAAGTCCTCCAGGCTGAAAGAGAGGCTGAAGAGTAGCTGTCTGTATAGAAGTAGAAGAGCTACTTCTTCTTCTAGCTAAGTAGAAAACCTAGCTGTCTGTGACCTCCTCTGATTCCCACTCCACCCCAGGGCATGCAGTTGGGGGCTTTCTCTTTTTACAGAGATAGAAACTAAAGTGCAGAGAACTTGAGTCTGCCCTGATTATACAGCTAGTACATAGAAGGGCCTGGATTCAGACTCAGGGCAGCTTGGTTTAATGGTGGAGCTCATGTCTCACCACTCCCTAAAATAAACTGCCTCCTTCTGGAGAGACTTGGGTACCAACTGGTCAGGGAACTCAGGATCAGTCCCCACCCCATGCTAGCCTGACAGTCTGGCCCGCCTGGCTCCTCCTTTTACCGCCACAGATCCTTAAGCTCCTGAAGGGCAAGGTGGTGGTGGGCCATGCACTGCACAATGACTTCCGCGCCCTCAAGTACGTCCACCCTCGGAGCCAGACCCGTGATACAACTTATGTCCCAAGCCTCCTCAGCCCGCCTAGTCTCCACTCCCGGGCTCGGGTCTCCCTGAAGGACCTGGCTCTGCAGCTGCTGCACAAGAAAATCCAGGTGTGTGATGTGTGAATGGTTGGGAGGGAGTGGGAAGGACAGCCTGGCAGCAATGGCCAAGGCTTTGTGGTATACCTCTAACTTCGTATCATTCTTCATTCTTCCTTCCCCTGTCCAGGTGCACTTGGCATGAAGCACAGGTCTCCCACTGTGTAGGCAACCCCAAGGGTTCTCTATCCACTATACTCCCCAGTATGTATTATAGCAACCTCATTCTTCCAGGTTGATCCCTTCCAGATCTGTCCCCCACCCAGCTCCTCACTCTGTCCCTGCATTTGTGCCCAAGATGGAAGCCATCAGGCCCAGGGAACTAGAAACTGTTGCTTCTACTATAGTTCACATACTGTCTTAGTCCATGTTTTCTAGAAATCAGAACCAGTAGAATAGATACATGTGTTGTTATATGCCGTTGAATCGGACCTGACTCATAGCGACCTCTACTTGGGTTTCGAACTGGTATCATTACAGAAGTAGATTGCCCAGCCTTTCTTCCGATGAGTGGCTGGTGGGTTTGAACCGCCAGACTTCTGGTTAGCAGTCAAATGCCTTAGGCACTACGCTGTTAGAGCTCCCTAGATACATACAGAGAGGTTTATTTTAAGGAACTGGCTCATGCAATTGTAGGGGCTGATAAGTTCAAAATCCACAGGTCAGGCAATAGGCTGGAAGCAGTCTTGCATCAAAAATTTGGAGGTGAGACAGCGTGCTGGAAATTCCAGCAGGATGTCTCTTTCCTTTGGGGAAACCTCAGTTTTTGCACTTAACGGCTTTCAGTTGATTGGAGGAGGCCCACCTTTGTTTTAGAGGCTAATCTGCTTAAGACCAGCTGACTTAAATGTTAGTCATGTAAGTACCATCACTACAACATCTAAACAGCCAGGCACCATAGCCTAACCAAGTTGACCTACATTACTTTGGTATTTCTAAAAGTCTTTAAAGTAGAAGATTTTTATTGTGTTTTACAGTTGAGGAAACTGAGACTTGGAGATGTTAGATAGCTTATGGTATGGCTGAGATTCAAACTCCTTTCTGTATGACTCTAAACCCATGCCCTTCCACCATAGCAAGCTCTGCACCCTCTTGTGAGGATGTGTGCTCTCAGGTCTGTACAAAGCCCAAGGAGGCAGACCTTGCTTCCTGGAACAGCAGGGGCTTTTCTCACCTGGGATTGTCTGCAGTGAGGTGTTGCCTCTATTCCCAGGTGGGCCAATGTGGGCACTCGTCAGTGGAAGATGCCATGACAGCCATGGAGCTCTACCGGCTGGTGGAGGTGCAGTGGGAGCAGCAGGAGGCCAGCAGTCCCTGGGCCCACCCTGAGGACAAAGAACCTGACAGCAGCACGGACATGGAGCAGTACATGGAAGACCAATACTGGCCTGAGGACCTGGCCCTGGGCAGCAGAGGAGGGGTGGGGCAGGCACAGGATGGAAGGCAGTGAGGATGAGGGGAGGCTCCCAGCTGCCTTCCATGTGTATGTGTGGGAAGTAGAGGCTAGCAGGGTGCAGGGCAGATCATTCTGAGCAGAGCAGTATGTAGCCAGCCAGTCCAGAGAGTCAGGAATTGGGGCCATTGTCCTCTTGACTCATTCTGCCACAGGACAGCCCTCTGTCAGTCCTTTCTCAACTCATATAGCTTGCCTAATGGCACTTTATAGATGCCCTGGAAATGTCAGGGAAACTGTTTTCCTGGCCACAGCTGGAGTAGGGAATGTGTCAGCCTTATCCCAGGTCAACCTTGCCTTCCCACCCCAGAGCTCCTAAAATTCCCAAGCTGTGCCATCTAAAGAGAAAATTTCTTCCCTAGGGGTAGGGGCTGGAAGTGCCACTGTCCCAGTATCCAGGAGCTCCCTTGTCTTAACTTGGTGACTTGGGGTAAAGTTCTGTTGCTATCATTTCACCTACCTCCTCAAGTCATTTTTGGGTTCAGAATAAACAGGCCATGAAGTTACAGAGTTGAGATGTCTAAAGAAGACATTGGGAGCTCTGGTAGTGGCTAAGACACTTGCCTGCTAACCAGACGGCTGGCGGTTCAAACCCACCAGCCACTCCTCGGAAGGAAGGTTGGGCAATCCTACTTCC
>NW_006921737.1:1603446-1604589 GCF_000298275.1 Orycteropus afer afer | reverse complement strand
TGCCATCGAGTCGGCCCCGACTCATAGCGACCCCTCCTTGGGTTTCCGAGGCAGTATCACTACGGAAGTAGGAATGCCCAACCTTCCTTCCGAGATTAGGGTAACCAAAAGTTAAGGTCACACAGACCCTTTTTTGAGCCCTGGCTTTGCTTGTCACTTTACTAGCCTTGAGGCCTCATGCTAGTATGTAACTTCACTCTTGAGCCTGTTTGCTTATCTATATAATGGGGACGACAATTCAACCTACCTCATAGGGTTATGAGGAATCAGTGCTGAGTGCTTAGCCCAGTACCTGGCACATAGTAAGCCTCAGTCAAAGTAAGCTGCTATTTCTTTAAGGATCAGTTGCAATCTCTTCAGGAGGTTAAAAACCAGAACACTTGAGCCTGTCAGGTTGGGCAGCCTTGGCCCAGACAGCTGTTCTTGAAAGTCCCAGTGGGTGTGGTCTGGGGTAAGGGTGAGACACAGCATGGAGGTGCAGGGATTCTAACTGCTCTCCTCAGCTCCAATACCAATGTGTCTGTCTGATGGCCATCAGGGGCAGGCTTCTTGTCAGTGTTCCACAGCTATGTGCAGGAGATCACAGTGGTTCTTCATGTGGGTCTGAGCAGAACAGCAGGGATCTGAAAGCAGACAGACTATTGAAAGGACACTTCCCTGCTCTTTGCTTAAGAAGCCAGATCTGCACAAACTCGGGATCGTAGATTATTTCTGGCACATATTCTTTCCCTTTCAAACACAGAGAGTAGGAAGCTGGCTGAACCATTTCCCACTGTTGGCCTTGAGGAATTTGTTCTGGAATTCTTTGAGTCAGTAGCTGACATCAAACTCACAGCTGAGCAGTTGCTTCCCTCTGAAGTGCGGATTGAAGGGCTGATCCAGGCAGAGCTGTGCCCAGTGGGGAAATGGGTTGTACTGGGTTTAAAATCAGCTTTGTTATAAAGCCCTTTGTTCTGGAATAAAACTCAGAAAAGTGGGTCAAGTGGCCTTTTTTATGAATCCTCAAGTGATAATGTGGGAGACTAGCTTGGTGGGAGGAGGGGGAGCCTGAGCCACTAAGACTTGCTGGGGACATTGGCTTGTGAGGTGGCATATATATATTTATTATATATATATATAGTATATATATATATAATATATATA
>NW_006921737.1:1589741-1603346 GCF_000298275.1 Orycteropus afer afer | reverse complement strand
TACTCCATTTGCAAAAAAGCCTGGGTGGCACAGTGGTTAAATGCTTGGCTGCTAAAACAATGGTTGGTGGTTCAAACCCACCAGCCACTCCACAGTAGAAAGATGGGGCAGTCTGCTTCCATAATGATTACAGTCTTGGAAACCCTATGGGGCAGTTTTACTCTGTCCTGTAGGGTTGCTATGAGTCAGAATCAACTTGACGGCAACGGGGTTTTTGGGACTCCATTAGCATGGTTTTATATGTCTTAAAGTGAACCACATATTGCTGATATCCACCTGTTTTTGTTTTTTTTGTAATTGTGATTTGGGTGAATGTTTACAGAGCAAATTCATTTTCCATTGAATAGTTCATACACATTTTGTTTCATGACATTGATTGCAATTCCCATAATGCAACAGCTCTCTTTCCACTTCCTGTGGTTACCTTTTCCTTGAGTCCTTTCCTATGCACTCTTGCCCTCTGAGCTATCTTCCTGTGCAAATGCTTCCCTTCTGATCTCCCATGGTTGACTGTTTTAAGGAGTATACCTGGTGTAAATGTTCACCTTATAGTCCTGTCCATTGTCTGGCCAGAAGCCATGGGAATGAGTTCAGTTCTAGGCTCAAAGGGTGACTAGGGGCCATAGTCTCAGGGGTTTCACACCAGTAAGCCTGGTTTAGAGTTCCACATTTTTCCCCCATTCTATCCAGGATCTCCTATTTTTGATCCCTTTCCGAGTGGTGGCATAGTGCCTGAGGCATTTGACTGCTAACCTGAAGGCTGGTGGTTCAGACCCACCAGCCATTCCTCAGAAGAAAGATTGGGCAATCTACTTCGTAATGCTACTGCCTCAGAAACCCAAGGAGGGGTCACTATGAGTTGGTTCCGACAGTGAGTTTGGTGTGGTTTTTTTCCTAGTGTTTGACAGTGGTAGCTGGAGACTATCTAGTTCTGGTCTCAGAGTCATGTAGGCTAAGGTTCTTATGGTCCACCATTCCCTGGGACTAATTGTTGCCATGTGTCTTTGATTTTCTTCATTCTTCGCTCCAGATGAGGAGAGACCAATTGTTACAGCTTAGATGGCTGTTTTTGTGTTGTATGTCATTTGAGCTTGACATACATCCGCCTTTATCATGGTACCAAGCCCGCAGGCCCAGTGACTTATTCCCTCAATGTCTTTGGCTGTGGCTAAGAAGTTACCATAATTTTGCCCCATAGCTCTTAACATATATGGACATACTTAATAGAACATACAAATACATATGTAGAAATATCATCTGCCAAAAGTACATGGTCATGGGTATATCTACTTGTTTTTGACATATGATTTCACATAGTTCAATCTAAAATACATAATTTAGAAATTATACACACATTTTAGGGGTACATACCCAAACAAGGTTAGAGATGGCTGAGCTGGAATCCAAAGGGCAGGTTTTATGAAGGGAGCAGTATTTCTGACTGCCACTATGAGTCATCCACTTGGCCTTTGCTAGATGCTGGAGATCAGAGAAGACCACATGGTGGCAACCTTCGTACTTGCTAAGGCCGTGAGATGTAGGTCACCATTGGTAGAAAGGAGATGTTTCTTGCTGTCACCTGATCCAAGATTGATGATCAGTGCCTGACTGATGAAGTCAGTTAAACCTGGGCAGTGTCACCACTAGGAAACTCCTGGAATTGTCCCCCAGGCTAGAGTCACTGTTCTTTAAGACCGTTACTCCTGAGGGCTTGTATCCAACATCTGAGCACACAACACATCTGGAAAACACCCATGAAGCCTAGGTGGGGCTCTGGGTGCTTAGTGAACAAAGGGTAGGGGGAAGGAGTAAATGAACAAGTTAAATAGACAGTATGTCAGATGGTGCTAATTGGTATAGAAAAATCAGGGAAGAGGACAAGAAGTACAGTTTTAAATACGGAAGGTCTCATTGTGAGACCTGACTGAGGGAACAGACTAGGTAGATACCTGGGGGGAAGCTTCCCATACTGAGAGAACAACAGCAAGTGCCCAGGCCCTTTGACAGGAGTGCCTGGCATGTCTGAGGAGCAGTGAAAAAAGCCAGTGCTGCTGGAATGAGGTGAGGGAGCATGGGAGAGAGGCTGGTGACATGCTATTGCCTGCCTTCCACCTGAAGGTTTACCTGACTTACCCTTCCAGCCACGTGGAATCGCCTACATCATCTGAAGGGAGCCAGGAGGACCTGTTAATGGTTTGGGAAGAGCCATCATAAGAGCAAAGGCCCTGGAATTATGGTTAAACCTAAAAGAGAGGCCTTATGGAATAGTGGTGCAAGATGAGACTGGAAAGGCAGGTGGGGTGGCTGAAAGAGGGCTTTCTTTCAGTTTCACAGGAAACTGCCTGTGAGTTGAGGTTTGATTCTTCTAGATGTAAAACCAGTGTAGGTTCTTGAGCAGAGAAGTGCTGTGACACAAAGTAGAGGAGATCAGATTTTGGAAAACAGTCTTGCAGGTCTTGGACAGTTTAGAGCAGGGCATGAAGATGGAGGCAGGATGGCCTTGGAGAGGACTTCTCTACTGCTCTGTGAGCCAGTGATAGGTGAGGCCCAGCATAGGGCAGGCAAGGAAAGGGAGAAATGACAAGACTTGGAGGCTGTGCAGGGAAGATGAGGGAGGAAGTTTGGAGCAGACTTCAAGGATGAGGCACAGGACCCTTAGGGAAACAAATTAAAGGGGTAGGGATGTTTCTGACACCTGAGGGGCAGGTGAGTGCAGGTGGAATCATGCAGTGGAAGTTGAGTGAGAGGTGAGGGAAGGGTGGGATGTTGATTTGGTTACTTAGTGCCACTCACTGTAACAGAAATACCACAATGGGATGGCTTTAACAAACAGTTTATTCTCTTACAATTTTGGAGGTTAGACGTCTGAGTTCCAGGTGCCAGGCTCTAGGGACTGGGTGAAAGCCCCTTGACCTTGGGCTTCAGCTCTGCCTTTTGCTCCTGGGGCACTGAAGCTAGAGGCATCTCTTACTCAGGCAGCTGCTAGCTGCTGAGGCTGACAAACTCAAGGTCAACAAGTGAAAAGGTACAGTCCTGATAACTACCAAACCACATGGAGGCCATTAATTCAAGTCCATTAAAAGTCCCAAGATCAGCAGGGCAACATGGCAAGCTGCTGAACAACAGCTTGGCTACATGCAGGGTTCAAGTGTGCCATCAGCTAGAGACCTTCCTCAAAGTTGTTTCTTATATACTGGAAGCAGACCACATCCCTAAAGCAGCTACTCAGCTGCTCCAATAGATTCCACCATGGAATTAATTACCAGTCTCACCATGGGGAATAGCTACATCCAGCTCACTCAACCAGGCCCAACCAAGTTGACACACAAACTGAACTACCATAGATGTGAATGTATGTGAACCAGCAGAAGACATTTTGGGTCCTATGGAGATTGTAGAAACAGAAATCATCATTGGATTAGTATTTATTGATCAATCCATTGACTGTGGTGAAAATATACACACCAAAACATTCGCAAGCACAACCACTAACACATTTACAATTCAAAGATATTGATTACATTTCTCATGTAAAGCCACCATAAAACCCACACCAAAGCTACACCAAACCCACTGCCATCGAGTCAATTCTGACTGGGCAACTTCCATAGGGTTTCCAAGGCTGTAAATTTTTAGGGAAGCAGATTGCCTCATCTTTCTTCCTTGGAGCAGCTGGTTGGGTGTGGAGCAGCTGGTGGGTGTGGAGCAGCTAGTGGGTGTGAACTACTGACCTTTTGGTTAGCAGCTAAATGAATGTCTTGCCACAGTGCTACCAGAGCTCCTTAAAGCCACTAAAGGAACCAATTGCCATTGAGTTGATTCTGACTCATAGCAACCTCTGTTGGATTTCCAAGGCTGTCAGTCTTTACAGAAGTAGATTGCCTCATCTTCTTTCCACAGAACAGCTATTGGGTTTGAACTGCCAGCTTCCTGATTAGCAGCCAAATGCCTTACCCAGTGATGCCACCAAAGCTCCTTAAAGCTACCATAGGGGCTTTTTTTTTTTTTTTTAATTGTGATTTGGGTGAAGATTTACAGAGCAAATTCACTCTCCATACAGCAGTTCACATATACTTTGTCTCATGTCATTGACCACAGTTTACCACAATGCAACAGCTCCCCTCCAACTTCCTCCCCATAGTACCATTTCCCAGTGTCCATCCCTCCATACTCTCCTGCCCCCTGAGCTGTCTCCCTGTGCATAAGCAGCCCTTCCTTCTCCCATGATTGTTCTCTCAAGGGCGTGTGTCTACTTGAGGTAAATGTTCAACTCATGTGCCTGTACTTTGTTTGGCTGGAAACGACAGGTGTGGGTTCAATTCCAGACCTGAAGGGTAGCTAAGGGCCATAGTCTCAGTGGTTCCACCAGGCTCTATTGGACCAGCAAACCTGGTCCCAACCATCCCTTTTTTTTTTTCCCTCCAAATGATTTTGAGTTTTGTTCCACATTGTTCTCCCTCTCTATCCAGGATCTCCTACATCCCTTCCAAGTGGATGACAGTGGTAGCCGGGCACCATCTAGTTCTTCTGGTCTCGTAGTTGTATAGGTTGCAGATCGGATGGTGTACCAGTCGTGGGGACTGATTGTTTCCATTAATTTTGGTTTTCTTCTTTCTTCTTTGCTCTTGACGAGGAGAGACCCATCGTTACATCTAGATGGCAGCTTGCTAGCTTTTAAGATCCCAGTCGCTACTCACGAAAGTAGGAGGTGGAACAATGTTTTGTATAGTATGTTATGCCAGTTGAGCTTGATGTCCCCTGTGACCATGGTCCCAGGCCCTCAGGATCAACTACTCGGTCACTCTGGGTAGCTGGCTGTGACCAGGCAGTGACCATAACCTAGCCATAGGGTTTTTTTTCTTTTTCTTTTTTAATGCTTATTTTTTAAAATGCACCTTCACATAAAATGTATAGGAACTTTATTTCATCTCTCCTTAAGTCAGGGTAGAAAAAGATTACGCATATGAATAGCAAAAAGTTCCCAAACTGGCTGAGTTAAAAAAAAAAAAAACCTTGTTCATTCTGGATGGACACCAAAAATAATCTCTTATACTTTTTTTTTTTTAATATTTATTTTTATTGTGATTTTGGTGAAAATTTACAGAGCAAATACACTTTCCATACAGCAGATCACATACACTCTGTCTCATGACATTGACCACAATTTAGCACAATGCAACATCTCCTCTCCCACTTCCTCCCGATAGGTACCGCTTCCCTGTGACCATCCCTCCATGCACTCCTACCCCCTGAGCTGTCTCCCTGTGCCTGAGCAGCCCTTCTTTCTCTCTTACTTGTTCTCTCCAAGGAGTGTATCTACCTCAGATAAATGCTCAACTAGTATGCCTGTCTACTGCCTGGCTGGAAGCTACAGGTGTGTGTTCAATTCCAGACCTGAAGAACAGCTGGGGGCCATAGTCTCAGTGGTTCCACCAGGCCCCATGGGGCCAGTAAACCTGTTCCCTTTTTTTTTTTTTTTTTTTTTTCAATCTCTTATACTTTGAACTTAAACCAATTGAACAACAGGAACAATGCCTTTTCATTTAGTCATATTTCAGGATTTGGCTTTGCCTTTGAGATTTGCTGAAGTCATATGCTCCACTTGTTGAATGTACCATGTTCCTTTCCAAGCCACCAATCTGTCTGACAGCTGAGGCCAATTACTGCTGGTTCCATGTGGATCTGAGAGGAGGAGGCAGGGATGGGGGCTCTTAACTTACTGTCATTGAAAGCTCACCACGTTATATATTCGGAATTGGTAAAGCTCAACACTCCTTCACTCAGACTTACAAGTCCCAGTGCTCCATCAGTACTTCTGGTTTGGCAGTGAGTGGTACTAGTCTGTACTGATGGCAGTGGGCAGGGAGTATCTAGACCAGCAGGCCTAGAGGGTCAGAGTCTGCCCAGACCCTGGCAGGGGTCTGAAGCACCATTTCCAGATATGAGTGAAGCATAACACTGGAAGAATCTGCTCTGGGCAACATTGATTCAGTCTGGCTGTATTGATAGGCATTTTCCTCATTGGAAGCTGATCCTATTTTTGCCCCAGTTTGTAACTCACTCAGGTATGCCATAAATATCAAGTGCTTGCTATGTGGCAGGTACTGTTTTAAGAGCTCAAAGTTCTAGAGTGGGAGAGTGTGGACCCTAGAGGACACAGTCAGCTTGGTGGCAGCTTCCTGAAACGATGTCAGCACAGCTGGAGGGAGAGCCCTTTGAGGATAGTCTGCTCATTTCTGAGATACTCCTGTACCGATGGAGGCCTTAAAGGTTCCTGAAATGTCACCCCTGGGCCCAAGCTGCTGCTAGCTTCCCCCTTCTGCCCTTTCCTGTTAGTAGCTTCAGTGTCCCAAGAGTCTGCTCTCCCTGCCCCCATAAAAGACACCACAGAGTGTCAGACTGGTAACTGTCCCGGAAGTTGTGGGAAATTCTTGGGCTCCAATCCTGGGGATGTTTATTCTATGGGTGGAGGGTGAGAAAAGAGAGAAAGATGTTGCAATCCACTCAATCCATGTCAGATACGTCAGTAAGGGGAAGAGAGGAGAGAGCTCTGAGTGATTTGGTAGAGGCAAGGGCAAAAGAGGAATATCCCAACACAGAGCCTGCCAGCATTGTCACCTCTGACTCAGGGCACCTACTACCCAAGGTGCCTGGCCTCCCACCCCAGAATTGACTTAATAACAAATCAGAAACTGAAACTTAGTCTCAGGATTCAAAGTTTAGAATTAGAGATGAGTCATTGTTGAGAGCAACTGCAGTAGCTGAGAAGTGGCACAAGAGAGGCAGGCGTGAGCTGAGGGCACAGGAAGCAAGCAGGTGAGACTGGATGACCGAGACAGCTGGTCCGGAGTGTTTCTCTGAGGTAGCTGCCAGGGGAGGTGAAGGGAGGACATCTCCCTGGTCCTGAGGCTGCTAGGCAGGGCCTGGAGGCTGAGGAAGCTGGGTGGGGTGGGGAGAGGCCGACTTCCCCTGTTGCCAGGTGGTGTTTGTGACAAAGAGCAGGACAGAGGGTGAAGGTGGGCTGGGTCATGGCTGAGGACACCTGGCAGCTGGCTCAGCCACACGAGGCCCTCCTGCACCCCTCTCTGAAGCACACCTGAGGGTCCGGTGGAGCATGGCACGTGGTTTCGAGGTGGTGGCCATGGACTGCGAGATGGTGGGGCTGGGGCCCAGCCGAGAGAGTGGCCTGGCTCGCTGCAGCCTCGTGGATGCCTATGGTGGTGTGGTCTATGACAAGTTTATCCGGCCTGAGGGTGAGATCACCGACTACAGAACCCTGGTCAGTGGGATCACGCCTCAGCACATGGAGAGGGCCACACCATTCACTGTGGCCAGGCTGGAGGTAAGTGAAGGGCCAACAGGGGGCTGTGGACACCTCCCACCTCCCCAGCTGCTGGGTGCCAGATCTGTGACTTGGGATCTCAGCCATGGAAATTCTCACTACCCTGTGTGGGGAACCACCACGATGTGGAGAAATCAGGATCCCTCTGCCATCAGGGAACCTCAGACTCAAAACTGGGACCAGCTTTTCAGTTATCTGATCTACCTTCCTGTTATAATGGAGGACCTGAGCCCCACCTGACATCACCCTGCACTGAGGGCTAGATTGCCATTCCTTCCCAGACACATGGCTGCCACTGGTAAGCTCTGTGGGCAAGTAAGTGGTGAGTCCTGGTTGAGGCCCCCTGGCATAGCTCCCTGGTGGTGGTGTCCCTGCCTTCAGGGTGGTCTCCTCACCAAGAGCCTCTAGCCCTCTTGGTTCCGGAGGATGACAAGTTAGAGCCCACTGGACCAAGGGAGTTCTTGCCCTCCAACCAGTGTTATGGCCCCTGGCAGGCCACCCACTTGGTTCAAGGCCAGTATGTGATCCCAAGATTTCCTACCCACTTGGCTTTTAGGAGCTCTAGTGGTGCTGTGGTTAAAGCATTGAGCTGCTAACCAAAAAGTCAGTGGTTTGAACCCACGAGCCACTCTGGGAGAAAGATGAAAAGATGAGGCAGTCTGCTTCCGTAAAGATTTACAGCTTTGGAAACCCTAACGGGGCAGTTTGACTCTGTCCTCTAGGAGTGCTGTGAGTCAGAATTGATTCTATGAAAGTGGGTTTGGTTTTCGTGTTTTTTGCCCTTGAACTTGTTGTGATACCTTCTTCAGGACGAGCTTTCTGTTTCTCTGAATAACTAAATGGAAATCAAAACTCAGCCACACTACAGATGTCATCAGGGTTAGTCTTAGTCATCTCTGGAAAGACTCCGAAGGGCAAGCTAGCACACGGGTTTCTAGGCTGCAAGACATCCAAGAACTCGGAATTGAGGTCTGCATGTTCATTCAACAGTGCCCCTTACTCAAGTGCCCCCCCACATGGCTTTAAGATTGCCCTTATAGAGCAGAGTGCCTATAATAATATTCAGTAGTTACTGTTTTCCTTATTACTATATAGATGAGGAAAGAGGCTTGCTTGACTGAATAACTTAAACAAGTTCAGATAGCTGGAATGTGAACAAGTTGGTCAAGATTCAAAGCTCTGACTTAAATCCTTAGGGCTGTGCTGTCCAATACAGTGGCTACTAGCCATGCGTGGCTAGTAAGCACTAGAAATGTGGCCCTTCTGAACTGAGATATGCCTGAAGTGTGAAATACCTACTGGATTTCAAAGACTTGGTATCAAAACCAAAACCAAACCAAACCCATTGCCACCGAGTCAATTCCAACTCATAGCAACCCTTTTATGGACAGAATAGAACTGCCACCTAGGGTTTCCAAGGCTGTAAATCTTTACAGAAGCAAACTGCTTGATCTTTCTCCAACAGAGCAGCTGGTGGGTTTGAACCGCGAACCTTTTGGTTTGCAGCTGAATGTTCTAACCACTATGTCATGAGAACTCCTTTTTGGTATAAAAAGGACCTATAAAATACCTCAATAATTATTTACATCTTGATTACACATTAAAATTATAATATTATATATATATTGGGTTAAAGAAAATGTATTATTAAAATTAATATTACCTATTTTACTTTTCAAAATATGGCTACTAGGCAATTTGGAGAGCTCTGGTGGCAATTTTTTGGAAGTAGATCACCAGGCCTTTCTTCTGCAGTGCCTCTGGGCAGGCTAGAACCATCAGCCTTTCAGTTAGTAGTCAAGCGCTTAACTGTTTGCACCACCAAGGGACTCTTTTCCTCATCTGTAGAAGGGAAGGAATAATGTTTGCTCCCTGGGTTGCAGGGTAGATTTGGTGTTAAGGGATATGGCCTTGAGCACAGTGCCTGGCTTGCAGCTGATAAGTACTAAATGGGCCTATGGAGAGAAAAGGGCCATAATTTAGATTCTATGTTCTGTGCACCCTCTGACTTCTCTTGAGAACTATGGTCATAGACTCTGACCTGTATTTTCTGCCTGCTGTACCAGATGCTTGCTGCCAGTCTCTCCTGCTCTGCCATCAGAGAAACTTCCCCAAGGCTGGCTCGAGTCACAGTGCCCCTTACTCAAGTGCCCCCCTATGGCTCCTATTGCTAAGATCATCTTAGCCCAGCATTCATGGCCTTCCAGACCCTGAGCTGTCTACTCTTCCTGCCTTCTCTCCCAGCTCAGCTTTTCCCCACCCTTGTGCTTCAGCCACATCCACACCATCTCCAGTGCCCCAATCTGCCCCTGGTGATGCTACCATTCTGGCAGGATCAGGCCAGAGGTGTCTTTTATGAGGCTCTTCCCCATACCCACAACCATCCTTGCCTCTCCCCCATTGGACCCCCCAGTGGGATTTCTCTCCCACCTTGGTGTATCGCCTGTGTACTTCATTGCTTGCTTATTCGCCACCACCATCTGCCTGGTTCCACAGCTCCTGGCACTTACCTTTTCTCCCCCAGATGGTATCTAAAACCCATGACAGTCAAATCAATTCCAACTCCTAGTGACACTATAGGACATAATAGAACTGCACAGAGGGTTAACAAGGCTCTCATCTTTATGGAAGCAGACTGCCACATCTTTCTCCCACAGAGCAGCTGGTGGGTTCAAACCACTGAGGGCCCCTTTAGATGGTATCTAGTGCTTGCATTCAGAAAGTGTCCTCAAATGTTTCTGGGATTGGAGCTGAACTGATTTTCATGAAATAGAAGAGAGTTCTGGCAGCTGTAGAACAAAATCTCCTCTGCCCTCCTGAAAACTGTCCTGGCCTTTGCTGTCAATCCATTCCTGGTCTACATGTTGCAATGTACTTGCAGTCCTGAAGGGTGGATGTCAGGGGGAAAGCTCACTGTCCTTACACTTGGCTAGACATGAGTCCAACTCCAGCTCTGACACCAGATTGCTCTGTGTCCTTAGGCCTATTGCTAAACCTCTCTGTGCTCCCCTCAGTAAGTGTCTTTGTGAAACAGGGGTGATAAAATAGTGCAGGTGTATCCAGCACTGTGGAGTCCCTGAGTGGTGCAAATAGTTAATGTGCTTTGCTGCTAACTGAAAGGTTGAGGGTCAAGTCTACCCAGAGGTCCCTTGGAAGAAAGGATGATCAACTTCCAAAAAATCAGCCGTTGAAAACTCTATGTAGCACAGTTCTTTTCTGACAAACACGGGGTTGCCGTAACTTGGAGTCAACTCAACAGTAACTGGTTTCTTTTATCATGAGCCCCAGGCTCTATTCGAAATACTTTCTATCCACTACCCCCTTTTCTCCTCACCACAAGCCTGAGAGGTAGCTAACTGGCTTCAGCTGTGGCATTCAGATCCAGTGCTAAATGTCTGGTACATGGCAGGAACAGAATCCAGCACCTCATCTGAGTGAAAATGTGGTACCAGTTTCAGAAATGAGGACACTGAGTGCCGAGTTATCCCAGAACCTCCCCACCCCCAAGCCAAGGTAGCTTGATGCCTACTCATCATCCACAGTGTTTTAATCTCAAAGACAGATCTAAGGCTCATGGCTGCAAGATGTGCTGGGGCTTCCAGTGGGCAGAAGCCTAACAGCCCTTTACCAACCCCCACAAGGCAGTGTGAACCCATCTCAGTGAGTCTAAGGCTCATCAGGCCTTGGTCTCTGGCAGGCATGTTACAAAGGCCCCTCACCTTCCAGGGCCACAGTGACTTTAGTGAGTGGACAGTTTCTCTTCCTCCTGGTGGGTGCAGTGAGTGGGCCCAACTAGTATCAGCAACAGGTCAGCCAATGGCAGCCAGGCAGTCCTGGAGTGGGGGTAGGGGGAGGTCATAGAGCCCCACTGAAGCCCACCCAGGAACACTGGTGTTGTGGGACCCTGAGGCTGTGAATGACTTCCCCCAAACCACCTCCTTTATTTTCAATTTTTTGAAATGTTACTACATTCATTTTATAATGTAAAGTAATAGTCTAGTTATCTTCTGACATTCTAGAGTCTGCTTATCATCTAGAACAGTGGTTCCCAATGGGGTTTGCTTTTACTCTCTTGCTAAGGGATAATTGACAATGTCTGGAGACACTCTTTGTCATAAGGGAGGGGTAGTATGTGCTACTCACTGTGGACAGAGGCCAGGGATGCTGCTAAACATCCTACAATGCACAGGCCACTACCCACAACAAAGAGTTATCCAGCCCCAAATGTTAATAGTGCAACTCTGGTCTATAAAGCTCCACAATCAAATACTGTCAGCACAGGAGGGACCAACCAGTGAGAAAGCTGAGGTCCAGAGAGGGACAGTAACTTGCCTAAGGACACACAGCAAACTGAGGTACAATCAGTGCTCCTACTTGGCAAATTAATGTGCTTTTGATGTCATCTCAGCATGGTGGTTGGTCATATACCCTGTAATTGGGACTAGGAAGGATAATTTCATTTTCAGTTTGCAAATAAACTGAACCCTATGTAGTATGGTGGTTTAGGAATGAGACATAGAAGGCGACAGGGATAGCTTATGAACAGAGTGATCTCAACCATAACCAGCAATGCAGCCCTGGCATGGGCCAGAGTGCTCTGTTGGGGCCCCACTGCCTGGCAGGTCTCTCTGTGGCTTAGCCAGATGGAGGTAGACA
The DNA here is from genome assembly GCF_000298275.1 of Orycteropus afer afer. Taxonomy (NCBI): domain Eukaryota; kingdom Metazoa; phylum Chordata; class Mammalia; order Tubulidentata; family Orycteropodidae; genus Orycteropus; species Orycteropus afer. Next base: position 1,591,348 of record NW_006921737.1, on the reverse strand, counting down.
ACTTCATCCTCTGTGTTTCCTCCAGGGTGGGCAGCAGGGTAAGATGGATCTTGGCTGAAAGCAAAGAACACCAGAAAGATGTTTACCTGTATTTTACTGACTATGCAAAGGCATTCAGCTGTATGGATCATAACAAATTATGGATAACATTGAGAAGAATAGAAATTCCAGAACACTTAATTATACTTATGAGGAACCTGTACATAGACAAAGAGGCAGACTTTTTGAACAGAACATACTATTTGGTTTTATTTCAGGAAAGGTGTGCATCAGGGTTGTATACTTTCACCATACGTACTCAATCTGTTTCCTGAGCAAATAATCAGAGAAGCTGGACTCTATGAAGAAGATTCAAGGAAGACTCATTAACAACGTGCAATATGCAGAGGATACAACCTTGTTTCCTGAAAGTGAAGAGGATTCAAAGCACTTACTGATGAAGATCAAAGTCTACAGCTTTCAGAATGGATTACACTTCAACAGAAAGGAAACAAAAATCCTTACAAGTGGACCAATAAGCAACATCATGACAAACAGAGAAAAGATTGAAATCGTCAAGGATTTCATTTTACTTGGATCCACAATCGATGCCCATGGAAGCAGCAGTCAAGATGTCAAACAATGTATTGCATTAGGTGAATCTGCTACGAAAGAGCTCTTTAAAGTACTAAAAAGCAAAGATGCCACTTTGAGGACTAAGTTGTGCCTGATCCAAGCCATGGTAATTTCAGTCACCTCTGGTGGCATAGGGCCTAAGGCATTTGACTGCTAACCAGAAGGCTGGCAGTTCAAACTCACCAGCCACTCATCAGAAGGAGGACTGGGCAATCTTCTTCTGTAGAGATACTGCCTCGGAAACCCAATGAGGAGTCACTATGAGTTGCAGTTAACTTGATGGCAGTGAGTTGTTTTTTTTTTTTTTTTTTTTTTTAAATATGCATGTGAAACCTGGACAATGAAAAAGGAAGACTGAAGAGGAATTGATGCATTTGAATTATGGTGTTGGTGAAGAATATTGAATACACCATGGACTTCCAGAAGAATGAACAAATCTGTCTTGGAGGAAGTACAGCCAGAATGCCGCTTAGAAGTGAGGATGGCAAGACTTTGTCTCACTTACTTTGGACATGTTATCAGGAGGGACCATTCCCTGGAGAAGGACATCATGGTTGGTAAAGTAGAGGGTCAGTGAAATAGAGGAAGACCATCAATGAAGGATTGACACAGTGGCTGCAACAAGGAGTTCAAACATGACAACAATTTTGTGGATAGTGCAGGGCTGGCAATTTTCCTTCTGTTGTACATAGGATTCCTATGAGTTGGAGCCAACTCGATAGCATCTAATGACAATGAGCAGCCTCATGGAAAGCAGGCCCAAGGTGGGGACAGGGGCACTGGGAGAACCTGAAAGGAAAAGGAGAAGCGAAGGGGATGGGGCCACTCCACAAGGTGGTAGTAAGGACATGGCCTTCTCGGGGGTGACATTTTTCAGGGCTCCATCATAGTTCCTTCTTCGTTGGACTTCCTGGATGGATACATTCTCATCTTTCATCATTTCAGGGAAGTTCTTTTCCAGCAAATCTTGGACAATTTTCTCAGTGGTTTTG
>NW_006921737.1:1587333-1588736 GCF_000298275.1 Orycteropus afer afer | reverse complement strand
TTTTCACGCAAATTCTTCTGCTAGTTGGGGTTTAGTCCAAATCTGCATCCTTTCCTTCAAGGCTCAGGGGTCCAAGATTATCTTCTGTGTCTGTATTTATTGGTTTCCCTTTTCTTTGTTGAAGAGGGTCTGTGCAATCCTTCTGCTTAGTCCGCCATCTTGCCCCGCCTCCTCCCATAGTTCCTTCTTGCTGCTGTAACAAATACCACAAGTGGGTGGCCTTAAAGAACAGAAATTTATTTTCTTACAGTTCGGGAAGTAAGAAGTCCTAATTTAGGGCACCAGCTCTAGGGGAAGGCTCTCTCTGTTGGCTCTGGGGGAAGATGCTTGTCTCAGCTTCTCTAGCCTTAGCATCCCTCAGTTCCTTGAAGTCTCCACGTGGCATCCATCTTCCCTCTATTTGTGCTCACTTGCCTGTGCCTGTGCTGCTCTCTCTCTTTTTTTTTTTCTTTACTCTTATCGTGGTGAAAACATACATACCAAGATATTCACCAACATAACAACTTCCACATTTACAGCTGAGGGACATTGATGACATTTTTCTGTTGTGCCACCATATTGCTATATTTTTCCAATATATTCCACCATCATTAGTTTATGCTGCTCTTTCTGTCACTCATAAGTGTAGATATGGGAAACACTCTGCACTGATATGACCTTATTTATATAACAAAGGAAACCCTATTTCCAAATAGGATTACATCCACAGGTATAGGGGTCAGGACCCCTATACATACTTTGAGGGGACACAATCCAATCCGTAACAGGCCTTTCTCCTCAGCCACCTATCCTGGTAGCCAGGAGTGAGGGGATGAGCATGAGCTAATGAAAGGAAGGACACAGAGGCCGGAAAGGCTGCTTTGGGCAGAAATTTCCAAACTCGCCTGCCAGGAGGATTCCCCTGGAACATTTTCTAGTGCCCCCTCCCCTCACTACTTGGGTATTTTGATTCAGTGGAACTAGAGTAAGGGATATATTTTCAACCAGGGCCAGATGTTGGGTTTTTTTTTTTTTGATCAGGCATATTTGGGAAATGTTTGGAAAGACAGTGGGAACACAGTGGAAGGAGTATGCAGGCAGTCCCTTGTGCCTTGCTCTGTCACTCCTCTGCCATGTGACCTCAAAGCCCACCCCCCTTCCTTGTTCCTTAGAAGGTTGTGATAATCCTCACTTTTACACAGACCATATTCCCTATTCAAGAAAGTCTCATTGAGGGCCATCACGTCCCCGGCGTTCCTCTCCCTTCTGAAATTAAAGGATGCCAATATAGCCAAACCAGTTGCTGTGGATGACAACTACATGTGTGTTAGAGTAGAACTGTGCTCCAGAGGGTTTTCTTTTAAAACAAATTTTTTTTTTTTTTTTAATTGTGATTTGGTCATTTGGAGGAAAAAAAAAAAAAG
>NW_006921737.1:1563825-1587040 GCF_000298275.1 Orycteropus afer afer | reverse complement strand
ATGACATGAGACAAAGTATATGTGAACTGCTGTATGGAAAGTGAATTTGCTCTGTAAATCTTCACCCAAATCACAATTAAAAAAAAAAAAAAGAAATTGTGATTTGGGTGATTATTTACAAAGCATATTCATTTTACACTCAACAGTTCATACACATTTTGTTTCACAGCACAGATTACAATCCCCACAATGGAACAGTTCTCCTCCCACCTCTTTCCTGTGTTGTTTTATGCATTCCTGCCTGTCTAGCTTTCTCCTTGTGCAAATCCTGCCCTTCCAATATCCCACCATTGACTGTTTTAAGGATTGTATCTCCCTGGTGTAGTTGTTCAGCTCATAGGCCTGCCTACTTTTTGGCTGAGAGCTAACCCACAGGAGTGAGTTCACTTCCAGACCTGAAGGGTAACCCAGGGCCATAGTCTCAGGGGTTTCACCAATCTCTATTAGACTGTTCTTGTTTTATGTTTTAAATTTTGTTCCACATATTTTTCTCTGATTTTGATCCTTTTCTGAGTGGTTGGCATTGGTAACCAGGCACTATCTAGTTCTTCTGGTCTCAGGGTTGGCTAGGCTGAGATTCCCATGGTCTTTTAGCCCCTTGGACTAATTGTTTCCATATGTCTTTGATCCATAGGGTTTTCAGTGGCTGATTTTTCAGAAGTAGATTGCCAGGCCTTTCTTCCCAGGCACCTCTGGGTGGACTTGAACCACCAACGTTTTGCTTAGCAACCAAGTGTTTAAACGTTTGCACCGCCCAGGGACTCCCTCCTAATGCTTCTTTTTCTTGCTGTTACCTGCCATCAAGTAGCCCCCGACTCGTGGAACAAAATGCACAACAAAATGAAATGCTGCCCAGTCCTGTGTCACCTGTGATTGCTTGTGATCAGATCATTGTGGTCCATAAGGTTTTCGATGACTGATTTTCAGAAGTAGATCACCAAGCCTTTCTTCCAAAGCTCCTTTCAGTGAACTGGAAGCTCTAACGGTTCGGTTAGCAGTAGAGTACGTTAACATTTTGTGCAACCCAGGGAGTTAATGCTAATATTCAATGCCAGGTTCTCAGCAGATGGCAACAAGAACAATAGGAGCAATAACAACAATAATAATGATAGGCTCAGGCAGATCCAGACATCGCATCACAGCTCTCACTGCCTTGTGACCTGGGCAAGTCCCTTAACCTCTCTGACCCTCAGCTCTCTCCTCTGTGAAACAGGACTAATATTCTTGTTGAGAGCCCTGGTGCTGAGGTAAGAAAATTACCTGGCCTAGTGCTGGGCTGATGAGAGATTGGTACAAGTCCATTCTCCCTATCCCACCCCCACCCCTACTTCAATTCTTTCCAGGAATTTGAGTGTTTCCATCCCCTTCATTTGACAGTGGTAAAGTCTGACATACCTGCCTCATGAGGCTGACTCAGGGTAGGTCTAACAGTTAGCAGGGCACACAATCCTGGGGGCCCAGCCAGCTGGTATCTCTCTGTCCTTCCCTGGCCTTTGGCAGGCCCCCTACCTCAGCCGCACATCAGGAAGCCAGTGGAACCCTGGCTGCCTCACCTCTCTAGGTTCTTACCTTACAATTGGGGAAACAGAGGCTCGGAGAGGGTTTTTGAGGTCCCTGAGTCCACACAGTGAAGCCCCAGTGATCTTTTCTGACCAGTCCCCAGTATCTTTTTGCTGAGGTGTTGTTGGTCTTGTTCTGCTAAATGGTCTGTTCTCTTCTTTTTCCCTTCTTCCTCTTCATTTCTTCTGCTTAGCTATGTCCTCTTAGTTTATTTCTCTCTTTTTGGTTCATAAGGAGCCCTGGTGGGGCAGTGGTTAAGTGCTTGGTGCAAACTGAAAGGTTGGGAGTTCAATTCCACCAGGTGGTCAATGGGAGAAAGACGTGGCAGTCTCCTTCTGTAAAGATTACAGCCTTGAAAACCCTATGAGGCAGTTCTATTCTGTCCTCTCAGGTCTCTTTCAGTCAGAAACCACTCAACAGCAATGGGTTTCTTGGTTTGGTTTTTAGTTTCGTGACGATGCAAAAACCCCCAACCCCTGACTCTCAGGCTCAGGAATTTCCCAGGAATCCTGGTCACAATGACTTGATCCTCTGTCATGAAAGCTGTGGCCATTTCTGGGGCAGCTGACAAGGTCCTTCAGGGCTCCGTGTGAACTGGGCCTGAGCCAAGCCCAGATGGAAAACAGGCCACATTATTCAGAAACATAAAGGCTTTCAGGGAGAAAAGGCACATGAACCACAGCCACCCACTCGGTACCACCTCCTTCCTAGCCAGCCCCTTCCTCATTCCACTGTACCCTACCTTGGCTGGGCTGCCGGCCTGCAGTTTCTCTTGATAAGTTCCCTTTACCAGCTTCCCTGAGGGAGTTTTTTGCAGTGGTCGGGGCCCACACTGTTATCTTTTAAAGCATCACTATTTAGGGAGATCCCTGCATCATCATGGCCAGGGGGCCTCCTAAAAACAAAACAAAACAAAAACCACAGTTGCCACTGCATTGACTCAGACTCATGGTGACCCCATGTGTCTGGAAGGGGGAGCAGTCTTGTGGAATTAATTGCCTGCTGACTGAAGTCCTCCTCACAGGATCCCCACACGGGACAGTTGGTGGATAGACTCTGCTTCCAGTACTGTGACCTGAACAAGCCACTTCACCTCTCTGAGAGTATATAAAGAGACAACATGATACCCTAGGAGACCACTAATGTCTAGGAGAAGCAGGATGCAGGAAGGTGTCAGTCACCCAGAATGCTTTTGCTGGGAGTATAGACTATGTCCTGGGATGTGTTGGAGAGAGACAAAAGTTGTCAGAAAGCCATCCCAAGGTGGGCCAGAATCAGCTACGAGCCCAGAGCTTTGCCCTTTCCCCACTGCAGCTGCCCCAATTCTGTGTTCAGGTTCCCCCTTCCATCCTGCCAACTTCTAGGCACATTAAAGTAACATAACTGGCCTGTTGCAGTTATTGCTTAGGAGGCTGTTCTAGGGGCCACTATGGGAGAGAAGGAGAGAGAGGAGAGGACTGGGCTTGCTCAGGGTCCCACCCGTAGCCTGGCAGTGGGCTGTGGAGCTCTGGGCTGGCCTGCTCTTCCCACCCAGTGTGGTGGTTACAAATGTGCAGGGGTCAGCACACTGGCTTTGATGAACCCTGGCTCTGCCACTCCACTGTGGGACTGTCCCAAATGTCTATTGTGCTTAAGCAAATTACTCCAAAACTTAGTGGTTAGAACAATACCAGTATTTCTTTTACTTACCCACCTGCAGTTTGGGTAGGGCTAGTGGGAATAGCTTATCTCTGCTTCACTCAATGTCAGCTGATTTGTCTACAGGCTGGGCTGGACTCTTGGAAAGGTTTGTGCCCCACAAATCTCATAGCTGATGCCAGGCTCCTCAGGCATTTCTCTCCAAGTGGCCTCTCCCCACAGTCTCTTTGAGGTGGCTTTAAGGTGGCTGAACTTCTTTTGTGTCAGCTCAGAGCTCCCAGGGTACCTGCTACAGACAGAGACAGACAGACAGAACTAGGGAGAAAGATAAGACAGAGAAACAGAGAGAGATGGACAGACAGGGGCACAGAGAGACAGAAACAGAGAGAATGACACACACAGAGAGACAAATGGAGGAGAAAGTGTGAGAGACAGACATGGAGAGAGAAAGATAAAGAGACAGACAGACACATACACACAGAGACAGAGACAGAGAGAGAGTGAGAATGGTAGCCAAGAGGAACCCATGTGGCCTGTTCAGACCTGGCCTCAGGAGTCACACAGGACTGCCCACACTCAAGGGGAGGGAAATTCATCAGTCCTTTGTGAGAGGAGTGTCAAGGAGCTTGTTTTAAAATCATAGTAACCTCGGCCAGGTGACTTCTTTCTCTATGCTTCAGGGTCTTCAGCTATGAAATTCTGTTAAAAATGGCCTCCCTTCATTGCTATATTAGTTTTCTGGAGCAGCTGTCACAAAATCATAAACTTAGTGATTTAAAACAACACACGTTGTTATCGTACAAATCAAAAAACCAAAACTCACTGCCTTTGAGTGAATGCTGACTCATAGTGACCCTATAGGACAGAGTAGAACTGCCCCTTAGGGTTTCCAAGGTTGTAAATCCTTTTTTTTTTTTTTTTTTTTTTGTGATTTGGGTGTAAGTTTACAGGGAAAATTCATTTTCCACTCAACAATTCGTACACATTTTGATTGCAATCCCCAGAATGTAACAGCTCTCTTCCTGCTCTCTTCCCATGGTTACTTTTCCCCTCTGCTGCTTTCCTATGCATTCCTGTCCTCTGAGCTATCTCCCTGTGCAAATGCTGCCCTTCTGATCTCCCATGGGTGATTGTTCTAAGGAGTGTATCTACATGGTATAATTGTTCACTTTGTAGGTCTGTCTATTGTTTGGCTGAAAGTTAAGCCATGGGAGTGAACTTAATTCCAGGCCCTAATGGGAGCTCTGGTAGCATAGTGGCTAAGACACTTGCCTGCTAACCAGACGGCTGGCGGTTCAAACCCACCAGCCACTCCTCGGAAGGAAGGTTGGGCAATCCTACTTCCGTAGTGATACTGCCTCGGAAACCCAAGGAGGGGTCGCTATGAGTCGGGGCCGACTCGACGGCACATAACAACAACAACAAGGGTGACTAGGGGCCATAGTCTTGACGGTTTCACCAGTTTATCTATATCAGACCAGTAAATCTGGTCTTTTTTTTTTTTTTACTGATTTTGAGTTTTGTTCCACATTTTTCTCCCACTCTATCCAGGATCTCCTATTTTGATCCTTTTCCTAATGGTTGGAAGTGGTAGCTGGGCACCATCTAATTCTTCTGGTCTCAGGGTCACGTAGGCTGAGGTGCCCATGGTCCACTAGTCCCTTGGACTAATTGTTGCCATGTGTCTTTAATTTTCTTCATTCTTCTTTGCTCTGGATGAGGAGAGACCAATTGTTGCATCTTAGATGGCCACTCGAGCTTTTAAGACCCCAGTTGCCACTCACCAAAGTTGGATGCAGAACAATATTTTTGGATAGTAAAAACAAAAACACCAAGCTCACTGTTGTTAAGTCAATTTTGACTCATAGTGACCCCTCCTTGGGTTTCTGAGGTGGTATCACTGTGGAACTAGATTGCCCAACCTTCCTTCCGAGGAGTGGCTGGTGGGTTTGGAATGCCAGCCTTCTGGTTAGCAGTCAAATGCCTTAGGCACTATGCCAATTGAGCTTGATGTCCCCTGTGACCATGGTCCAGAGCCCATGGGCTCAGTGACTCACTCCCTCAAGGTGTTTGGCTGTGGCTAAGAAGTTATCATAACTTTACCTCCCTTTTTGCTCTGTCATGTGTATGACATGTTTGTAGAAATATTGTCTGCTAAACTTATATGTGGTCATGGATATATTCCCTTTTGCCTAGCCATACCAGATCATTTAGCCTGTCTACCTATGTATCCATCTGTAGATTAATGTTTATTACTGATCATGCAGTATTGTGTATGTAAAAGTGTTTGCCTTTGTTGTTGGTACCTCTTATGCACCTCTCCGTGTCTTCCTTTTCCTTAGTGTTATTCTGTTGGTCACTCACTTTTGGTATATTGCCTTTCCTTTCACCCAAATTCAAGGTTGGAAATCTTTGAGAAGCAGATTACCTCATTTTTCTCCCATGGAGTGGCTGGGGGTTTCAAACCGTCGACTTTTTGGTTAGCAGCCAAATGCCTTAACCACTGCACCACCAGATCTCCTTAATTTTCATACATGTCCGTCAGGAGTCCAACATGGGTCTCACAGACTAAAATCAAAGTGTTGACAGGGCTGGGTTCCTTCTGGCGCTGCGAGGAGAGACTTTATTTCCTTGCCTTTTTCATCTTCTAGAGGCTGCCCATTGGTAGCTTAGTGCCTAAGGCACTTGACTGCTAACCAGAAGGCTGGCAGTTCAAACCCACCAGCCACTCCTTGGAAGGAAGATGGGGCAATCTACTTCCGTAGTGATATTGCCTCGGAAACCCAAGGAGGGCTCACTATGAGTCGGGTCCCACTCAACGGCACATAACAACAACAGAAACTGCCCACATTCTTTAGTTTACAGCCCCTCCCTTTTTCTTCAAAACCAGTAACAGCAGGTGGAGTTCTTCTCATGTCTGTTCATTCCAGCCTCCCTCCTCCTCATATAAGGAACTGTGGGATTTCACTGGGCCCGCTCAAATAATCCAGGATAATCAGCTGATTAGCAACCTTAGTGGTGCCACAATGATTAAGTGCTTGGCTGCTAACTGAAAGGTCAGCTGTTTGAAACCACTTCATGGGCACGCACTTTGGGGCACTTCAAGGCACGCAGCTGCACATTCCTCAGTGGTCCAGTCCTCTAAGGACCCCCAGTGGCCCCAAGTCAAATATTTGGCCCCGAAGACACACTGTCTTCCTCATTGTTCTGAGAGGCTGAGTGCTTGTGAGAGAAAGGGTTGTCTTTGCTTGGGCTTCCATGGAAGCAAACCCTAAAACAAGGACCTGAGTGGAAGAACTGTGAGCAGTGACCCTAGGAGAGTGAGAGACAGGGAAAGAAAGGTACCCAGTAAAGCATTTTTGTTTGTTTGTTTGTTTCTTTTTTTTTAAATGAAATCAGTTAACCAGTGGGTTAAAACAAACAGTTTGAACCTGCTCTGTCGGAGAAAAGACCTGGTGAGCTGCTTCTGTAAAGATTACAGCCTAGGAAACCTATGGGGGCAGTTCTACTGTGTGCTGTAGGGTTGCTATGAGTTGGAATCAACTCAACAATATCCACCTGAAACCTTAATTCCCCTTTGCCATGTAATCTAGCATATTCACAGGTTCTAGAGATTAGGATGTGGACATCTTTGGTGGGGGTTGTCTACGACAGTGAGGTTGTTGAGATGATTAAATGACGTCATGGTAAGTGTTCTGTGGGGGCCATTGCTATTACACATCTAAGGGGGCCGTGATAGGCCTTTTGCACAGATCCAAAATTGCTGAGTGTAAGACAGGATGTGTTCCAATTTCTGTACTGTATGGATGATATGTTTGAAGCCCACAGAGGGACAGTGATTTGCCCTGCATCACACAGCAAGTAATTTGAGGAGGGCTGTTCCTGATAGTCCTGTGACCACACTGCACTGTCCACCCAGAGACCCCGGGTGACACATGGGGGCACGCATTTTCCTGTTTTCCTGGCCAGATCCTACAGCTCCTGAAAGGCAAGCTGGTGGTGGGCCATGACCTGAAGCATGACTTCAAGGCGCTGAAAGAGGACATGAGCAGGTACAATATCTACGACACATCCACTGACTTGCTGCTGAGGCACCAGGCCAACCTGGACCACTGCAAACGGGTCTCCCTCCGGGTGCTGAGTGAACGCCTTCTCAAGAGACGCATCCAGGTGCGTACCTGCCCCTCCCCTCCCAGGCCAGGCCATCCAGAACTGCCTGGGCCAGTAGCGCCCAGCAGGACACGCAGCTGCACATTCCTCAGCAGTCCAGTCCTCTAAGAACCCCCAGTGGCCCCAGGGCAAATATTTGGCCCCAAAGACACACTGTCTTCCTCATTCTCCTGAGAGGCTGAGTGCTTGTGAGAGAGGGGGTTGTCTTTGCTTGGGCTTCCCCCAGAAGCAAACTCCGAGACAAAGATCTGGGTGGAAGAACTGTGAGCAGTGACCCCAGGAGAGTGAGGGTGAGAAGCAGGGAAGGGAAGGTACCCAGTACAAGATTTTGTTTGTTTGTTTGCTTTTTAAATGAAATCAGTTACCCAGTGGGTTAAAACAAACAAAAAACAACCAGTTGCTGTGGAGCCAATTCTGACTCATGGCGACCCTTTGTGTGTCAGAGTAAAACTGCACCACAGCCATTGAAAACTCTATGGTTTCAATGACACACATGGGGTCACCATGAGTCAGAATTAGCTCCATGGCAACTTTTCAGTTTTTGCTTTAGATCTTTCAGAAGTAGATCTCCAGGCCTTTCTTCTGAGGTGTTTCTGGGTAGATTTGAAGAGCCAACCTTTTGGTTAATAGCTAAGTACTTAACCATTTGTGCCACCCAGGGACTACCCAGTAGATTACTGGAGTTTAATCCCATTGGGGATCTCTGGAAAATGGTGTAAATCACACACCTTGGATTTATCCCACCAGAGGGTCCAGGAGGCTGGTGTATTTATATACCAACTCCCATCAGCCACTGGTTGAACCCTGCTCCTGGAGGCCTAACTCCTCAGCACTGCAAGACTTCTGGCAGAAAAGGCTTCAGCAAAGCCCCTGGGGCAAAGGAATGTAGTAGTTGGTCTCTCTGTGGGAGACAGGGCAGAAAACTAAACCCACTGCCAGAGTCAATTCTGACTCATAGCAACCCTATCAGGCAGAGTAGAACTGCCCCACAGAGTTTCCAAAGCTGTAAATCTTTATGGAAGCAGACTGCTTCATCTTTCTCCCACAGAGCAGCTGATGGCTTCAAACTACTGACCTTTTGATTAGCAGCCAGATGCTTAACCACTGTGCTACCAGAGCTCCTTGCTGCCTCAGGTGGGGAGCTTTCAGACCAACAGGTTGGGCAATCTACTTTCATAGTGATACTACCTCAGAAACCCAAGGAGGGGTCACTATGAGTCACATCCAACTTGACGGCAGTGAGACTCTACAGGGTTTGCTGCTAAACAGAAGGCTGGTGGTACAAACTCACCAGCCACTCCTCAGAAGGAAGATTGGACAATCTGCTTCTGTAGTGATACTGCCTCGGAAACCCTAGGAGGGGTTGCTATGAGTCAGATCCAACTCGACGGCAGTGAGTTTTTTTCTACAGGGTTGCTATGAGTCAAAATCATCTTGATGGCAATGGGTTTGATTTGGAATCCCTGGTGGCACAAAGGGTAAACACTTGAGCACTAGCCAAAAGATAGGTGGTTTGAACCCACCCAGAGGCACCTTGAAAGACAGTTCTGGTGATCTGCTTCCTAAAGCTTACGGCCTTGAAACCCTATGGAGCAGTTCTACTCTGCACACTTGGGGTCACCATGAGTTGGAATCAACTGGATGGCAACTAACAACAAACCTGTGCTAGACTATGGGACAGATGCTGGGGACAGAGGTGAGCAAGACCCGGCCCTTCCTGTCCTTGAGGTTGTCCTTGGTTGAATGAGAAGGCCTATAACCAGATTATCACTAACCACTATGGAACTGTTTGATGTCAGGAAGGGTCTTGAGGCAGGGACAAAAGACAGAGTGGCAGGGGAGGAGGCTTGATTTGAACTGAGTTTGAAGAAGGAATCTTGGTCAAGATAATAGCAGAGAGCCTCCCATGAAGAAGGGAGAATATGAGCAGAACTTTGAAGAGAAATCTATCCTAGCCAGGCACCTGGGAGCAGGGATGGTATGGAGCCAGGGAATGAAGGAGCTGGAGCCAAGGCCTCTCTCTCCTAGCCTTTTGGCACATAAGGACCACTTTGGGCTTTTCTCAGAGCCCTTGTCACTCCATGACTGTCAGTCTGGGGCCTAGTTCTGGGGGCTTTGAGCCAGACCAAAGGTCCCTCTTTGGCCTGGGCCCCCTCTCAGGCTCTGTCCTTTCACCCCTGAGTTGGGGTTCCCAGCCCTGCCCCAACAAGTTCTGCCTGCATCGATGCCCCTAGACACCTGCCCCAGCCCTTTGCATGTGGTCAGTAGTACTGCTTGTTCTTGGAGCCAGAACACATCCTTGTGACACAGGAGCTAATGTGGGGCAGTGTTACCTCTAGGGCCTGCCTCCCTTGGGAGGCAACAAGATGGTGGCCCTGTGGGCTCTGGCTCCAAGCTGCCCATGTGGTGGATCACATCACATAGGGAAAGGAAAGTGCCTTACTACAGTCAACAAATCCTTGAGGAACTGAACTTGGCTTGCTCTCATTCAATCTTCTAAGGAAGATCTGATCAGGTGCATTTTACAGAAGAGGAAAATGAGGCCCAGAGAGGAATGGTGGCTTGCCTGCCCACATTCACAGAGCTTGTAAGAGGGGAATTGGGACTTGAACTTGAGTCTGATTCCGAATCCTGAGCTCTTTCTAGCCCCTCTCCATCCTCCCTTCCCATCCCCACTGGTGAGCAGAGAAGGGAGCTCATGCCATCTTCTGCTTCTGGCAGTTCCTTCTGATTCAGTCCTCAGCTTCCTTCTCTGTACAGCAGAGTGGATAAGAGCAGGTGGCCTCTCTGTGCCTCCGTTTCCTCATCTATAATAGCAAGGCAATAATAGAGGAGGATTCATGGAGACCCCACATGTAAAACACCTAGCATAGTGCCCAGTACATGGGGCAGGTGTCCTCCCACAAGCCAGCCAGGGCCACAACACTACCTTCTCACTTAATAATACAGAGTGATAATGGCAACGAGAAAAGAATCCCACCAGGTATCCCCAACACCCAATCTGGAGTGTCTGGAAGGGAAGCCCTTATGAGGAAAGGAAAGCCACTCTCAACAGAGGAATACCCAGAGAATGCAGCCAGGCCTGAACTGCCCCCAGTGGACCTCTGGACACAGCCCCATCCCAAGTCCCTACCCTGTACCTTTGTCTGCAGAACAGCCAGTTGGGACACAGCTCAGTGGAAGATGCGAAGGCAACGATGGAGCTCTACCAAATCTCCCTGCGCATCCGGGCCTGCAGAGGGCAGCCCAGCCCGAATGTCTCACGCTGAAGCTCAATCCAGCCCTTTCAAAGGGACTAGAAGCCTTTATCTCTTCAAGGGTAGCGACTCTCTTGCTTTTGAAACTGCATCATTAGCAGTAAAATACCTTTATATTTTCTCTATTCAGTCACTGGATCTCTGCTTGTCTTCTGTTTTGTTCTCTCTGAGCCAGGTTAAAGATGGAGGGGACACAGTCTGCATCAGTGGCATCACTAGGGTTGATGTCGCCCAGTGTGCTAACTCATGGTGTTACCTCCCCTCCTCCAACATAGACTTCCTCCCATATCAGACCACAGAGAATCCTTAGTAATGTTTATTATCCATTTTAATCATAGAATAATTGTAATTTAATAGTTGTAAATTGTTTAAATGTAGTATTTCTTAGATTATATGAATACTAACAACAAAACTGTTTTGTAAAATCTTTCTACATTGAATTACATTATTGGTAACAGAGAAAAAAGCTGTTTTTAAATTTTTCTCATTCTTTTCCTTTAATTACTAATTCATTCTCAAAATAGTTGTTGATATGGGTTCACAAATAGTAATCACCCCACTATTATAGCTAAAGGCTTAGAAAATTTGACAAAATCAGCAACTATAAAAACACCGGCAGCAATGAAAACAATAGCGCGTGCTTGTAGTGCATGATTGTAGCACGTGTGGACGAAACCACATGAGTCAACGTATCACTGTAATTGGGTAATAATGATAGTTCTGACTCACTCACATTAGAAGGTTCAAAAAATAAATTAGCATAGTTTAGCCTTGGAGGTATACTGACACAAGTAAGCTAGACTTATGAAGAAATGTTTTTGTTGTTATAACTAACTACAGGAATACTTTGGTAAAAAATAATAAATTTCTGCTGAAACAATACACAACAATTTTGTAGACAGTCATTTTGGTGTGTCACCCCCTCTGACAGTTTTACACAGTGTGATCCACACCTCCCTAGTGACACTGCTGGCCTACATGATGCTGAGAGGGGAGCAAAGACTATGCCAAGGACATGGGGAAGTATCAGTTTCCTCAATATCATGAATCTTTTGTGTCTAAGAAGTGGCATGTGACATACTTAATACCCACTCCCTATGTCTCTCTTTTCCTGTTGCTTGTATGCGCAGAGTGGGGCAATATTTTCTGGAAGAGGCACCTGGCTTGGAGGTCTACTTATCTCATCTTTAGACTGGTACCAGGGCACTGATGAGTTTCCAATCAAAGGTACAGAAAGTGTGATGGGTGCCGCTGGATGTCCTTGAGCAAGTTACTCTTCCTCTCATTTGTAAAATGAGGAGGCAAAGGCAATGGACTCTGAAGTTAAGGAGAACCAGGTTGAAATCCTGGCTTTTCCATTTATTAGCTGTGTCACTTAGAGTGAGTTACCTAATATCTCTGTGCCTCAGTTTCTCCATCTGGAAAGTGAGGTTTATAACAAATGATAGCGTTATTGAGCAGTGTTGCTTGAAAAGCCCCTAGCACCATGCCTGTCATAGCACGTGTGTCAGAGTACAGCTCTGTTCTACAGGGTTTATTTATTTATGATTTTTTGTGTGTGATTTTGGTGAAAGTTTACAGAACAAATTCACTCTCTGTACAGCAGCTCACATACACTGTCTCATGACATTGACTGCAATTTCCCACAATGCAATAACTCCCTTCTCACTTCCTCCCCATAGTTCTCTCTTCCCAGTGTCCTTCCTTCCCATGTACTCCTGCCCCCCAATCTGTCTCCCTGTGCATACACAGCCCTTCTATTCTCCCATGATTGATCTCTCCAAAGAGCGGATCTACCTAATGTAAATGTTCAGCTCATATGCCTGTCTTTTGTTTGGCTGGAAGCCTCAGGAGTGGGTTCAGTTCCAGACTTGAAGGGCAGCTAGGGGCCATAGTCTCAATGGTTCCATCAGGCTCTATCAGACCAGCAAAACTGGTCCCCTCCCCCCCCCTTTTTTTTAATGATTTTGAGTTTTATTCCACATTGTTCTCCCACTCTATCCAGGATCTCCTACATAGATCCCCCTCCGAGTGGTTGACAGTGGTAGCCAGGCACCATCTAATTCTTCTGGTCTCATAGTTGTATAGGCTGAGAATCACGTGGTATACCAGTTGCTTGGACTAATTGTTTCCATGCATCTTTGGTTTTCTTCATTATTCTTTGTTCTGGATGAGGAGAGACCCATTGTTGCATCTAGATGGCTGCTTGCAAGCTTTTAAGATCCCAGTCACAACTCACCAAAGTAGGATGTGGAACAATATTTTTGTGTAGTGTGTTATGCCATTTGAGCTTGATGTCCCCTGCGACTATGGTCCTGAGCCCACAGGTCCAACTACTCACTCCCTCTAGGTAACTGGCTGTGGCCAAGAAGTGACTACAACCTTGTCCCTTGTCAGCTCTATTACCTGGACATTCTTACAGAGCATACCAATACACTTGTAGAGACATTCACTGCCAACCCTATACGTGGTCATGGGCACACTGCCCCCTGCATAGACATACCTGATCATTCTGCCTCTTCTACAGGGTTTTTAATGGCTGATTTTTCAGAAGTAGATTGCCAAGCCTTTCTTTCAAGGCACTTCAAAGTGGGCTTTTACCAACAATCTTCTGGTTAGTAGCTGAGCAAGTTAACCATTTGTTCCATCCAAGAGTACTTATGACTCCATCATAGCTTAAACCAAAAATCAAACCCACTGCCACTGAGTCAATTCTGACTCATAGCAACTCTTCAGGACAGAGCGGAACTGCCCCATAGGGTTTCCACGGCTGTCAATCCTTATAGAAGCAGACTGCCTCATCTTTCTCCCACAGAGCAGCTGGTGGGTTTGAATCACCAACCTTTTGGTTAGCAGCCAAATGCCTTCACCACTGTGCCACCAAAAGCCTTACCATAGCTTAAGCACCCAGCAAATGTTAATAACTAGTTCTTATTCCCTAGACCCCCTGCGGGCCTAGAGGTCCAGCACTATGTGGGTTGGGCACAGTGTGTGGGGGGAAAGATCTGCACCAGAATGTTCCTGCTCATTGCAATCAGCTGTTGTTTCACTCTGTGCCTAAGTCTCACTAACCCAGAATCTCAGGGATGGGACCTGGGCAGCTGCTAGGTTTGTTTTTTTTTTTAACTTTTGTGAGTGATTTTGATCCCTAAGCCATTGGAATCAATTCAGTTCTGTTTAAGCAAATATCCAAGCCCAGTGTTCTTACACTTGAGTGTGCATCAGAATCACCTGGAGGGATCCTTAAAGCACACAATCTGGACCCCACCCCTCTGCGTGTCTAGAGTGGAGAGCCCCAAAATGTGCATTTCTACCAAGTTTCCCTGTTGATGCTGATGCTGCTGGTCTAGGGACCACACTTTGAGAACCACGACTCACATGATTGCAATGTACAGCCACAGCTGAGAGCTACTGGCCAGAGGAGTCAGCACTCCCTTGGAGACTCTTGTCACAGTTCCAGCTTCTTTGCTATCTCCCTTGGCTGCTTATAAGAGAGAAGTGCCCAATCATGTGAGATGTGTCCTAAATAACTCCCCTGCATGGATGAAGGAAGCATGAGGGCCCCCAGGATTCATGTCCAGATTTGCCTGACCCAAAACTAGTAAAACCAATTGCAGTAGAGTCAATTCCGACTCATGACAACCCCCTGTAAGTCAAAGTAGAACTGTGCTCCATGGAGTTTTCAATGGCTGATATTGCAGAAGTAGATTGCCAGGCCTTTATTCCAAGGGTGGCTCTGGGTGGGCTCAAACCTCTAATCTTTTAGTTTGCAGCTGAGCAGTTTAACCATTTGTACCACCCAAGGGCTGTTCTTTTCATTTGTTGTTGTTATGTGCCGTCGAGTAGGGTTTCTGAGGCAGTATCACTACGGAAGTTAGATTGCCCCATCTTCCTTCCGAGGAGTGGCTGGTGGGTTTGAATCCCCAACCTTCTAGTTAGCAGTCAAAAGTGCCTTAGGCACTATGCTAACAGAGCACCATGGACTTCTGGGAACCCAGGGGGCTCTCTCCCACATCTGGAGGGGTAGGGTGAAGTACTTGCTGTCTCTCACCCTATCTCCTGCATCTTGAGGTAGTGATTCAGCTCTCTGCTCTTCTTAAATTTTTATGAACCTTCCAAGCTCCCCCTTTTTTTGTTTGTGTGTCCAAGCTACCAGCTATGTGCTCTCTAACTGTGAATGGCCACCAGGTGGTGCCCTTGGACCATCTGTCCACCTTAAGGCAACAAAGCCCACAGAATGCTTTGGGATGGAGTGTGAGGGATGGGGATATAATGGGGCTGTCTTCAAAACTGCCTAGGGGCAGTAGCATCACTGGGGGGGGGGGCACATGGGTGGGGAGTGGGAGGAGAGGTGTGGACCATACCAGGTGACACTGTCAGAGGGGGTGACACCAAAAAGTCTATAAATTTTTTGTGTGCAGTGTTGAAGCAGAAATGTATTTTAAAAAATAAAAGATCCCTAATAGTTACCCTTAGGAGCTCTGGTAGCATAGTGCCTAAGGCATTTGACTGCTAACCAGAAGGCTGGCGGTTCAAACCCACCAGCCACTCCTCAGAAGGAAGGTTGGGCATTCCTACTTCCGTAGTGATACTGCCTTGGAAACCCAAGGAGGGGTCGCTATGAGTCGGGTCTGACTCAACGGCACATAACAACAACAACATAGTTAAGGGAGCTCTAGTAGCATAGTGCCTAAGGCACTTGACCTCTAACCAGAAGGCTGGCGGTTCAAACTCAGCAGTCACTACTTAGAAGGAAGGTTGGGCAATCTACTTTCTTAGTGATACCGCCTCGGAAACCCAAGGAGGGGTCACTATGAGTCGGGTCTGACTCCATGGCAAATAACAACAACTGTTGTTGTTGTTGTTGTTATGTGCCGTCGAGTCGGCCCTGACTCGTAGCGACCCCTCCTTGGGTTTCCGAGGCAGTATCACTATGGAAGTAGGATTGCCCAACCTTTCTTCCGAGGAGTGGCTGGTGGGTTTGAACCGCCAGCCGTCTGGTTAGCAGGCAAGTGTCTTAGCCACTATGCTACTAGAGCTCCCTAACAACAACTACAATATAATAATCAGTGTTTGTGAACATATATCAATACCTTTTTTAAAAAATGAAGTCATAATTAAAAGGAGAGAAACTTTAAAAAAGGCTTCTGCTCAGTTACTAATAATATAATTCAATGTAGAAAAATTTTTGAAAACAATTTTCTTGTTAGTATCCATATAATCTAAGAAGTATTAGATTTAAGTAATTGACAACTATATTTATCACATATCATTCTATGATTAAAATTGATGATAAATATTACTAAGGATTCTGTATGGTCTGGTACTGGAAGGGGTGACATTATGAGTACCATATGAAGTGACACCAACCCTAGTGATGCCATTTCCTAGAGGGCAGTGTGTGGGACCCTCAAGACTGCCCTCAGTCAACCTTAGAAGCTGAGGCTCAGAGAGGCACTGGGACTTGCCCCAAGTCACACAGTGATGCAGCCTGACCTGGAAGGTGACCCCAGGCCTAAGTTCCTTCCAGCATTTCAGGCTTCCTTGAAAGGAGAGACAAACCAGGATTCCCAAAGCAGAAGCATTTCTGAAAGAAAGCTTTAACCTGAGTTCCTACTTCAGTCGATGATGTTAGATGCCCCTGGGAAGAGGAAACTCCAAGAAGCACCATCTTCCCTCCACCCTCTCTTCTCAACCCTTCCATCCTCCACTGCTCCATCTCCCAGCTGAAGCCAGAGCAAGGGTCAGGACTCTAGAAAGCAGTGTGTCCTATTGGCTTTGCCCCACTCCCCCCCCCACCCCCTGCAGTGGAGCGGAGCTCCCTGTCTCCTGTGCAACCAGTTTTTTAGTTGGATGAAAAACACTGTCACAAAAAGCACAGGCTTTGAGGACCCCAGAAAGAGCACCAGCTTTGGAGTCAGAAAGCCTGGGCCCCACACATGCTGTGTGACTATGACTAAGAGCTTCTCCTCTCTGAAGGTCAGTGTTCCCATCCATCAAATGGGCTTCCACACCATGCAGGGCTGAACAGAGGGTCAGAGATCTCATATCCAGCACTGGGTGGTGTGTGGTACAGCCCAAGAAACAGCACCACCACTACTGTTCAAAATAAAAACAGATTTGCTTTGGGCTTCATCCTCTATACCCCTGACCTAGCTAGGCCCCAACACAATCTAGGTTGATGCTTGCAATTGTTGGGTTGATTCTGGTATAGTTCTAAAGGGCTGGGAAATGGAGGATGGCAAATGATAATTGGCTGCTGTGTGACCAGCTCTGTGCTCGGTGCTTCACTCATGAAATCTTATACAGTCCTTCTAGGAACCCTGTATGGGGGTTATTATTTTCCCACTTTGCAGATGAGGAAACCAAGTCTAACTCCAAACCCTGTTATCCCCAGCACACCTGCTCATTGCAGGCTGGTGGTTATAAGGTGAGCAGTGCTCAGGAAGCCAAAAAACTAGTTGACGCCCACTCACAGAGACTTCAGGCATGTCAGAGTAAAACTATACCCCATAGGGTTTACAATGGCTGATTTTTCAGAAGTAGATTGCCAGACCTTTTCCAAAACACCTCTGGGTAGACTTGAACCACCAGCTTTTCAGTTAGCAGCCAAACACGTTAACCATTTGCTCCTCCCTAGGATTCCTTCAGTAAGTTCTTAGGAGCCCAGCTGTTACATGGTGGCTGGGATCATCTGCCTTAGTCTCCTCATCTGTAAAATGATTATTAGTCCCAACTCTTGGAGCTGTCATGGAAGCAAATGGGACCAAGGAAGTGGAACCACTTTGAAATCTGTAGTAGCCCAAACAAACATCAGGTGGAATTTCACTGCCTCCAGATGCCACTCCCTCCTGGTCTGCCAACTTCAGCTCTGAAAAGTGCAAGTCAGATTCCATGCCAGGAACACGGTGTGTGTGTTTAGGGGGGCGGCAGGGCTTCCTGGCACTGCCTTATCTTCTAGTTGCTCCTTTAATTCCCCCACTTTGCTTCCCCTGGTTAGTCTGCCCCCTATCCTATCACTTCTTATCCACTGCAGCTGGCATTCTTCCCTGGTCCCCCCTTCTATACTCAGAGGTGAGGAGGATGGAAAGTGGGACAGTGGTTACCTTTCTTTCTTTGTCCCTTCTCTCCAATTCACACTGCTCCTGTCCTGGGTATCCTTCTCTAGGTTCTTCTAGACACCCTAGGGGACAATGTCTGCTGGGGGCAGGAAGACTGGGGAGTGAACAGTTTCTGGAGTAGAAGTCCCAGGTTTCCTGGCAATGTGGGGGTAGGGTGAAGAAGGAAGAGGTAGTTCCTAGACAGGTGGAAGCTCTATCTGGCACCTCAGCTTTTAAACTCCCAAGTCAGGGCCAGACAGCCCACGTCCTCATAACCTGGCCAGTCATGATGACCAGGCCAGACATGTCATTAGGGCTGTGTCTGGCCCCTGGGCCACTAGTTTTAGACCGCAACCCTAGGCCCACTCCCATCTGACACTCGACTCTTTTGGACTAGGGGCCATCCACCCTTGGCCTGGATGTGCCCAATGACAGAGAATCTCCTGTCTCCCCTGAGCACAGTACAAGAGCTGACACCTTACAAGGTACTGTCTTCCTCCTCCTGCCCCAGGTGGGCCTTCAGAGTGAATCTCCCAAAGGGGAAGGGAGTGTGGTCAGGGTCAAGGACTGCTCCAAGGGTCATACACCTCAATCCCTAAGGGCCCTGTCCAGTAAAATTAATCATGAACCAGCCTGATATGCCCTGGGGACCTAGCAATTTATGTCCATCTGAAATGGGCAAGTGTCATTTAGGCCCAGTTGATGGCAGCTGTGCAGAAACACAGAAAAGACTGTGTAGACACATATCATCATGGCTGTCTCTGGCCCATGGGCCACTAGTTTCAGACCTCAGCTCTAGTCCCACTCCCATCTGATACTTGACTCCTTTTGACTAGCAGCTGGGAAATCTACTTTCGTAGAGATACCGCTTGCTTCAGAAACCCAAGAAGGGGTAGTTATGAGTTGGATTCTACACGACGGCAGTGAGTTTTTTTGTTTGTTTGTTCGTTTGTTTATCCACCCTTGGCCTGGATGTGTGCAATGGCAGAGAATTCACTGCCTCCAAAGGCACTCCTCAGAGGGCTGGAACCTCCTTGTCTATACACAGCAGAGCTAGTCCCCTGCAACACCCACCCAGGATCAATGCAATCCCATTCACACATGGTGACCTGCCACATATCTGAAGCTGGTTTTCCTCTCTACCACCACCTCTCCCCCTGAGTCGTTGATTTTCTAAGTTAACCAGAAATAAATAAATAACAAAAAACAGTTGCCATGGAGTTGATTCAGACTCATGGTAACCCACATGCATCAGAGTAGAATTGTGCTCCATTGTTTTTTTTTTTGTTTGTTTGTTTGTTTATTTTGGTTGTACTCATGGCTATGATTTATTACAGCAAAGGGATACAAAACAAAATTAGCAAAGGGAAAAGGCTCATGAGATGAAGCCCAGTGGAAACCAGGCACAAGCTTCCAAAAATCCTCTCTGGGTGGAGTCATACAAGACCTATTTAATTCCTCCTGCAACAATTTGTGATAACACATGTGAAATGTTATGTACCAGGGAAGTTCACCTGAGTCTAAAACCCCAACCATACGACTTTCAATGGCTGATTTTTTCAGAAGTAGATTGCAAAGCCTTTCTTCTTAGGCAATTTTGGGTGGACTTGAACCACCAACCTTTCAGTTAGTGGGCAAGCACATTTACCATTTGCAGGGATTCCTCCCAATTTCTTCAATGTTTCCCCCTTATGTGAACTCTCTTCCCATTTCTCTGCCCCACCACCAGTTGATCCACCTGTCCCAACTCCCTGGCTTTCCTGTACCTCCCCACTCCCCCTATCCTACATGTTCAATAGATGCTTAACAGATCCTACTATGTCAAATAGAGAGAAAGGTGGAAAGAGAATCTAGAAGCAGGGGAAGGGGGAAGGGCAGCATGCTCTGGCCCAGGGCTAGCAGGAAGGCTTGCCCATTCCTGGGACACTGGAGGATGTACTGAAACATCAGGGACAGGTCTCGCCTTCTGCCACCTTACCCCAGCAGGCACCAAGGAGAACCTGGAAGTGGCTGGAAATGACAGTTTGAAAAACAGCCCTGCCTTGTTGGGCACACCTGAGTCAGCTATGATTCAGACCCATCTGCTGCTAACCCAGACTTCAGGGCAGCAGAGTGAGGAGACTGGAAAAGTCGCTCAGTCCCTCAAGCCCCTGGCCTGCTTTCCCTCTTTCCTCCATCCCAGCCCCAGCCCGGCTGGATGAAGAAAAGCGTTTCTATTCAGGAAAAAGTGTCCTCTTGCTCCCCCTTTTTGGTCTGCTGTCTTCAGGCTCATCCCGGCTTTGCTCTCCCACCGCCCTCCACCCATCGGGGCCCATTGTCTGCAGAGCTGCAGAGCCAGCCCAGTCCAGCATCCAAGAGTGGTAACTGACGCTGCCCACTTCCTGCCCAGCGTGCTGCGGACCGGGCCGGCTCCGCTGCCAAGAGGCTTACTCACTCGCGGAACAATTTCTCCTCTATATGGAAAGAACGTATGCTTTTCCTGCTGGGGAAAGAGAGGATTTTTAGTAGTTTTGCAGAGACGTGGAGGGAAAGGCAAACGCCGGCCTGGCCCCAGCACCCTGATTTGGAGCCACGCAGTGTGTGTTTCATGGCAGAACCCGCTGGCCTCTGTTCCTAGAAACAAGGCAAGGCCCAGGAGTACCGGTTGGCACCCTTGGTTTGGACACTGAGCTGGTCCCCTCTATCAGGGCTGGATGTCTTTTGGTCCTCATTCTCCTGCTTCCTGTTTCCCCACATTTAGGGCCAAACAGAGGGATAGGGGAAGATTCAGTTTTGCCGGCAAGTCCCAGCTCAGCCCTGGCCGTAACCTCCAGGGGGCGCTGGAGGAGTTCTGCTTGACTGACCCTTACCCGGAGGCTCCCTCTGGCTGAAGAGCTAGCGCCAGGGAATGGGGGCCTGCTGTTTCAATGAAACTGCTTCAACTAACAGACTTGAAGAAGAGCATCTAAAGAACGGAGGGGCAGACTTAAAATCAAAACTCTTTGTATGTGATCTAGTCTCTTTCTTATAAGGGACGTTTGCAGTCTGGAAGACGGTGACAAAAGCTGGTGCTCCTCTAAAGAACCTCAGGGGCCTAGACGTCTACTGAAGCAGCCCAGGGACAGGACAGAATCTTTTTTTTTTTTTTTTTTAATTTGTATTGTGATTTGGGGGAAAGTTTACAGAGCAAAATCATTTTCCATACAGCACTTCATACACATTTTGTTTCATGACATTGACTGTAATTCCCCACAATGTTAACAGCTCTCTTCCCACTTCCTGAGAGGGCAGGATCTGTTGCTTCCTGGCTGGAGGATCTCAAGCAATAACTTCCTGGTCTCTGGTTGCCATCTGTAGGTTGGGGATAATAACTACCACCTCCCAGGGTTAGTGTTAGAATAAGGGCTTGCTCTGGGAAGGGGAGAGAGTGGACAGGGATTGGACATTGATGAGGAGGGAGATTGGCTCAGGCCTTGTTGCTTCTGTGTCTTCCACTTTTAGACAACATCTTTTATACCTGCACTGTTGTATCTGCCCCTTAGGCTGTGATTGGAAGAAACACTTTGACTCAACAGATTGTGCCTCCTGGTTTGTTGCTTCTTGTTGTTGTTAGCTGCCAGAGAGTTGGCTCCAATTCAAGGCGACCCCTTGTACAACAAAACAAAACATTGCCAAGAGCTGTATCATTTTCATAGTTTTTGATATGCTCAAGTCCAGCGTTACAGCCACGTGTGTTTTAAGTGTCTTCCAACTTTGGGAACTCATCTTCTGGCACTATATTGAACAATACTCCACAGGGTTTTCATTATTTTTGGAAGCAGATCTCCAGGCCTTTCTTCCTAGTCTTACTCTGGAAGCTCTGTTGAAACCAGTCTACCATGGGTGACTGTGTTGGTACTTGAAATACCAGTGGCATAGCTTCTACCATCATGGCAACACATAAACCCCCACAGTATGACAAACTGACAGATGAGTGGTGGGTGTATTGCTAGGGACACAAAATTAAGAAAACTATTCTTATAGCAAATCTCTAGAATTTGGGATGCCTGCTCTCTTTACCCTTGGATCCAGTGGTAGGACAATGAACTAAAAAGGATCTAAGTTTCTGGTCTGATTCTGCAATAAAAAATGTTTGACTATAGTAGCATAGTGCCTAAGGCACTTGACTGCTAACCAGAAGGCTGGTGGTTCAAACCCACCAGCCATTCCTCAGAAGGAAGGTTGGGCAATCTACTTCCATAGTGATACCACCTGGGAAACCCAAGGAGGGGTCGCTATGAGTCGGGGCCAACTCAATGGCGCATAACAACAACATAGTAAGTAGGTCCACCTCTCTGAGCTCGTCTCAAATAAGATGAATCTCAGAGACACTCTGCAGCCCTAATGTCCATCAAGAAGAGGAATAATAGTGCCCACCTCAGAGGGTGTTTATAGAAATGGTGGTGGTGGTGGCTGCGAAAACTGGTGGTGGTGGTGGCTGCAGTCGAGTTGATTTTGACTCGTAGTGACCTCATGTGTTAAAGAGTAGAACTGCTCCATAGGGTTTTCTTGGCTGTAATCTTAATGGAGGTAGATTACAAGGTCTTTTCTTCCATGGTACCACCGGGTGGGTTAGAACTGCTAAACTTTAGGTCAGCAGTTGAGCATAAACCCATCTCATCACATAGCTGGAACCTGTGAATGTGACTTTATTTGGAAAAGAGTATTTGCAGGTGTAATTAAGTTAAAGATCTTAATTAAGAGGAAGAGATAATCTTGGACTATCCAGATGGGCCCTAAAGGCTATAGAAAGTATCTTTATAAGAGAACAGCGAGGGAAATTAGATACAGCAAACACACACAGAGGAAAAGGCAATGTGAAAACAGAGATGGAGATTGGAGTGACACAGCTACAAGCCAAGAAACTCCAAGGATTGCAAGCAGCCACCAGCAGCTAGAAGAGACAAGGAGCAGATTGTCCCCCAGATCCTCCCGAGAGAGCACAGCCTTGTGACACCTTGATTCCAGACTTCTGGCCTCCACAACTGTGAGAGAATACATTTCGGTTCTTTTAAACCACTGAGGGTGTGGTAATTTGTAACAGCAACTTTAGGAAAGTAATACACTTCCCCCTAAACTCCCTATCTTCTGGCTGAAACCAGACCCCAGCTCTGGTTCCTGAGGAGGGGTTTGTGATTTCTCAACTTCTACCAGCTATAAATCAAAGCATCTCTTTATCTTCACCTTTTCTAACCCATCTTCCTTTGATATGATTCTTCCTGCTTTCTAAGGGTAACTTCTGCATTCATGTTCTGTCTTCTATACTCCATGACCTGGGGCCTTCAGTTACCTTCTCTGAATAGTATCACTTTGATACTGCTGTTTAAAAAAATATATAAAATATTTGAGATATTTGAGATGCATGTAAATAATATAACAAACATCTGTGTATCTATCACCTAAGAAATAAAAGATTATTAATATAATTGAATTCTGCTGTATACCCCTCCCCAACTCCATCTTCCTATCTAC
>NW_006921737.1:1527155-1563541 GCF_000298275.1 Orycteropus afer afer | reverse complement strand
TTGAACCGCCAGCCTTCTGGTTAGCAGTCAAGTGCCTTAGCCACTATGCTACCAGAGCTCCTTCCATAGAGATAACCGCCTCAGAAACCCAAAGAGGGGTCGCTATGAGTAACACATGACAACAACAACAACAAATATATGTATACATAAATATATATATAAAATACTTGAACAATTCTTTAAATTAAATAACATGACAAGGCTTATAAGAAAAAACAGTAGACCGCAGTGAAACTCACCCTATTCCCAATAATTGTTACCCAAAGTAACCACTTTCAACTCATTTAACTCTTCTGATATTTATCTCTACATAGCTAAACAGCATGCTTGTATTGATATTTCTTTGTTTTCCTGTTTGGAATATTATCTTCTGACTTGCTCCTATGATATATGAAGATTATAGGCAGGCACACACACATTTTTCCTCTTCTCATCCTTTCAATAGAGTTATACTGCCTTTTTTTTTTGTCATATCAGTATTCAATGTTTATGCTGTTATGTTGTTGTTTTGTTGTTGTTATTTGCCGTCGAGTCCGCCCTGACTCATAGCGACCCCTCCTTGGGTTTCCGAGGCAGTATCACTACGGAAGCAGATTATGCTGTTATGATCATGTAAATATTGACAAAAAGAGCAATATACTTTATTATTATTAAGCATTCTTTGTATTTTGGCATTAATAATTATTTCATATTTTCTTTTACTTAGTTTTCTAGGTGCCTATTGGTCTTTTGAGGAGTTCTGGTAGAGTACTGCCTAAGGCACTTGACTGCTAACCAGATGGCATACTATATACTACACTATATGTGACTCGACAGCACATAACAACAACAACAACATTTGGTCTTTTGGAGGATCATTTTTCCGCCTACTACAGGGAATAATTGCATTTAAGGAAATAGAACATTTTGGATTATCCTCCAGGGGAATTCAATAAGGAATCAACAAAAGCAGAAAAAAGATTGCTGAGTAACAATGAGGCTGAACCAAATCAACTAATGTGAATTTTTGTGAACTTTTTCAACAAAGCTGGTGGACTCAATTTTATGCCAAATGTATTTGGGTTTCCTGTGATTCTCTTATTATTTTGATTAGCAAGCAAACTGAAATGTTTTCTTAGAGAATGTGTAAATTTTAGAGGTGATAGAAAAAAAAAAAAAGAGATGGAGAAAGATTTTGGGTAAATATAAATCTAGTAAAGTTTGGGTTACAAATTTAAATTATGACAAGTGGATTTTGAGGCAACAAATATAAAGGGCAAAGAAATACATTATGAATTGATGAAAGGGACACAGATCAAGAAGACATGACAAACATTAGCATATATACATCTAGGAGCTCTGGTAGCATAGTGCCTAAGGCACTTGACTGCTGACCAGAAGGCTGGTGGTTCAAACTCATCAGCCACTCTTCAGAAGGAAGGTTGGGCGATCTATTTCCGTAGCGTTGCTGCCTTGGAAACCCAAGGAGGGGTCACTATGGGTCAGGTCCTACTCGACGGCACATAACAACAACAACAATCTAACAATATAACTTTGAAATATATAAAGCAAGGCAATCCAATAGAACTTTCTACAATGATGGAAATGTTCTGTATCTGTGCTGTCCAATACAGTAGCCACTAGCAACATGTAGCTATTGAACACTTGAAACGTGGCAAGTGCAAGTGAGGAATTGAATTTTTATTTTTAATTTAAATAGCCACATGTAGCTACTGCCTACTATATTGGATACCAAAAAAATCAAACTCACTGGCATCGAGTCGATTCTACTCATAGTGTACCCCTTTGGGTTTCTAAGGTGGTAAATCTTTATGCAAGTAAATTGCTCTATCTTCCTTCCACCGA
The DNA here is from genome assembly GCF_000298275.1 of Orycteropus afer afer. Classification (NCBI taxonomy): domain Eukaryota; kingdom Metazoa; phylum Chordata; class Mammalia; order Tubulidentata; family Orycteropodidae; genus Orycteropus; species Orycteropus afer. Next base: position 1,561,696 of record NW_006921737.1, on the reverse strand, counting down.
GCAGCTGGTGGGTTTGAACTGCCAAACTTCTGGTTAGCAGTCAAATGTCTTAAGGCACCATGCCACCAGATCTCCTTACTATATTGGATACACACTGCCTGGAGTCAGATCCGACTCACAGCGACCCCTCCTTGGGTTTCCGAGGCAGTATCCTTATGGAAGTAGATTGCCCACTCTTCTTTCCGAAGAGTGGCTGGTGGGTTTGAACTGCCAGCCTTCTGGTTAGCAGTCAAGTGCCTTAGGCACTATGCCACCAGTTGTTGTTGTTGTTGTTATTTGCCATCGAGTCGGCCCCGACTCTCCCACTATTTTGGATAGTGCAAATTTAAAAAAGAAAAAAGGAATTATTGTTGTTGTTGTTATGTGCCATCAAGTCGGACTCAACTCACAGTGACCACTCCTTGGGTTTCCGAGGCAGTATCACCAAGGAAATAGATTGCCCAACCTTCCTTCCAAGGAGTGGCTGGTGGGTTTGAACCTCTAGCCTTCTGGTTAGCAGTCAAGTGCCTTAGACACTATGTTACCAGAGTTCCAAAGGAATTATTGAAAAAGTTAATAAAGCAACAATAATAGTTGGAGAAAATGTACTCTCTCAGAACTGAATTGATAAAGCAAGTAAGAATGATAACTCAGAATTGGTTGTGGTAAATTTCACCACACTAATAATCTTTATTGTCTTTGCTTTTATTTCCTGTTTTGATAAAAAAAAAAAAAAAAAAGGACTCTTTACACTGTTGACAACAAACACATATATTCCACTATTTACATAGCTGATTTCATCCACTGTCATCATGATTCATGTATTATCATAATTTTGGCATTGAAAAAATATTTTTCTCCTTTGGAACTCTGGGTCAGTATTTGGATGTTCCATTGGATTAAAGTCAAGAAATAGTAGGTGCCCCCTGCACACCCTTAATCCATGTTTCTTTGACGCTGGGATCTTCTCCAGCTACTGCCATATCTTCCTTCCTTTACAACCCATCTTTGTCTCAGGAGAACTGTATTTACTGTCTTTCCTTCTCTTTCTTCCTTTTTAACACACTAGCTCTGTCTTCAGGTCTTCACTGAAACAGCTATCACGAATGCTCTCAGCTACCTAGTGTTGGTCAAATCCAAGGGGCCCTTTTCAGTGCTTATCTTATATGACCTCTCTGCAGCATTTAACACTGTTGACCATGTCTCCTTGAAGCTCTCTTCTCTATTATTTCTTATGACACAAACCTCTCCTGATTCTTTATAGCTCTCTGCTTACTTCTTCTCCTTCTTTTTTTTTTGGCAGATTCCTATCCTGTCTGCCACTTTAATATCAGCATTTCTTCAATACTTCTTTCTCAGCCATCTCTGCTTCTCCTTCCACCTAGTCTCTGTAATGTCCATAACTTTCCCTAATAGAAATACGACTCTCACTAGCCTATCTCTTAAGCTCTGAATCTGTGTGTTCAACTGCACATTTCACAGATAATTCAAACTGAACATGTCCGAAGTTCTACCCAGCATCATCATTCCTATTTTGCCCCTCCTCATATTTCTATTTTGGTTTCATGATCTCCAGTCATTCAAGCCAGAAATCAGAATTTTCGTTGGCTCCTCCTTCTCTCTTCCACCTCCCATATCCAATCATTCTCCAAATCCTAAGGATTCCATTTTCCAAATATTTCCTGCATTCATCTTTGCTGTGATCATCATTGTCTTAGCTCATAGCCTCATCATCACTATCCTGGGTTATTTAAATTATCTTCTACTTGTCTCCTACCCACAATCATACTTTAGTCTTTATTTCATTTTGTCTCCCTAAAAGTCAAAAGCTTGTCTTTTCTTGCTCAAAATACCTTTCATGGTAAAGTCTGTTGTTGTTGTTATTATGTGCCGTCAAGTCGGATCCAACTCATAGTGACCCCTCCTTGGGTTTCTGAGGTGGTATCACTACGGGAGTAGATTGCCTAACCTTCCTTCCAAGGTAAAGTCTATGGATATATTATTACTTTTCCCTTCTTTCGGAAATGGCACTTCCATGTTTCTCTGGGATCTACCCTGTCTTTATAGTACACAGCACTAATAGGATCATAAATCAAGAATTCTTGACCTTTCCAAAGTACACCAATTGGTCTCTGTCTCCATGGGTTTTAAATCTTATGCACTGATGCAAGAATGCAAAAATATTGCTCATTTATTTCAGCAATAGCACTTTGACATATCAGCAGTTCTCACTACACAGACCCCATACTCTTGGTGCTTTCCTCATTCCTATTATTTTTCAATCCTAATTCATGAGCCTTTTTTCCTGTTTGTGTCCAATTCTGTGAGTTACCAGATACTCTTCAAGTAAATTCCTTTTCTTCTTAAATTAGCCCAAATCCATTTCTGTTGCTTGCAACTAGGAAGTCTGTTCCCAAAGCCAATCATGTTAATAAGGCATGCAAGGCCTCTCAGTAACTGGCTCCTACCTTCTTTTCTGGCGTCATCTCTGGTCACAGACTCCCTGCACCATTCACTCTAGCCTCCAGGGTAACATGCTATACGGCCAACACACCATCCCTAGAAAATTCCTCCTCTTTCTCCTCCTTCAAGTCTCAACTTGTGCCACTTTGCTAGGAAGCGCCCTTTGCCACCCCTAGGTACTCCATCTCCCACAACACTTTGTATTCTCCTCTATCACATTACACTGAAATGTGTGTGTGGTTGTTTTATTTATTTATTTGTTATTATTATTTTTTAATTTAATTGTGATTTGGGTGAAAGTTTACAGGGCAAATTCACTTTCCACATAGCAGCTCACAAACACTTTGTCTCACGACACTGACTGCAATTTCCCACAAAGCAACAGCTCCCCTCCTACTTCCTCCACATAGTTACCTCTTCCCTGTGTCCTTCTCTCCATGTACTCCTGCCCCCCAGCTGTCTCCCTATGCACACACAGCCCTTCTCTTCTCCCATGATTGATCTCTCCAAGGAGTGTATCTAGCTAATGTAAATGTTCAGCTCATATGCCTGTCTTTTGTTTGTCAGGAAGCTACAGGTCAATTCCAGATCTGAAGGGAAGTTAGGGGCCATAGTCTCAGTGGTTTTGAAATGGTCTTTTTTCAGGTCTAAACTCCCACTGAAGGAAGAAGGCCAGTACACAGCCTGGCACATAGTAGGTGAGTAATAAATGCCACTCTAAGTCTCAGTTTCCTTGTCTAGAAAATGGAGACAAAAGTATCTATTTTGGGAGGTTCTTGATTATAGCCAACAGAAAACATCTCTGGCAAGTTAAGCAGAGAACAACTCTACTAAAAAGATGCTGAGTGTCTTGAAGATTTGGCAGGGAGGTTGGATGGAGCAAGCTCAGAACACAGGCGAAGAAGGGGTCTGGACAACCAGAGCACAGCCAAGGGAAGGGCTGGTTCAGGCCTCATGGCCACCAGCAGTGGAGACTGGATGCCACTGCAGGCACAAGCACAGTGACTTCCAATCTGACCCTACAGTTGTGTGTCACCTGCTCCTTAGAGTGTCTAGGTTCTATTTCCGGAGAAACAGATCAAACACTTACCTGTACATTTCTGCTTCTGTATTGAGAGTGAGACCCAGTTTCTTACCAAGACTCCCATGATAGGAATGTCCTCAAATATGGGGAGTTCAGGTGTTCAACAGAACCCCATCATGAACATGTCTATCACACAGCAGCATTGGGCTATTAGGATTAAATGAGAAAATGCATTCTGGTGCATTTTAAACATTTCCCCTAAAGCCAGAGGGGTGGAATGTTTGCCTCTAGGTCAGGAAGTGTAGCCTGGAGATAATAATTGATAATTGGGGCCCACCATGTGTCAGACATTCTTCGCAATGTTGGGAATGTATCAATGACCAAAGTAGACAAACCTTCTTCTCTGGTGGATCTATAGGGATTCTCTTTCATTTTATTTTTTAGATGAATCAAATGTACAACATAAATTTGCCATTTATGTGTACAATTAATTCAGTGATGTTAATTACAAGCACAATGTTATTACATCCATCACCATTTCCAAAATGTCTTCATTATTCTAAATGGAAACTCAGCCCTGCTAAGAAAAAACTTCCTATTCCTTTTTCCTCCCAGTCCCTGGTAACCTTTAATCTACTTTCTGCTTCTATGCATTTGCCTGCTGTAGATATTTTAAATAAGTGGGATCATACAATATTTGTCCTTTTACGTCTGACTTATTTCACTCAGCCCAATGTTTTCAAGGTTCATCTATGTTTTAGCATGTATCAGGACTTCATTACTTTTCATAGTTCAATAATATTCTATTGTATGAATGTACCATATTTTGTTTACCCATTCTAGTGGTTCTCTTTGAAGTCTCATGCCTTATTTTAAAATATGTGTAGATTTTTGCATTCTATTCCATAATAGGTAGTGCAAGCAGTTTGTGCTAAGTTGGTAACCTAAAGGTTCAAACCCACCCAGTGGCTCCTGGAAATCTATTTCCATAAAAAAGTTTACAGCCAATAAAACCCCATGGAGCAGTTCTACCCTGTAACACATGGGGTCACCATAAATCAGGGGTTATGGTGCAGTGAATCACTATTATATGGCTCTTTTAGCCATGGTCTTGTAATGTCTACAAAATGATTGGGTGAGACTATGCAAATAAGGTGTTTGTAGTCCACTTATGGGAATGGACAATTTTACTAATGGAAATAAGGTTCATGGAACCCTTGTAGGGGATTGATCAGTTTTGCTGTCTGCTAGGCTTAAAGGGGGAGCTCTGGTAGCGTAGTGCCTAAGGCACTTGACTGCTAACCAGAAGGATAGTGGTTCAAACCCACCAGCCACTCCTCAGAAGGAAGATGAGGCAATCTACTTCCGTAGTGATACTGCCTCGGAAATCCAAGGAGGGGTCACCATGAGTTGGGTCCGACTCAATGGCATATAACAACAACAACAAGGCTTAAAGGGAGCCAATCACAGAGGTTGCAGAGGGAGGGGGAACCTCATTACCATCAAGAAGATGAGCTAGGAGTAGAGCATGTCCTTTGGACCCAGGATCCCGGCACTAAGAACCTCCTAGACCTGGGAGACAGAGAACTGTAACACTGAAGAAGACCAGCAGTCTAGGTTTACTGACTTATGCAGCAAGAGAGCTGAAGACATCCTTGACAGTATGGAACATGAGTTCTGTGTGGCCATTGCAATGAATTATTGAACCCAGCAGAGTAGAGAGTGCCATGGAAGGCCGATGTCAGAATCGGTGAAGTGACTGGACAGTGAAGGTGTGCCTGTCTCCACATCACAGGAATCAACTTTGGACTGATGCTGCTCTTAGTAATTCTCTCTCCTCCTCCTGCAGTTAGAGGAGGTTTGACGATGCCACATCATTTTTATAGCAGTTGACTTGACAGCAGCTAACAACAACAACATTCCATAATGGAACCAAAATAACATACCCATGATATATCAGGGCTTGTTGCAATATAAAAAGAATGGATTCCTACTAAAAGGGTTGAGACACAGAGGGCTGGAAGCTACCCTGACCTGTTTGCTTGAGGATATGGTAAACTGTGTCTTTATGTGCTTATATTTAAACAAGCTCAGGTTGACATCAAGAACAAAGCTTAAAGCAAGTTTATGGGAGGAGAAAAGAAAGCTAGGGCACAAAATCACTATGGGAGTGGGGCCAGGTGTGGCGCTGATGATGGAGGGAGCCAGACCTGGTGACCTTCTACCATGGTCCAGGAGCAGAATGATCTGGGAGTCCTTCCTTCTGCCTTAGGCACCAGAAAGAACCACACTGTATTTTCAGGGGTTTGCATAAAGAACATCCCGGCTGGCAGTTAGTGCATCTGGGGCCCAGTGGTTCCAGGCTGATGGGAAGCTGGCTTCTGGCACAGAGTGGACTTGGACGCTGCGGTCAAAAGGAGGCCTGGGGGTTGGTGTGTTGGAAGCATTGGCCAGTGGGGAGCCAGAGGGGCAGGCAGGCTGTAGCCAGGGGAAGGGGCGCCACCTCCCTTTGCAGTGGTGCCGAGAGGGTGGCTAGGGCCCTAAAGTTTGTCAGAGCCTGAGTTGGGGCCAGAGGCAGGATGAGAAGGAGGCCCAGAGGGACCCACCCATCTTATGAGCAACCTGGTTGCTCACATGGGTGGTTTTGGAGAGATTTGTTGCCTAAGGAAATTTACTCTCCTGCCTGGGCATACCATAACACTAGAGAGAGGGGTTTATGAAAACCAGATGCTGGAGGGTTTGGGGCCTGGGGAGGTCTGGCTCCACTTCCCTGAGGGGATGAGGGTGAACTGAGTTTTTCTCCCTACCTGTGGTCAGAAGAAGACCCAAAAAATACCAACTGGAGAGAAACTTTCCCAGTCCAGCCTGGCTGCAGAAGAGGTCTTCACACTACAGCTCACACATATATTTTTGTAAACAAACAGAGGGTCCAGGACTTGGACTAAAGCCAGGTAGTTGTTGACACACAATTTTGACATGTGACACATCTAGTGCCCATTGGGTACTCTAACCTCATTTACTTCTTTCAGTAGTCCTTTGAACTATGAGCCATTATTTTCATTTATATAGGCACAGAGAGGTTATGTAACTTGCTCAAAATCACACAGCTAGTAAGTGGCAGAGCTAGGATTTCTAAACCCTGCCAGATATTGACCTGGCACCTGATACCTCAGACAGGGAGGGTAGCCAATATTTTTTCAGCACCAACTGCCGGTGCAGGTGACTTATTTTCAGTTTTATCTCATCTTCAGAGATATTATCATCCTTTCCATTTCACAGATGATAAAACTGAGGCTCAGAGGGTCACAGTTACTCCATGGCAGCACCTAGATTTGAATACGAGCCTGTCTCATACTGCAAAGCTTGGCAAATAATGCCTCAATAAATGCTGAGGCCCTTCCCTCTCCTCTGATTCCGTGAGGACCTATCTGTCCTGGTCTGGCTGCAATGCCCCACACAGGAGTCTTGCAACAGATGCTATCACTCCCTGCTCCCAATATGAGCCAGACCACTTCTTGTTGGTGACTCAGCCAGGAAAAGCCAGAGAGAGCATGGAGACCTTTAGACACTGTCTGAGTGGAGCCTCGGCCACCCTCTCCCCGGCTCACTCGCCTCTCTGCAGGGACCTCGGACAGGAGCCAGCGCACACACAAGGGCCGCATGGACCGGCAGCCTGTGGCTGGCCCTGAAGGCAGGCAGCCAGGTGCCAGCGGCTGCAGGGAGAGAAGGGCCCCTCTTCTCTCCACTCAAAGGTGGATTGAGGAAGGCTGGCTCCGTGATTTTTCCAAGAAGCTTGTCCTGAGCCAGAGAATGGGAACATCTGTGTCCTGGACTCTGGCCTGGAAGCGGCTCAGGCCACAGTCTGGGGCTGGCGTCAGTGGGAGACAGCCCTGCGTGGAGGAAGCCCAGTCCCGCTGGCTCGAGAGTAGGGCTACTCCCAGCTGGCCTGAGCTCCAGGCCAGGCAGGGGAATGGAGGAAAGGGTCTGAGCTTAGCACCAGGGACCTTCTACAGCAACAGTTTGTGCAAAAAGGCTGAATGACTCAGCAGGTGGACCCTGGGGGCCATAGCTTCCTACCAGACTCTCAATTCCAAAGCCTCTCCCCCAACCTCTGCTTTTTGTGACCAGCATTTTCCAGCATCTCTGAGGTCTGGTAGTGTAGGGCCTAAGACACTTGACTGCTAACCAGAAGGCTGGCGGTTCAAACCCACCAGCCACTCCTCGGAAGGAAGATGGGGCAATCTACTACCTTAGTGATACCACCTTGGAAACCAGGGAGGGGTTACTATGAGTCAGATCTGACTCATCGGCACATATCAACAACAACTTATCTCCTTAACCTGACTGCTCATCTACAGTGTTTAGAGAACATCTGTCGATTAATTCTCCCCCTGGCTCTTTATCACTTTTTTTTTAAATATAAATTTTGTTTTTTAAAAAAGGTAATATACTAACATGACTCAAAAATTAAAATGCTTTGAAAAGTCAGTGGAGAAACCTTGCTCCCACGCATGGCTCCATCTACTCTCCTCCTTGTCTTTCTACCCCTTTCCTTCTCTCTTCCCTCCTCCCCATACCACAGGTAACTACATCCTTCAAGTGTACAACCTTCAAGTGTTTCTTCTGTTTACTACATATTCTGAGCTGACCTTCAAAAGTCAGCTTGCCAGCTTACCTCCAGAAGCCTGCAGGCTCCCTCCTCCCCCTTCCTCTCATAGCATGCTTCCAGGTAGAGTTCACTTAGGTTGGCCCATGAAATAGCCATAGATCAAGCTGTTAAATGACTCAAACTTTACGATTAGCAAAATAATGTCTAAGGGATCTCGCCATTGTCTTGTGTGTATTAAAGCATGTTGTTGTTATTACTCGTAGTGACCCCTCCTTGGGTTTCTAAGGCAGTGTTGTTGTTGTTGTTATGTGCCGTCAAGTCGGCCCCGACTCATAGCGACCCCTCCTTGGGTTTCCGAGGCAGTATCACTACGGAAGTAGGATTGCCCAACCTTTCTTCCGAGGAGTGGCTGGTGGGTTTGAACCGCCAGCCGTCTGGTTAGCAGGCAAGTGTCTTAGCCACTATGCTACCAGAGCTCCCTTCTAAGGCAGTATCACTACTTAGGTAGGAATGCCCAACCTTCCTTCCGAGGAGTGGCTGGTGGGTTTGAAACACCAGCCTTCTGGTTAGCAGTCAAGTGCCTTAGGCACTATGCTACCAGAGCGCCTGTGTTAAAGCATAGGTTTTGTAAATGTCTACCAAGCAGAATTTTTCCCTTCTAAGTTCCTGGATTTTCTGTATTTAAGCTCTGTGAAAAATTCCTTTTGTTGCAGTACTTTGGTGAAATCTCATAAAGTGCTGCCCAATTCCAGATCAGTTTGTTCCTTCAATAATCTCTTTGCTTTAATTTTAACGGAAACTCCACTTTGCTCTGTGACAGGGAAAAGATATTGCAGTCTGCATCCATAAAGATTACAGCCTTGGAAACCCTTGTCGCAATTCTACTCTGTGCAATAGGGTTACGATGAGTTGGAATGAATGGACCCGAGGGCAGTGAGTTTGGGTTTTATTCTTTTGTTTTTGATAGTATTCTGTTTTGGGGCTACACTACAGTTTATTAGCCAGCATGCTAAAGATAAACATATGGGTGGTCACCAATCTTTCAAAGCTTTTTCTCAAATGAAGTCTTATGTGGGGATTTGATTTGTACCATAGATAACCTCCAGGCTCTTCTGGTTAGAAAAGGTAAGGTACAAAGCCAATAACCTGACTTGCAACTTCAGCCAACCCTGCCAGGCCTTGGAAGAACTGCTGCTCCAGAAGCCTAAGCCTCCATGGAATAGTTTGAAAACCACAACTTAAGCCCCATCTGCTCCTTTTATAAATGGGGAACTGAAGCTCAGAGCAGAGACAAGACTGATCCAAAGTCACAAGATTAGTCTGCGGCAGAACTAGAACTAGAAACCAGATCTCCTGGGTTTGGCTTACCACACCTGTTTCATCCCCAAGGGTTTCAGACTAGGGAATCAGCGGCAGATGTTCCTGTGGACACAAACATGGATGCAGACATGAATCCAGCTATGGTCCCAGCTAAGGATGCAGCCATGAATCCAGGTGTGGTCCCAGCTAAGGATACAGCCATGAATCCAGGTGTGGTCCCAGCTAAGGATACAGCCATGACTCAGCTGTGGACCCACCTGTGGACCCAGCCAAAGACCCAGCAGTGAACTCACCTGTGATTCAGCCATGATCCAGCTGAGGACCCTGGATCTGCCTGTCTGTCATTTGGGACTTCCATTTCTCCTTCCAGTGCTTGGGATCAGCCCCTTCACTCTCTCGTTTGAAAGGCCTTTGAGCTTATTAAAGACAAATGAGCTACCCACAGAGGACTGGAGAATTAGGGCTACTGAGCTGGGCTCTTCAGAAGTGGAAAATCAAGAATGTGTAGGAGTAAAAAAGTTTGGGAGACTTCAGACTTTGGAGCCACATGTAAGCAATTTGTGTTTTTAAAACGAATCACTGGAGAGTTTTACAACTGGTAAGTGACTAAGGAAACACATTGATGAAGGAGAAATATGTTTACAGCCAAGCAAAGGTTGGAGGGAGGGCGGGTCTGTCTAATCAGGAAGGAATTAACCAATAAACAGAATCTCAGCAGGCCAAGTGGAAAACAAGCAGAGAGGGTGGACAGAAATGAGGAAGGTCAATTTACATCTGAAAGGCTGAATCTGCAAGTCTGTAAATCTGGCACAATCCAGGGAAAAAGCAGGGCTGGAGGAAGCCAGAGGTCTCTGCCCCCACCTACCCTACCCTGAAGATAAGGAAACTGGCCGGCCAAGCAGTCCAGTGCCCTCCTCAGGATAGCGTGGCAGATTTGTGGCAGACCAAGATAGACATGGTGTAATCTTCGCCCCATGGATGCTACTACCACAACTGTAACAAGCAAAAGGTTGCAATGGAAAGACAATGACCTGGAAGACAGGACCCCTCGGTCCTATCCTGGGCTTTTGAAACAGTGGTGGTTCAGTGGTAGAACTCTCCCCTTCATGTGGAAGACCTGGTGCTATTCCCAGCCCAATGTACCTATCTGCCAGTGGAAGCTTGCATGTTGCTATGATGCTGAATAGGTTTCAGCAGAGCTTCCAGACTAAAACAGACTTGGTAGAAAGCCCTAGTGATCTACTTCCCAAACCAGTCTGTGTAAATCCTATGGATCTGCGTTGTTGTTGTTGTTATTTACCATCGAGTAGGAGCCCCCCAAAATCTAAGTGTTTGACATAAGATGAAAGTTCTGCCTAGGATATAAACTGGACTCCCATTTTTGTTGTTTACTGCTCATTCTGAGCTAACTCTGAAAGTCAGCTTGCTAGAATATATTCGGAAGCCTGAAGACTCGCCTCCTCTAACAGCATGCTCCCAGAGTGAATACTTACTCAGGCTGGCCCCAAGCTATCCAAAGATAAACAAGATGTTAACTGACTCAACCTTTATGATGAACAAAACAATGGCTTAAGGGATCTCATCATTGTCTTTTGATTGTTAAAGCATGGTTTTATAAATAGCAACCAATCAGAATTTTTCCTTGTAAGTTCCTGACTTTTCTGTACTTAACCCCTGAAAAAATATTCCTTTTGCTGGAGTGTTTTGGTTAATCTTCACTAGATGTTGCCCAATCTGGATTATTCCATTCCTTCAATAAAATGCTTTGCTTTAAAGATCCCAGATAGAGTGGGAGAACAATGTGGAACAAAATTCAAAATCATAAGAAGGACCAGGCTTACTGGTCTGATAGAGCCTGGTGAAACCCCCGAGACTGTGGCACCTAGTTAGCCTTCAGGCCTGGAATTAAACACACTCCCATGGCTTCCAGGCAAAAAAAATAGACTGGCATGTAGGGTGAACATTTACACCAGGTAGATACACTCCTGAGAACAATCAGTCATGAGAGAAGAGAAGGGCAATATTTGCATAGGGAGATAGCTCAGGAGGCAGGAATGCATAGGAAGGAGGACACAGGGAAGAGGAATTTACAGGGAGGAAGTGGAAAGAGAGCTGTTACATTGTGGGGAATTGCAGTCAGTGTTACGAAACAAAATGCATATGAACTCCTGCATGGAAAATGAATTTGCTCTGTAAATGTTCACCCAAATCACAATAAAAATTATAAACAAAACAAAAAACCTCTTTACTTTAACAGAGACTTCTAATCCACAACCAATGATAGGGATGGTATACAATTGAGCAGTGTTTCATTCTATTTTTCATGAGGTCACCATGAATTGGGGGTCGACTCAACAGCAGGTGGGAGCTCTGGTGACACAGTGCCTAAGGCATTTAACTGCTAACCAGAAGGCTGGCGGTTCAAACACACCAGCCACTCGCCAGAAGGAATGTTGGGCAATCTATTTCCATAGAGATAGTGTCTCACAAACCCAAGGTGGGGTCGCTATGAGTCGGATCTGACTCAATGGCAGTGAGTCTGGTTTTTTGTTTTCACTTAGTGTGAATGTTCAAATGTTCAGCTGCAGAAATACTTTGTCTGATTATAGTCCTTTCATATCGCACTGTGATGTTATGCAATAAATAATATAAACCTCCCTGCACTCCAAAAAAAAAAAAAAAAACTTACCGCTAACAAGTTGATTACAACTCATAGCGACCTCCTTTGGCTTTCTGAGGCAGTAAGTCTTTATGACAGTAGATTGCCCCATCTTCTTTCCACGGAGTGGCTGATGGGTCTGAACCATCAACCTTCTGGTTAGCAGTCAAATGCCTTAGGCACAGTGCCACCAGAGCTCCTCAATATATAGTATAACACCACATATATGTCTGAAATCTGAAAAATTCTCAATTCTGGGGCATATCTGACCCTAAGAATTTCAGAAATGGGATTGTGGACTATATTACTCACCCTGTTTTACAGATGAGAAAATAGGCTTAGAGAACTTAAGTGGTGTCTGTGATGCAGTGAAGCACTTGGATGGTTTTTCTAGCCATGGTCTTTGTAACTTTCACCAGATGACTGGGTGGAACTATGCAATTGTAAGGTGCTTATGGCCCACTAAGAGGATTGGATAGCTTATGAGTAATGTGAAAAAGGTACATGGCACCCTCGTGGGGGGGTCAAAAAAAAATAAAACAAACCTCACTGCCATCAAGTTAGATCCAACTCATAGCAACCCCTCCTTGGGTTTCCAAGGCAGTATCACTATGGAAGTAGATTGCCCTGTCTTCCTTCTGAGGAGTGGCTGGTGGGTTTGAACCTCCAGCCTTCTGGTTAGCAGTCAAGTGCCTTAGGCACTGAGCTAAGACCATGCAAATAAGGTGTATGGAACTCTAGTGTGGGGATTGGTTAGTTTTGTCATTTTGCTAGACTTAAAATGAGCTTTTCTAGAGGCAGAGAGGGAGATCTTACTGCCAGCAAGAGCAAATCTCTGGAGGTAGAGTGGAACTGAGCTTATCCTTGGACCCGAGATCCCTGTCCTGGACCTCCTGGGCAGAGACACCTAGCAGAGATACCCAGCTCAGAGACTGTGGCAATAGAAACAAGAGGCACAAGACAGAGTGGCGGGCTTGCTGGCCCACGGAGCAAGAAAGCTGAGTGCCTTTGGGCAGGAGGCTTACTAGTGGAGTGGGGTACTCCTAGGTATACCTATTAGCAGAGCTAAAAGAGCCTGAGCCCAAGCTAAAAGATACAACAGGCTAAGGGCCAGAGAGGAGTGCCTGAGAGCATAGCAGAGGAGATACTGTCCTAATCAAAGACCTGTATTCTGAGAGTGTTCTTGAACCTGGGTTGTAGCCTGTTACTTCCCTAATAAACCCCATAATCATTAAGTATTGTCTGTGAGTTCTGCGTGGCCATTGCAACAAATTATCAAACCCAGCAGAGAAGTAGTGAGTGCCGTGGAAGGGACAGTTGGTGTCAGAGTTGGTAAAAAGGTGGGAAGGTCGTGGCATGTCTGGCCTCATAGGAATAAGCCTATTGGTGGTGACTCTGCTGTCTCCCTCTCAAGAAGTTAGAGGAGGTCAGAAGATGCTGCCTCCATCTTCTTTTTGCAGCTTCCCTAAGGATGCGTGGCTAGGAAGTTGTATCACCAAAGTACAAATGCCAAAGCCATGGCATTTAAACACTTTTCTCTAGAGCCAAGTATCCAAGGGTGGGAGCCCCAAAACCAAAACTAGGGGCTCTAGGAACCCAGGCCTTGCACAGGCTGCAGAGCTCCATGGCCTTCAGCCCATGGCTGCTACCATAGCAACCCAAAGAAAATCTTGTCCCAGTTGTTCTTCCTTGCAACCATCACCAAAAGGAGCTGTCATCTGAGGTGACAGTTCTGCTAGGAGGAAAGCAGAAACCTAACAAAGAGTCAGATTCAAGGGTGAACAGGGATATACAACGGGGTAACAGCAATAGTGATTGAATTTTCACCTTCCATGCAGAAGACCTGGTTTCTATCCCTTGCCACTGCACCACATGTGCGGCCAGCACTGGTCTGTTGCTGGAGGCTTGCGTGTTGCTATAATGTTGAATAGGTTTCAGCAGAGCTTCCAGACTAAGGCAGGCTAGGGATAAATGCCTGGCAATCTACTTTCAAAATACAGCCAGTAAAAAACTAACGGCTCACAACAGTCTGATCCACAACCGATCATGGGGACAGCATAGGACTGAGCAGTTTAGTTTCACTGTGTATGGGGCTCTGAATCAGGGCCAAGTAGACAGCAGCTAGCAACAACAACAGCAAGGCAGTAGTGAAAAGATGATGTATAAAATATTAATTTTTGAATTGTTCCCTTAAAAAGTGACTCCATTTGGATAGGGAGACAGAAACCCAACTTTACTCCAAGGTGGAACACCATGAAGGACCCACCAAATAAAATCAATATAATGTTTGGCTTTTAAGTTCCAAAGCTGCCATTCAGGTGTAAGTCTGGAAAGATCCAGGAGTGATGATAGGTGGGCGAGGATTTTTTTCTGGCTGGAGACTGCTTAGTAGCTTCCAAGTTGGGGAGGTGCTGAGAGTTGAAAATGAGCCCTGGAGTAGGATTTGGATGCTGATGTGAGAGACCTTTCACCGCATCCCGGGGAGGATGGGTGGAGGGTGATCTCTCGCTCCAAAGGCAGGATCTGAAAGTGGGGGCACTTGCAGCCCTCTTTTCCTCTGAAGCTCAGGAAGTGGCAGCCCAGAAGACAGACCCAGGACTGGGGGAAGCAACAGAGTGGAGATGGCTAACTGTGTCAGAATGTCCCAAGGCAGCCCAGTCTTGTAATTCTGGAGGGATGAAGCCTTGTAACCAACCTTCTCCATGGTATGAGGAGGGCCTGAAAGACACAGAACCAGGGCCCTAATGGGGTTTCAAAGCCGTGATAGGGGGCACTGTGATGAGAGCAGCAGAGACTATTGCTTTGGAGACCATTGTCGCTTGCCCAAGACAGCTCTGCTAGTGAGGAGTGCAGTTGTGCCTCCCACAGGGGCCTCCCACAAGGGCTCCCTGGCTTGAGGAAGTGAGAGCACCTCTTCTGTGTGCCCGCCTCCTCTGCCCTGTCCCTTCTCTGGAAGAGGTGCTAAAAGGCACCCACAGGACCAGCACTGAGCAGCAGCCAGCCTCTGGTCATTAGGAAGCTTTGTCACTTTTGCTAATAATAAACCCTGGGGAAAAGCTGTGGCTGGAAAGAGAAACACAGGGCCAGCCCCAAGTCCTACCTAGGTGACCCACAAAGACTCTTCAGCCCCCAATTGCCCCTGAGCCCTTGAGAGAAAGAGAGCATGTGGGAGGGAGACTGAGAGAGCGAGCCAGCCCTGACCAGAACTGCCTGTCCTTTTAGTGGGCACACCCTGGGGGTGGGAGGATGCTGTGCTGAGTCCCAGTGATGGCTGCTAGGGAGGTTGGAAGGTGCTGAGCCATTCACTCACACACACACACACACACACACACACACACACACACCCAGTTTGTTTCCTTTCAACTGCCCTGAACACACCCCACCATTTCCAACTTAAGGCTAAAAGACAACTCTGTGTCCACAGAATGCCACAGATGGAAGGCTTGGGGAAGGAGTGAGGAGGCATGAGAACTCCAGCTGGGTGACCCTGGGCAAGGCATGAGGCTTGTGCCTAACAGCCTCCTTTCAATTCTAATCTGAGAACACATGAATGATGCTCCCATCAAAGTACACCTCAGATTTGGCTATACCCCACCTGTCACCACCTACACACATTGAACTTGGAAGAAAGTGAGCTGGGAAGACAAAGGAGGGAGCAAAGAAAGGAAGGAAAGAGGCACAGAGGAGAAGGGGAAGTGAAGGAGAGCTCTGAGTTATAAGAAGGCCGTGGGTCACGAAGAAAAGGTTTCTGGGGGAGGCAGCTCTGCGCTTCATCCCAACTCCATCACTTAATGGCTGGTGAACCTGGACCAGTTACTTAGCAGAGCCTCAGTTTCCTCAACTCTGACCATGACGGTCCCATGTGTGTCCGGCTGGACAAAGGGTTTCCAGTGGCTGATTTTTCAGAAATAAGTTGCCAGCCCTATCTTCCAAGGAGCCCCTGAGTGGACTCGAACTTCCAATCTTTCTGTTAGCAGCTGGAAAAAGTTACTGTTTGCACCAAAATAGATCCAAACAGGGAACACCCTTGACCTCCACAGCCAGTAGGATGCACCATTATATCTTTCACCCAATGTAGAAACTGAGGCCTAGAGAAGGCAACTGCCTTGGCCAGGGCCACCTAGCTGGAATTCTCATGTCTCTTCATTCCTTCTCCAGGCCCTCCCTCTGCAGTGTTAAGTGGGTCCAGAGTTGTTTTTAGCCTGAACTAGAAATTGTGAATTGGGTGAGGGAACTTGAAAGGGGAATAAACCGGAGGATAAAGGATAAGCTGAAACAAGAAGGCTGAGCATCACCTTGTTCCACCTCAGGGTGTATCAGGCAACTCTAATTATTTCCCTGCACATGTCTTGAATGACAGAGAAAGCACCACAAGTATTGATTTGGGGGTTACCAATAAACTTTAGTGGGCAAGGAAATTCACGAATACAGGAACTGCAAATAATAAGGATGGATTATGTCATTTGATATAAAGCAAGAATATGATCACATCACATTTGGTTCCTTTTCCCTCTTTTGCTTGGCTTGTCTCTCCGTCCCTCGTAGGAACCTCCTGTCGCTCCATTCAGGTAATAGCCACATTACCAATCTATATGCTGTCTGTCACATATTTCACATGCTCTTAAGTCATATTTAAGGTGCTCGGGTGGTAAAGTGGGTAAGAGAGTTGGCTGCTAACCAGAAGGTCAACAGTTCAAACCCACCAGCTGCTCCCCAGGAGGAAGGTGAGGCAATCTATCTCCATAAAGATTTATAGCCTTGGTGAGAAAGGACAAGATTGTAGTCACTTCTTGGCCACAGCTCCCTAGAGGGAGCTAGTAGTTGGACCTGTGGGCTTGGGACCATAGTCGCAGGGGACATCAAGCTCAACTGGCATAACATACTACACATAAACATTGTTCCACATCCTACTTTGGTGAGTAGTGACTAGGTTCTTAAAAGCTTGCAAATGGCCATCTAGATGCAACAATGAGTCTCTCCTCATCCAGAGCAAAGAAGAATGGAAAAAAACAAAGACACATGGAAACAATTAGTCCTAGCGACTGGTACACCATGTGATCCTCAGCTTATATGACTGTGAGACCAGAAGAACTAGATGGTGCCCAGCTACCACTGTCAACCACTCAGAGGGGGATATCTCTTTAGGAGATCCTGGATAGAATAAGAGAACAATGTGGAATAAAACTCAAAATCATTAAAAAAAAGGGGGGGGCGCAGATTTGCTGGTCTGATAGAGCCTGATGGAATCACTGAGACTATGGACCCTAGCTGCCCTTCAGGTCTGGAGTTGGACCCACTCTGGTGGCTTCCAGCCAAACAAAAGATAAGCTATATGAGTTGAACATTTACATTAGGTAGATTCACTCCGTGGAGAGTGAATTGGAGAGATCAATCATGGGAGAATAGAAGGGCTGTGTATGCACAGGGAGACAGCTCAGGGGGCAGGAGTGCATGGGAGGGAAGGACACTGGGAAGAGAGAACTATGGGGAGGAATTGGGAGGGGAGCTGTTATATTGTGGGAAATTGCAGTCAACATCATGAGACAAAGTGTTTGTGAGCTGCTGTATGGAAAGTGAGTTTGCTCTGTAAACTTTCACCCAAATCACAACAAAAATTAAAAAAAAAAAAAAAGATTTGCAGCCTTGGGAACCTAATTGAGGTCGCAATGAGTCAGAATTGACTGAATGGCTGTGGGTTTGGTTTTTGGTAAGTCATATTTAGACATCTACATACATATATGCTCCCTGGGTTGTGCAAACAGTTTGCACTTATCTACTAACCTAAAGGTGGGTTGTCTGAACCCACTCAGTAGTACCAGAGAAGAAGACTTGGCAATCTCTTTCTGCTAAGATTACAGCCAAGAAAACTTTATAGAGCAATTCTACTCTGTGATAGGAGCTCTGGTAGTGTATTGCCTAAGGCCCTTGACTGCTAACCAGAAGGCTGGCAGATCAGATCCACCAGCCACTCCTCGGAAGGAAGGTTGGGCAATCTACTTCTGTAGTGATACTGCCTCAGAAACCCCACATGAGTCGGGTCTGACTCAACGGCAAACAACAACAACAACAACACAACCCTTCTATGCAATAGTGGTTCCCAATCTCCGAGGCTCAGATATGAGGGGTCCACAAGGTCAAAATAAGGGACCTTAGGGTCCATGTAACCAACATACTCTACCACATGGTTTGGCAAACTTTTCTGTACATTTTTTTTTTTAATATGATAAAGTTTTTTTTTTTTAGTAGCAATATTAATATCAGACAAACTAGAATTCAAAGCAGACTACTACCAGGGATCATATCATAATGACATAATCACACCACTCAGTAAAGTTACTGAAGTCAATGAATTGTACACTTACAATGAGTGACTTTTATGATATCTTTTTTTAATATGATAAAGTTTTTTTTTTTTTTTTCCTTCTATTAGTTGGATCCACAATCAACACCAATGGAAGCAGCGGTCAAGAAATCAGATGTGGTATTGCACTGTGGTATTGCGAATCTGCTGTAAAAGACCTCTTCAAAGTGCTGAAGAGCAAAGATGTCTCTTTGAAGACTAAAGAGCACCTAATAGGTTAGGTATTAGCCATGGTATTTTCAGTACCCTTATGTGCATTTGAAAGTTGGACAATGATTAAGGAAGAATGCTTTTGAGTTGTGGTGTTGGCAAAGAATACTGAAAGTACCATGGACTGCCAGAAGAACTAACAGATCTGTCCTGGAGGAAGTGCAGCTGGAATGCCCCTTGGAAGCCAGAATGGCCAGACTTCGTCTCACCTACTTTGGTCATGTGGTCAGAAGGGACCATTCCTTGGAGAAGAACGTCATGCTTGGTAAAGCAGAGGATCAGTGAAAAAGGGGAAGACCATCAACAAGATGGACTGACACAGTGACTGCAATGATGGGTTCAAGCATAGCAAGTATTGTGAGGATGGTGCAGAATAGGCCAGTGTTTCATTCTGTTGTATGCAGGGTCATTATGAGTTAGAGCCAACTTGATGACACCCAACAACAACAGAAATTCATCTCAGCTATTTATATTATTTGTTAATTATTTATTTTTTAAATTGTGATTTGGGTGAAGCTTTACAGAGAAAATTCATTTTCCACACAGCAGTTCATATACATTGTGTTTCATGACACTGACTGCAATTCTCCACAATGTAATAGTTCTCTTCCCATTTCTTCCTTGTAGTTACCTCTTCCCTGTGTTTTTCTTTCCTATGCATTCTTGCCCCTTGAGCTATCTCCCTATGCAAATACTGTCCTTCTGTTCTCCCATAATTGATCATTTTAAGGAGTATATCTCTCTGATGTAAATGTTCACCCTAAATGCCTGTCTCTTGTTTGGCTGGAAACTTCAGGAGTAAGTTCAATTCCAGGCCTAAAAGATGACTAGGGGCGATAGTCTCAGGGGCTTCACCAGTCTTCATCAGATCAGTAAGCCTGGTCTTTTTAATGATTTTGAGTTTTGTTCCATATTTTTCTCCCACTCTACCCAGAATCTCCTGCTTCGATCCCTTTCTGAGTGGTTGACAGTGGTAGCTGAGCACCATCTAGTTCTTCTGGTCTCATGATCGTACAGGCTGAGGTTTCCATGGTCCATTTGGACTAATTGTTTCCACGCATCTTTGTTTTTCTTCGTTCTTCTTTGCTCCAGATGAGGAGAGGCCAATTGTTGCATCTAGATGGCCGCTTGCAAGTTTTTAAGACCCAAGTCACTACTCACCAAACTCAGATGTTGAACTATGTTTTTGCATAGTACAAAATTCATTTCAGTTCTTGTATTAGTTTCCTAGGACTGGCACAGAAAATTACTATAAACTTACTGGCTTGAAGCAAAAGAAATTTATTCTTTTCTAGTTCTGAAGACGGAGGCACAATGTTTAAGTCCTCAGCGGCTAACTGGAAGGTTGGCGGGTTGAATCCACCCAGCAACTCTGCAGGAGAAAAGACCTGGCTGGCAATCTGCTCCCTTAAAGATTACAGCCTAGAAAACTCTAGGAGGGCAGTTCTATTCTGTCACATGGAATTGCAGTGAATCAGAATCAATTCAATGGCACCTAACAACAACAGTTTTGAAGACCCAAAGTGTGAAATGAAGGTGTTGGCAGGGCTATGCTCCCTCTGGAGGCTCTAGGGGAGAATCTTCCTTTGTGCATCAGCTTCAGGTGACTCCTGGCGGTCCTTGACTAGTGGCAGCATCACGCCAGTCTCTGCTTCCAACTTCATGTGGCCTTCACCTTGTCCATATCTCCTTCCCCTTTTTCTTATAAAGACATCTGTCATTGTATTTATGGCCCTTCCTGAATCCAGATGATTTTATCTTGAAATCCTGAACTAATTCCATCTGCAAGACCTTTTTCAAAAAAGGTCATATTCCAAGGTCCCAGGTAGATATGAATTTTTTTGGATGACACTGTTCAATAGACTACAGTTCTCTTTGAAATCTTCCTGGATTTTTTTTGTAATTTATTTTTATAGTGTCTTATTCTAATGTGTTTAATCATATTAAGTATATTTATTTGCTTTCTCTTTCAAACTGGTGTCCTGTTGTTCATTGATATTCTTGTGGCCCTAGTCATGTGGCTTTCACTCACAGGGGATTCTTTTCTCATATATTTTGTCATTCTTTGCAGGACTACATTTTCCTATGGCAATTCCTTGTAGTCTGGACTTTTGAAGCACCCATCCAGATCAGCTTTGCATTTGCTCCTTTGCCAGACACACCAGGCCAATCCTATAATAATTGATAAATTATTGTCAATTTCTTAGATTGGGAGTTGCTGGACAATAGAAGTCATGTAAATTTGGGCCCAAACCCCTGTGAAGAGCAGACCTGGAGTTTTGATTTCACCTGTGGAGACTTTTTTTTTTTTTAATTCAAAGTTCATATGGAGACCAGTGTGCAACCTTGTCATTGCCTGTTGCTGATGGCTATGTCCTCATCCACCCTTGCTCTGAGATGGCAGACCTATGTGCTCCTGGCTTAGGTCTAGTTCCTTACCTGGTGCCATCCCAAAGCCCTGTTTCCTGATCCCAAATGGACATAAACACCCAGACTTCAGGTCAATCCCCCCACACAAATACCACCCCCCTAAACTGCAGTAACATCTCTCTTCTACTGAATCCTGAAACACCTCCCTAGATTTTTTGCCTTGTTAATCCCTACTTTTAAGACTTAACTCCAACATCACCTCCTCCAGGGAGACTTTCTGGATTCCATCAGGTCCATCTCTCTTTGCTCCCAGCTTCATATGTCTGAGTCTTTGCCCTGCTGTGAGTAGCATGATGTGCACAGGACACTACAAGCTTCTTGGTCTTACCCAATCATGACAAGTGAGATAGAAAGTAAGGGAGGTGTTGCAAGGATGGCAGAAAGGGCCAAGGACTAACTTAGAGAGCCTGAAAGCCAAAGAAGAAGTCAGATTTTAGCTGTAAGTGATGATGCTTAATGAAGTGTTCTAAGGAGAGGTTGGAATCCCCGGGTAGTACAAATGGTTAACACATTTGGCTACTAACCAAAAGATTGGAGGTTCAAGTCTGCCCAGAGGCACTTCAGAAGAAAGGCCTGGTGATCTACTTCTGAAAAATTAGCCACTGAAAGCCTTATGGAACCTAGTTCTACTCTGATACACATGAGGTCATCATGACTTGCAGTTGACTCAATGGTAACTGGTCATTCAATCAGATGCTCACTTTGGAACTGTCACTTTTCATGACTATTTGGGGTAAGGAACAGTCACTCTGGCTGCTGGGAGTTTGGTCAGGAGGACAGATGGCCAGCTTGGAGGCCAATTCCACAGTCCAGGTGTGTGATGATGGGTCTTGGGAGAAGACAGTTCAGGAATAGACCAGGGAGGAGGGGAGGTGTATGAAATATTTAGGGAGCAAGTCTTGACAATGTGGAGGAGGCAAGCACAGCAAACATTTGAAGCTCCCAAGGGCACCCATAGCCTCACCTCTCTCTGTTGCTCTTAATCACACTTGGCCCCCTCCTGTGTCCTCTCAGTCTCTCCCTCCCTTGAGGACTGAGACAGTGAGTGCTTTCGGTCAGAAGTCTAAGTGCGGAGTGAACAAGTGGTGGCTTCAGAGCAGTGGACCTGGTTCCTGCCTTCTGTGGTCTCCTTAAGGAGCCTCCCCAAATACATGTATTCATCCTTCTTCTACCTGTGCCTGGATGCTTTGCTTGTGTGCTTCAAGATGGTTTGCATTTTTTTTTTTTTTTTTAATTAAAATTCTTGGACAGGCATCCCAGTGAATGACCACACAGTGGAATGTGACAAGGGCCTTTTTCACAGGTCCTGGCTGCCCTAAGCTGGCCAGGCAGCCAGAGGCAGCTCTTCATGAATCAGCCTGTGTTGAAAGGACAGTGGCTGGAAGGCTTATTCTGCCTCTGGGACTCTGATTGAATGGGAACAAGAGCATTTATGGTAATTCATGGAAGAAGAGTCTGTGATACATTGTTTTGGGTGACAAGATCCTCCATGATGATGTATTTTAGTTGTTCATTCTACAAAAGCATCTACACTATCCATGCCAAGGATTGTTGTAGCCCTAGAGACCCAGCTGTGAACCCAGAAGCTAGGTGGAAATCCTTGTGGAGCTCCCTCTAATGGGGGAGTCAGAGGACAAGCACATAAACGAACATGGGAACTAGAAAACTTCCAATAGTGGTAAGTACACTGAAGAAAACAGAGTTACAGGACTGAGAGTGGCAGAAGGATGCCACTTTTGGAAAGCTACTCTGTGGAGAAGACATTTCAGTTTAGCCCTGAATAATGAGAAAGAGATCACCATGTTCCAGGCAGAGGGAACAGCATGTGCAAAGGCCTTGAAGTGGGAATAAGTTGGCTATTAAGAGATCATAGGTAAGAGAGCTGAGAGATTTGGAGAATTAAGAGTGCCCAAGAGAACAATGAGCATTTGAGACTGAATGTCATAGGAAATGCACAAACCAGTATGTGTGTCTCTACAGATCATCAGCAATAGGCAACAAAGATGGTAGTAGGTTTGGAGAGGTGTGTTTGAGAGAACTGAGAAAGGCTTTATTCATTTACACTGTTGTTGATGTTATGTGCCACTGTGTCAACTTTAACTCATAACCACCTTATGTATAACAAAATGAAATATTGTCTAGTCTTGCACCATCCTCACAATCACTGCTATGTTTTAGCCCATTTTTACAGCCACTGTGTCATCCATCCACTGTATCTGTCATCTTATTGAGGATGTCTCTTTTTTTCACTGGCCCTCTACTTTACCAAGCCTGATGTCCTTTTCCAGCAATTGATCCCTCCTGATGATGTGTCTAGGAGCTCTGGTGGCGTAGTGTCTAAGGCATATGACTGCTAACCAGAAGGCTGGTGGTTTAACCCCACCAGCCACTCCTTGGAAGGAAGGTTGGGCAATCTACTTCCATAGGATACTGCCTCGGAAACCAAAAGAGGGGTCTCTATGAGTCGGATCTGACTCAAAGATAGTGAGTTTGGTTTTGGTTTTGATGATGTGTCTAAGTAAGGGAGACAAAGTTTTGCCATCCTTGCTTCTAAGGAGCATTCTGGTCATAATTTCACTAAGATGACTCATTTATTCTACTGGCAATACATGGTATATTCAATATCCTTTACCTACATCATAACTCAAATATGTTAATTCTTTAGTCTTCCTTTTAAACAACTATTTACCAGTTGTCTACTACTGTGTACCAGGCATTGGACATACAAGTGAAGCGCAGTGCTTTCCCTTAAGAAGCACCAAATCTCTAGACATTCAGTCTAGAGAATGTGAGGAGACCCAAGGACACCTAAGAACTTTACAGAGGACTATTGTTAAGGATCGAATTGTGTCCTCAAAAAATACATGTTATAAATCCTAACTGCTATACAAGTGGACATAATTCTATCTGGGAATTGGGTTTTCTTTGTTATGTTAATGAGGGTATATCAATGTAGGGTGTGTCTAAACCCAGTCACTTTTGAAATATAAAAGGAGCAGCTTAGGCACAGCAGTAACAAAGGACAAACTGTGGAAGATTGATGCCATGTGGAGATCACCAAGGAACCTAGGAACAGAGCTGAGAAGAGACAAGGACTTTCCTGCAGAGCCAATAGAAACAGAAAGCGTTCCCCTAGAGTTGGTTCTCTGAATTTGGATTTCTAGACTCCTGCCACTCCTCGGAAGGAAGGTTGGGCAATCCTACTTCCATAATGATACTGCCTCGGAAACCCAAGGAGGGGTCGCTATGAGTCGGGGCCGACTCGATGGCACATAACAACAACAACAACAAGCTGTGAGAGCTCTGGTAGCATAGTGCCTAAGGCACTTGACTGCTAACGAGAAGGCTGGCAGTTCAAACCCACCAACCACTCCTCAGAAGGAAGGTTGGGCAATCCTCCTTCTGTAGTGATACTGCCTCAGAAACCCCAGGAGGGGTCACTATGAGTCGGGGCCAACTCGACGGCACATAACAACAACAACAAACTGTGAGAAAGGAGCTCTTGTGACATAGTGGGTAAGGAATTTGGCTGCTAACCACAAGGTCAGCAGTTCAAACCCACCACCTGCTCCTCAGGAGGAAGATGAGGCAATCTACTTCTGTAAAGATTTACAGCCTTGGAAACTCAATGAGGTCACTATGAGTCAGAATCAACTTGATGGCAGTGAGTTTTTTTTTTTTTTTTTAAACCTTGAGAAGAGACAGTCATCCAAACAGAACAAGGGGATACTGCATAGTTTAAAATCTGGAAGGGTGTGTGTCAGGATTGTATCCTTTCACCATACCTATTGAATCTGTATGCTGAGCAAATAATTCAAGAAGCTGGACTATATGAAGAAGAACGTGGCATCAGGATTGGAGGAAGATGCATTAACAACTTGCAATATGCAGATGACACAACTTTGTTTGCTGAAAGTGAAGAGGACTTACTGATGAAGATCAAAGACTACAGCCTACAGTGAGAATACACCTCCACGTAAAGAAAACAAATACCTTCACTACTGGGCCAGTAAGCAACATCATGATATACAAAGAAAATATTGAAGTTGTCAAGGATTTCATTTTGCTTGCATCCACCACCAACGCCCATGGAAGCATCAGTCAAGAAATCAAATGACATATTGAATTGGGGAAATCTGCTGCAAAAGACCACTTTAAAGTGTTAAAGAGCAAGAATGTCACTATGAGGACTGAGGTGCCCTTGACCCAGGCTATGGTATTTTCAATTGCCTCATATGCATGTAAAAACTGGAATGAATAAGAAAGATCAAAGAATTGATGCCTTTGAATTATGGTGTTGGTAAGGAATATTGAATATACCATGGATTGCCAGAAGAATGAGCAAATTTGTCTTAGAAGAGTGCAGTCAGAATGCTCTTTAGAAGTGAGGAGGGCAAGACTTTATGTCACATACATTGGATATGTTACCAGGAGGGACTAGTCCCTGGAGAAGGATATCAGTCTTGGTGAAGTAGAGGGTCATCGGAGAAGAGGAAGATCCTTAACAAGATGGACTAATACAGTGGCTGCAACAACAGGGAGCGGCTACAGCAACTAATGCAGCGGCTGCAATCGTTGCTATGATTGTGAGGATGGCATAGGACTGGACAGTGCTTTGTCCTGTTGTATAGGGTCACTATGAGTCAGAACAGACTTGACAGCACCTAACAACAACAACAACTAAGAAAATAAACTGCTGTTCATTAAAGCCACCTACTTGTAGTATTTCTGTTATAGCAGCATTAGATAACTAAGACAGCTATTCAGCAGAATTGTTGTTAGATATCATGGAGTCAGTTCCAACTCATGGTGACCTTATGGATAACAGAATAAAACGCTGCCCAGTCATGGGCCATCTTCATGATTGTTTGTATGTGTGGTAGTTAAGGTTGTGGTCAACTTGGCCGGGCCTAGTTGAGTAGCTGGGCAGCTGGTGGTAGTTGTTCTTCATGATGAGACTGGCAATCAGCTCCATGGTGGGATCTACCACAAGCAGCTGAATAGCTGCTTTAGGGATGTGGTCTGCTTTCCGTATATAAGAAACAGCTTTGGGAATGGTCTCCAGCTTATGGCATGCTTGAACCCTGCTTGTAGCCCTGTCATTGTTCAGCAGCCAGGTATGTACTGCCAACCTTGGGACTTTCAATGAACTTGAATTAATGGCCTGCTATGTAGTTTGGTAACATCAGGATGGTGCGTTTTTACTTGTCAACCCTGGGCTTGTCAGCCTCAGCAGCCAGTAGCTGTCTGAGTAAAGAAAAGCCTCTAGGTTTAGTGGGCCAGAAGCAGGTGGCAGAGCTAAAGCCCAAAGCTGAGGGGCTTTCACCCAGCCCCTAGAGCCTGGCACTTTGAACTTGGACAAGAGAGCCTCCCAACTGTAAGAGAATTAACTCCTGTTTGTTAAAGCTATCACATTTGTGGTATATTCCTGTCAGAGCAGTACTAGGTGACCAGAACAGTTTACTTGAATTTATGTTTTGTGGCTACAGTGTCAATCCATCTCATTGAGGGTTTCCCTCATTTTTGCTGACACTCTACTTTACCAAACATAATATCCTTTTCTAGCAATTGGCCTTTCCTGATGCCGTATTCAAAGTATGCAAGCTGAAGTCTTACTACCCTCACTTTTTTATTTTATTTTATTTTATTTCAAAAAAGCATTACAAAACATTTCAAACAGAAACAAAAACTAGTACAATGATCCCCCATGTGCCTATAACTAGCTTCAAAAACTATCAACTAATGGGAGCTCTTCGGAAGGAAGGTTGGGCAATCCTACTTCCGTAGTGATACTGCCTCGGAAACCCAAGGAGGGGTCGCTATGAGTCGAGGCCGACTCGACGGCACATAACAACAACAACAACAACAACAATGGGAGCTCTGGTAGCACAGTGCCTAAAGCATTTGACTGCTAACCAGAAGGCTGTCAGTTCAAACCCACCAGCCACTCCTTGGAAGGAAGACTAGGCAATCTACTTCCGTAGTGATACTGCCTCAGAAACCCAAGGAGGGGTCGCTATGAATTGGAACCACCTCGATGGCAGTGAGTTTGGTTTTTTTTTTGGTTCATGCACATCAGACCGATCTCTTAATTATCCATTTATTTTCCCTCCCTCCCCCTTCTCCCATCCCTAGTAACCAACAAAGAAAATTTTCTTCCCTGTATAAACCTTTCCTTGACTTTTTACAATAATAGACTCATACAATATTTATCCTTCTGTGATTGACATTTCACTCAGAATAGTGTCCTCCAAATTCATCCACAATATGAGGTGATTCACTGACTCTTCATTATTCTTTAACGTTGCATAGTATTCCATTGTGTGAATATACCACAGTTTGGTTATCCATTCATCTGTTGATGGACACTTAGGTTGTTTCCATCTCTTTGCTATTGTAAATAGTGCTGCAATGAATATGGGTGTGCATGTATCTATTCATGTCTTGGGTCTCATTTCTTTAAGATATATTCCTAGTAATGGGGTTGCTGGATCAAATGGTATTTCTATTTCCAACTTTTTAAGGAAGCATTATTTTCCACAGTGGTTATACCATTCTACAGTCACACACTCAGGTGAGTTTCAATCTCTCCACAGCCTTGCCAGCATTTGTTATTTTGTGCCTTGTTGAACTTTGCTATTATTGCTGGGGTGAGATGTTTTCTCACTGATGTTTTGATTTGCATCTCTCTAATGTTGGGTAATCCTACTTCCATAGTGATACTGCCTCAGAAACCCAAGGAGGGGTCGCTATGAGTCGGGGCCGACTCGACAGCACATAACAACAACAACAAATGGCTAATTAGAGCATTTCTTCATGTGTTTGTTGGCTGCCTGAATATCTTTGGTGAAGTGTCTATTCATAATCTTTCCCCATTTTTTAACTGGATTGTTTGTCTTTTTGATGTTGAGGTGTTGAAGTTTTCTATAAATTTTACCGGTAAGTTCCTTGTCAGATATGTCATTGCTCACCACCCTCACTTTTATTTATTTTTTTAATTTTCATTTTTATTGTGATGTGGGTGAAAGTTTACAGAGAAAATTTGTTTTCCATAAAGAATTTCATACACATTTTGTTTTATGACATTGACTACAGTCCCCACAATGTCACAGCTCTCTTCCCACTTCCTTCCTGTAGTCATCCCTTCCCCATGTCCTTCTTTCCTATGCATTCCTGTCCCCTGAGCTATCTCCCTGTATCACCCCCCTCACTTATAAGAACATTTTGGTTGTATTTCTTCTGGGACTGATTTGTTCATTCTTTTGGCAGCCCACAATATATTCACTACTCTTTGGCAACACCACAATTTGAATACATCAATTCTTCTGTCTTCCTTTTCATTATCCAACTTTTGCATGCATATGAGGTGATTGAAAAGATCATTGCTTGTGTCAGGAGCAACTTAGTCATTAAAGTGACATCCAGGAGAATAGGGATTGGGTTTGTTTTGTGCAACTCCAGAGAGCAGGAGGTAGTTGAACTTTGCACCCTCAAAGAATTAAAGCTGCCTGAGAATGGGAAGGGCCACTATTGTGAGCCTTAGAAGTTAATGCTGGTAGACCAGTTATGTTGTAGGTCACTGGTTCCCAAGATGTACTCCATGGAGCACTAATTCCTCAAGATTCTCCATGAAGAAAGAGTTCTCTGATCACACAAAATTTGGGAAACTTAGATGATCCTTCTTGCTGTGTTCCCCTTTTGGTAGTTTTATAATGCACACTACCCTATTAAGGTCTGAGAAAGCCCTGCAAAAAAGAAATACGCTTAACTTTTTAACATCAAAAAACTCAGTGCTGTCAAGTCGGATCTGACTCATAGTGACCCCTCATTGGGTTTCCGAGGTGGTATCACTACAGAAGTAGATTGCCCAATCTTCCTTTCAAGGAGTGGGTGGTGGGTTTGAATTGCCAGCCTTCTGGTTAGTAGTCAAATGCCTTAGGCACTATGCCATCAGAGCTCCTAGTATTTCCCAAACATGTTTGGCCTTGGAATCTCTTTGTTCAGAATACCTACTAACATTCTTTGGAACTTGTTGATGCACAGCAGATACCTGTAGTGAAGGATCAGGATTTTTGGGGTTTGATTTCTTGTTTTCTGTCATAGACCAATACTTTAATAAAATGGAATTAGAATGACTTACTAGAAAAATGATATGAAAAAGACATAAAATACAAACCCAGATTTTTTTATTTTTAGTTGAACAAACATTAAAATAATCTTTTTTTTCTTTTTTCTGCAGAACGACATGATTTCTTTTTAATTTAAAAAAGAGAAATGAATAATATGTATCTCTCAATATCTGATTTTTGTAGAGAGTTTTTAAAAAACAAAACCTTACCAGGCAGAACGTTGTTTGGTGGATTTCTTATGTATATGTCCATCACAATCTCAAACTTCAGTTGCATCATGTCAACTCCAATTCATGGTGGTCCCATGTGTGTCAGACTAGAACTGTTCTCCATATGGTTTTCAATGGCTGGGTTTTTTTTTGGAAGTAGATCTCCAGAGAAACAAATGACAACAAGAACTACAAAATGAAAAATCCAATCTGAGTGTCCTTTCAATTATGTCTCTTCCTGACGAATGATCCACCTCCAAGTTTGATTAAAAATTATCTTTCAATAATATAAAGAGAACAAAAATAACAAATGAACAAAGAGAATAAAAACAATAGTACATGTTGATCATTGAAAGTGGGTTTAGATGATTACTACAAAGAACTGTGATTATATTCATATTATTTGTTGTTCCATAATCATAAGGAAATAACAATGTTTGGGACTCATGTGAATATGGTCAATTCATTTTCAACAAAGGTGCCAATGCTATTAATGGGGAAAGGAAACTCTTTTCAGCAAATGGTGATAGAACAACTGCAAATCCATATGGAAAAACATAAAACTTGACCTCTACCTCATACTATATACAAAATTTGGTTTGAGATGAATCAGAGACCTACATGTAAATGCTAAAACAATAAAGGTTCCAGAAGAAATATAGGAAAAGCTACCTGGATATGTTTATGATAGATGGATTTGGGAGTAGACAGAGGACACAGAAAGCAATAACCATACAAGAAAAAAAAAAAAGATAAACTAGATTTCATTAATACTAAAAGCTTCTGTTCATAAAAAGACACTGTTAAGAAAATGAATAGGCAAGCCATAGTCCAGAGAAATATCCACAAACATATATCTGACTAGGACTGGAATCTACGATGAAGTTGTATGAAGAACTACAACTCAACAATAAAAAGAAACCTCAGTTAAATACGTCTAAATTTCCTAAGATATTTAAATGGGTATTGATGATTTAAGTGTGATAAGATTTTAAAAAATATTTCCTTAGAAAATATAAAATTTATAATTTTTCTATTTTAATTTGGTATTCTATTCAAGGTTAGGAGCTCTGGTGGCATAGCGCCTAAGTCATCTGACTGCTATACAGAAGGCTGGTGGTTCAAGCACACCACCCACTCCTTGGAAGGAAGGTTGGGCAATCTACTTCCGTAGTGAAACTGCCTCGGAAACCCAAGGAAGGGTCACTGTGAGTCAGATCTGACTTGACGGCAGTGAGTTTTTTTGAGTATTCAAGGTTTAGACTTGCTCCAGGGCTTCTGGGTCTGTGAGTATGATTTTTAAAAAGTGAGAATTAAAGTAGAAGATAAATGATCTAGATTATTAAATTGAGCTATCAGTAATTGCATTGTTTTAAGACAATGTATAAATTATGCCAGAGGTTGTGATATATCAGAAAGATAAGGAAGGTTTAAAGTAAAAAAAAAAAAGAAAGATTTAGTTTAAATGACTTAGTTTGACTGAAAAGAGAAAAAAGCTAAAATATTTGAACAGACATTTCACAAACATATGAATGGCAAACACAGGAAAAAGTGCTCAAAATCTTTAGTGATCAGGGATGTGCAAATTAAAACCACAATGAGAGATCACTACATGCCCAACAGAATGGCTGAAATTAAAAAGACTGACAATGCCAAGTGCTGATTAGAATTTGGAGCAACTGGAATTCAATGCTTCTTCAGTAGCCAGTTTCAACAATTATTCTATAAAATTATAAACCAACTAAACCCACTGCCATCTAGTCAATTTCAACTCATAGCAGCCCTATAGAACAGAGTAGAACTGCCCTTAGGGTTTCCAAGGCTGTAAATCTTTGTGGAAGCAGACTGTCTCATGTTTCTCACATGGATCATTGGTGGGTTCAAACCACCAACCTTATGGTTAGCAGCCAAATACCTTAACCACTATGCCAACAGAACTCCTTTGTAAAATTATAGATAGAACATTTTGAATTTTATTTTCCATCAACAAAATCTATGCCCAGGGGATTCATGGATCCAGAATCCATCTTTTTCATCAAAAGATGATTTAAATATAACTATATCTTTTGATGAAAAATAAAATTTTAAATTTTCTATCATTTTTTAAGGGGTTTAATGATAACTTTTTGCACTTACGTGATACTGAGATATGCATATGTTACCTTAGTTATGGAACATGTCCTAAAATTCTATAGAAATTCTGTTCTTCTAAACTTATGTTTTATTTTGCCCTTTGGTCTTATCTGAGATTGAAAAGTATGGTACAGTTCTTTGCTAGAATGGGAAGTTTTCAAATTATTAAAAATATTGAAGATATTGCATAAGTAAGCATATTTGATTGTCCAATTCACATATTTAAAAAGTTGGAACCAAACTCTTAACTTACACAAACGCCAGGAGTTTGTTTCCTAGTTCAAATACTCTCCACAGGATCTTCCCTTCAATAACAATTATAGTTAGTAAGCAACAACAGTTGTTTATGATTATTGTTGTTGTGTGCTGTCAAGCTGATTCTGACTCATAGTAACTGGATGTGACAGAATGGAACTGCCCCATAGGGTTTTCTAGGCTATAATCTTTATGAGAGCAGATCTCCAGATCTTTCTCATGAAGAGCCATCAGGTGGGTTCAAACTGTTAACCTTTCAGTTAGCAACCAAGTGCTTAATTGTTCGTACCACAAGAGCTCCCTGTTTATGATTAGCACCTATATTATTACAAAATAAAGACAATAATATTGAATTTACTAAATCAAACTTTCTGTAATTAACAATTTTACCTCTCCTTTAAGCATAGTGTTTAGATCAGCTGACTTTTTTTTTTCTTCTCTCAAGACATTCACCTAGAAGGAAGCAGTGCATTGATTTTCATTCTGGCCCAACCTACTAAATCTGGGTAGCTACTCCAGAGTCTTTTCCTGTCATCACAGCTGTGCCATCAGAACACATGCCTATACAAAACTTAACTCCAAACCACATTTGCTGACTCTGATCATACACTTGGACTCAAAAGCCTTACTGTACCAGAAATACTTTGTTTTTCAAGAGTCAGATAGGAAAGTTGCTCAATCCTGGTATGAGAGTCCCTAGGGAGGGGAAGGGTAGAGGGATTCTCAGAGCTTAGAAGCTGTCCAATCAGGGAATGACTACCTATAGGACCAGGAGTACCAGAACTTGGAGAGCCTTCAAATCAAACCAAACTCACTGCCACCAAGTCCGACTCATAGCAAACCCTCCTTGGGTTTCCGAGGAGGTATCTCTATGAAAGTAGACTGCCCAGTCTTCTTTCTAAGGAGTGGCTGGTGATTTGAACTCCC
Organism: Orycteropus afer afer; assembly: GCF_000298275.1. Classification (NCBI taxonomy): domain Eukaryota; kingdom Metazoa; phylum Chordata; class Mammalia; order Tubulidentata; family Orycteropodidae; genus Orycteropus; species Orycteropus afer. The sequence goes on along the minus strand of NW_006921737.1, from coordinate 1,528,988 downwards.
ATCCTTCTGGTTAGCAGTCAAATGCCTTAGGCACTACACCATCAGAGCTGAGCCTAAATGTTGTCAGTTGGTCCTTCTTCAAAGGACCATGGTCCATGCAGCCAGTACCAGAGTAGAACAGCAGAGTGGCCATCAGCACAGCGGGCAGGCTCTTATGCCACCATCATGTGGCAGCCTTGCACAATAGGAGCAGAGGCAGTGAGCATCTGGGCTCCCTCCATTGAAACAGAGTTGGACTGGGTCCCTGGCCCCTGTCTGGACTGTGTAAGTCTCAGATATTTCACACATTCTGGGAATGAAGAAGAACCACCAAAGGAAGAAATGGACTTCTCACTAGACTTGTGAGAGGATGTGAAAAAAGTGAGAATGAGTCTTAAATTTTTCTTTGTTGAGAAACAATAAGAGACACTTTGTAGATGAGGAAAACAAGACTTCAGAAAGTTCATAAAATTAGTCAATCGTAGAGTCTCACTCAACTCTGTGTCTCCTGAGGCCTGATCTGGAAACTTCTTTACTCCCCAGGGCTGCCTCTCTCTCATCAGCCTTCCTGCTCGATACGCAACTTCTTCATCACTGCAAGACACAGTTTACTACAAAAGACCCAAACATGGTTCTAGCCCTTGATGCACAGTGACAGGGCATGAAGATTAAGGAGGACACTTCTGGGAACCCAGACACTACCTGATCAAGATGGCAGACCTCCTTCCATCAGCATTCCTGACTCCTTCCCAGGAAGTCTAGGCCCTTCAGACACAGATGTCACTCAGTCCAGAGCTCCAAGCCCAGAGTGTTGCATCACACTCAGCATCTCTCAGTTTCAGAGCAGTTCCTGTTCTATTCAAAAGCAAATCAAAGCTCTCCATGCCCAGAAATGAAGGGGAACCATGAAGATTTTGAGTGGCTGTTATAGACCTTGCTGTCTACACAGGGTTAAGAAAATTGAATTTATTCCTCACATAGCATCTTTCACCTGCTCTTTTTCAAAGACTTCTTGCCTGGTGAATCAGCCTGTGTTTCTACCTACCAGAACCATTGCTTTTGCCTGGCATGACTTGAGGTGGAGAAATAGCCCCAGTAGATGGATGAAGATTTGTGGAGTTTTCTGCAGAATAAGAACCAGTGTGTAATGAGTTCTCCTCCCCTAGTCTATGACCTTGACTGCCTTTGCACATTTGCTTTGAATAGAACAGGGAGATGCTTAATGCCAACCAGCAATGTGGCAGCCACATTTATTAAGTATCCACTATATGTGGGCTCTCTTACTTTGGACACATCATCAGGAAAATCTAATCACTAAAAAAGGACATCATGTTTGGTCAACTAAAATACAGGAAATGCTCAGGGAGATGTATTGACACAATACCTCAACAATGGTCTCAAACATAACAATCATTTATAAATTTTTCTTTGTTGGGAAAGAATAAGAGTGACACTTTGTAGATGAGGAAATTGAGACTTCAGAAAGATCACAGAATTAGTCAGTCATGAAGATGGTGCAGGACTAAGCAATATTTTGTTCTGTTGTACATAAGGTCTCCATGAGTTGGAACTGACTCTACAGCAAGTTACAACAACATATGCTGTGCACTGTTCTAGGCACTTAGAATGCATTATTTCATTTAATCCTCACAGTAATCCTGGAAGACAGAAACTATTATTATCCTCATTTTACAGATGAGGAAATGGAAGCTTTGGGAATTTTAGTAATTTACCCAAGGTTACATAGCTGGTTACATAGAGTGAAGGAGTGGGAGTCAAACACAAGAATAGTGTGTTAGATTGGGTTCTCTAGAGAAACACAAAAACCAGCAAAGCATATATATATATATATAT
>NW_006921737.1:1500358-1522865 GCF_000298275.1 Orycteropus afer afer | reverse complement strand
ATTGTGGTAAACTGTGGTCAATGACATGAGACAAAGTATATGTGAACTGCTGTATGGAAAGTGAATTTGCTCTGTAAATCTTCACCCAAATCTCAATAAATAAATAAAAAAATAAAACGTTTGTTATCTTAGTGTCTGTGGGTCAAGGGCCTCTATTTCACAGTCTTTTGTTGTTGTTAGGTACCATCGAGTTGATTCTGACTCATGGAGACCCGATATGACAGAGTATAAGTGCCCCACAGGGTTTTCTAGGATGTAATCTTTACAAGAGCAGGTCACCAGGTCTTTCTTCCATGGAGCAGCTGAGTGTGTTCAAACTGTCAACCTTTTGGTTTGTAGTCAAGCACTACATTACTGACCACCAGGGCTACTTGTGGTCTCTCATGAGGTTGCGATTAAGGTGTAAGCTGTATCTGTGGTAATCTCAAAACTTGACAGGGAAGATCCATTTCCCAGCTCACTCACATAGCTATTGACAGAGCCTTTCCATAAAGCAATCACAACATGGCAGCAAGAGCAGAGAGAGAGAGAGAACAAGACATGAATCAGTCTTCTGTGACCTTATCAACCCCATTGAGGATCACTGATTTAATCTATTGTCTCATCCATGTCCATCAGAACCATTCTCCAGAGGTAACCAATGTTGGTTGGATATGAAGCTTGCCAGACACATTCTATACACATTCTATAGACACATTTCACATGGCATATATTCATGCTATTGTTGTTGTTAGGTGCCATTGAGTTTGCTTCAATTCACAGTGACCCTGTGTACGACAGAACAAAACACTGCCCAGTTGTGCACCAGCCTCACAATCCTTGCTATACCTGAGCCCATTGTTGCAGCCACTGTGTCAATCCATCTCATTGAGGGCCTTCCCCTTTTTTCGCTGACCATCTCCTTTACCAAGCAAGATATCCTTCTCCAGGGAATGGTCCCTTCTGACAACATGACCAAAATAGGTCAGATGAAGTCTGGCCATTTTCACTTCCAAGAATCATTCCGGCTGTACTTCTCCCAGGAAAGATTTGTTTGTTCTTCTGGCAGTCTATGTATATATTTATAGATATGTAGGTATATATTTATAGATAAACATATTTTAAAACACAAATAAAATCAAAGCATACCTGTTATTCTGCGACTTGCTTTTCCTTACATCATGTGCATCTTTCCAGGTCAGTATTTGCAGATCTCCTTGTGACAACAGTCAGTTGTATGTGTCAAGGTGGCTGAGCTAAAAACAAACAAACAAACAAACGCCCTTTAGCCTGTTGCCTTCAAGTCAATTCTAACTCATAGTGACTGTATAGGACAGAGTAGAACTCCTTCATAAAGTTCCTGAAGCAAATTGCCACATATTTCTCCCCTGGAGCAGGTGGTAGGTTCAAACCACTGACTTTTAGTTAGCAGCTGAGCACTTACTGTGCCACCAAGGCTCTTTTGGCTGGGCTATAATCCCCAGTTATTCACTCAAATACTAATCTAGGTGCTGCTGTGAAAGTATTTTGTAGATGTGATTAATGTCCATCATCAATTAACTTTAAGTCAAGTATCCTAGATGATTTGGTTGGGCCTGATTTAAGCCGTTGAAAGTCCTCATAAGCAAAACTGAGTTTTCCCTGAAGAAGAAGAAATTCCATGTGTGGATCACAGCTTTAGCTTCTGCCCTTCCTTTCAACCTATGTTATCAATTTCAGACTTGCATAGTCAGACTTCACATCATGTAAGCCAATTCCTTGCAGTAAAGACCTATTGACTGTATTTCTGATTGAACCCTGACTGACTCACTGCTCTTTCTCTTTAGTGGCTGGGTATCATTCTGTTATATAGCTCTTCCATACCACTGGCTCCCTTTTGGTGGACTTTTAGGTTGTTTCCAGTGTTTTACAACTAACAACTATACTACTGTACAGTGATGTTCATTTTACACCATCTCTGCAGTCTTCTGTCAAGAGTGCAGTGTGATGAGTCATGTTCATGTGTGGTGAACAGATATCAACTTTTAAAGTTGGAAAGGACCTTCAGCATCGTATAGTTCAGTGGCTCTCAAACTCATTTGACTGTAAACCAGATTTTGCTTGTGATCCAGGACACCCAAACACACATCCAAAACGAAAGTTTCACAAAACAACACTTAACTTTGCTATATGCACTGAGATTTTCTAGGTCAATCTATTCTGTTCCATTATGTTCTATTTAAGTTCATTTTTTAAAAATGCTGGTCACTGGCTATCAAATGGATTCTATGGCCTGTAGCTAATGGCTCATGACTTGCAATTATTGAAAACACAGGCTGAGTCCTGTTCGTATCCTGTCTGGAGGGATTAGGTGATTTGCTCAAGAGCACACAGCCACTTAATGACAGAATTAGGCCCAGAACTTGGGTGTCCAGATTTCAGCTCACTACTCATTCTACTTTTGTACCTCTTAGAGCTCCAGAAAAGACCCTCCATAGCTGATGTTCCTAGGAAATCATAGCTTCAACGGCAGTCACAACCTAAACACACACGCAAAGACAACGCACACTCAATCTTTTTGCAAATACAATGGGCAGAGTGGAAATACTCAGGGTTTTATTCCCGTGAGCAACCAGCATCCGGCATCTGTAGCCTGTTTTTGTACTGAAATCTGCTATGGTAAAAAATTCATCTCTCAGAGAAAATAAAAAAAAAAAAATCAAACCTGTTGCCATCAAGTCATTTTCAATTCATGGCAACCCCATGTATGCAGAGTAAAACTGCTCCATAGGGTTTTCAAGGTTGTGAACTTTCAGAAGCAAATTGTCAGACCTTTCTTTCAAGGTGTTTCTTGTGGGTTCCAACCACTAGCCTTTTTGTTTATAGCCAAGTGCTTAACTGATTGTGCTACCCAAGGACTCCTGCCTTAGACAAGGCCCCATGTAACTCTGAATTTCTGAAAGGCTGTGAGCCTGTGAGCTCATGGGCCATTCCTTCAACACCAAAATCCCATATTCACCCCACTTAGCCTTCTAGCTCAACATTTTATCCCTTTGCCTCACCCTGGCATACCACGTATCCAGGGGATATCCCTTTCAGACATGGCAAAGCCAGCCTGGCCTCCAACACAAAGTGTGGTGTAGAGGATTCATGCCAGTGCTATTACTCAAACAAACCACCTATCCTAAGGCCAGAATTGCAACAATTAGTTAAGTTCTCTTGGAAACTCTGAAATTGTCTTTCTTATACTTAGTCTGTACTAACTTTTTCCTCTGGACTTCAGAACAGACTTGCAATTGTCAGCACAACCTCCCTCATCTCTCCTTCGTTTCCCCTAGTGTGTGAAAAGAAGCATACACAAACAGGGCCTTCTATGAGCTTGCAGAGAGCCCACTGTCCAAGGGAATTTGAGCCTTTTCTCTATGACACCTATTTAGTGTGACAGAGTCCAGTTTCCCTGCAAGATGCAGCAGGGGTGGAAAAGCCGATGGTGGTGCAGTGATGGAAGGGTGTTGGGAATGTGACTGGAGGAAAGACTCCTCTTCAAACAGCTGAACCCCCAGGAGAAATGACCCAGCAAATTTGGCTGGACAAATTTCTTTTGCCCAGCAGTACCAAACCAGCAGAAGCTCTGGGAGCATAGTGTGCCAGAAGGCTGGCGGTTCAAACCCACCAGCCACTCTTCAGAAGGAAGGTTGGGTAATCTACTTCCATAGTGGTACTGCCTCAGAAACCCAAAGAGGGGTCGCTATGAGTCAGGTCCAACTCGATGGCACATAACAACAACACCACCACCAAACCAGCCAGTTACTGTGGAGTTGACTCCGACTCATGGCAACTGCATGTGTGTGAGTGTAACCATGCTCCACAGGGTTTTCAATGGCTGGTTTTTCAGAAGTAGATCACCAGGGCTTTCTTTCAAGGCACATCTGGGTGGACTCCAACTTCCAATGTTTTGGTTAGCAGCTGAGTGTGTTAACCATTTATTTGCACCACACTGAATCCAAACAGGGAGAGCCCTTGATTGCTACAGACAGTAGGGGGCGCCCTTGTGTCAGTTACCCAAAATGGTGGAGAGAGAAGCTCCCATCTCAGCCAATACCCTGAGGTGCTTCTCTTGTGGTGGCCCTAGAAGAAGCAGCCCCACCTCTCTCCCCACAACACTGGCCAAGCAGGAGACTGCTCTGCTGGTGACTGTCATCACACAGCTTCTACCTGGGTCTTCAATGACATCACTTCCTCCTGTCGCTCACCCATTTTCCAGAAACCAGGCCCAGAGCCCCAGAGCTAATTGAAACAAGACGTGGACTTTCATGTTCAAGTAGCCTTCAGCTGGGAGGCGAGGGCTGCTTCTGGAAAATGTTAACGCTTTCCTGTTGGACGCCAAGCCCACTTGGAACTAAGCTTCAAACGAAACCTCATCTGTAAAATGAGGGGTTGGACGATCCCTGAGAGCCATTCTGGCTCTGACCGTTTTTGCCACTGTGAAAAAAAAAAAAACCCAAGGGCTACTTCTGGTTGGCAGTGGGGTTGTAACAAATAAAGTGGTTGTGAATCAGTTTTTATTTTAGGCCTTACAGCTGATAGATTAATTCTTATTTTATGGGCTTTACTCTGCGTAATTCCCAGAAAATCACACCATCAGAGACTCCACTGACATCACCAACCACCAGATAGGAGGCCCCAGACTTAGAAACCTCAGGCCGAGTCACTGTTTGAAGACTTGGCTCCAGGTGTGAAGAGGCTGTTACGGCTGAGCCTCTAGATGTCACGAAGACAAGGTTTCTCCCTTTCCGTCCACTTTCAGAGGTTGAGATTCAGAGGGTTTCCCACTGACCCATCCCCAGATTTGAATGTAATGGGTCCACTCCTGGGTCAGGCAAATCTATGATCCCTGAAGAGATTTTGAAGCAGAGAGAACTTTCACTTCTGAACAGCAGTGCAAACTGAACGTTGAGGGTTTGGCTTTCATTGCTGTGTAATTTCAGCTTGGAGGTTTACTATTTATTAATTTATTCATTTATTATGGATTTTTTCCATGTGGGCACAGTCTTCCTGAGACCTAAGTTCTGTATTTGGAAAAGAAAACTCTTTTCTTCTTCTTTTTTTTTAAAGATAGAAAGAGAAGCTTATAGTCCGTTATTTCAGTTGGGAGGCTGAAACCACTGAATAGAGAAAATATGTTTAGAGGCTACTAGCCAGGAATTAGATAAACCACAGCTAAGACCAGCAGATGGTTTCTAAATTGACAAAGCAAGGCACTTTCTCTTTGCACCAGTGTGCTAAATTGTTTGCAATCCTGGAATCTCTGAGTTGGAAGAGACCTTAGAATTCACCTAACCCATCCACCCAGCCTTATGCAAATTTCCTTTCCTTCCTCCTTGGCAGTGGTCATCATCCTCTACTTCACTGGGTATCAATTCTATGTTCTCATAACTTGGTTAGAAAAAAACAAAACAAAAAACTTTCAAAACTGTAATCAATCTCCCTGAAAACTATCTCCACCAGTCGCAGGTCTGTTCTCAGGAGGCCAGGCAGGAAAAACCCAAAGTCCCTAGTCTAAGTCATAACATTTGTCACAACCCGTCACATATCCATAGGCCCCTGTCATGTCAATACCCAAGTCCTTTCAACCATCCTCATTTATGGTCACTTCCAGACCCTTCACCATCAGGACCACATTCCCCTGGACACCATTCAAGTTGTCAGCTTCCCTCTTAGACTGTGGTGAGAACCCAGATGCAATGCTTCCTAATTGTTCCTAATTTGTCAGTTGACGAGCCTGTGGATATAAGGACAAGCCCAAACCGGAAGCTGCAAAGCAGATGTCGCTCTAGACACTGTCCACAGAGACACAGCTTATCTTGTCATCGAGGATAATATTTCAGCCTCTGGACAGCACTGTGGTATGTTGTCTACCATGAGAACCACATGCTACGTACCCTTATATGTGTCTCTAGAGAATCCGAGTACAGTTGCAAATTATTTATTTCTTCATTGAACTAACATTCAGTGCTAATCTTCTAAGAATTATCACTGACCACAGAAGAAAGGCTATGGAGATATGATAATAAATAGCCTAGTCCCTGCCCTCAAGAAGTTTAAATTAAATAATCTACAAAATCCTGATTGGCCCAGTTGTGCTGGCACTAACCAACTTTGGAAGAACTCTGCTTCTATTCAAGAAAACATGACCTGAGATGATTTGAGATGGAAAGAACCTCAAAGATGCTTCAGTTCATATCCCTTAGTTTATAGATGGGAAATCTGAGCTCCAGAATGTGTTATCCATCCATCCACCCACTCAACAATTGTATTTATTGAGCAGCTATTATGTTCACGGTAATAGCTTTTGGGTGAATCCAATGTGAAACAGATATTGATCACACGCTTAAAGTCTAACAGAGTAGATAGGTTTTGGACAATAATTATGGCAATACAAGATAAGGAATGGCAAGTCACTTCACATGGGTAAAGAGCTCCGGTTGAATGATCTGACCAAGGTAAGGAAGGTGGTTCGAGTCAGGGCAGAAAACCAGATCTTCTGACATCTGGCATAAAGCATGTCCCAAGGTACCATGCTTTCATTAGTAAATGACTAGAGAGTAGACAACAGACCATATGTTCTATTTCAGTGATTGCAAGACTCCAGGCAATATGTCTGTAATGGTGAACGTGCCATCTGTACAGAATTGTTTCACCACTGGAAAGCACAATGCATAAACTAGAAGCAGAAATCATTCCACTTTAGTTCTCCTGGAACCTGGACAATCCCTCTTTAGCACCCACAATCATGACTTCTTTTCGCCCACAGTCTACTAAATTCTCTCCAGGGATTCACCAGGGAGCCAATCCTATTTGCTTTTCTGCTCTTTGAACTCCATAAGACTTGACACTTTGACTTTGCTGCAATATTCTTCTCCTTTGACTCTCAAAGGCTGCTGGCTTTCCTCTCTACCATATCCTTGTTGACTATTTCGTCTTGGCTTCTTTAACCATGAACTTCCCTAAGGACCTGCCTCATTCCTCTTCTCTTGCTTTGATGTCTCTCCTTTGTGGACTTACTTGATCATCTTCAGCTATCATCACTATGTATGAAACTTCCAAATCTACCCCACCTTGACCAGGGGCCATTTCCCAAGATTCCAGTGACCCTTTCCCAAGATTCAGTTACAAGCTGGATATTTCTCCTTGGCTCTCCTTCCATGACTTCAAATTCAATAGATTCCAAACCAAGCCATCCTTGCCTAATCCCCACTATCCCTGTATCAAATTTCCACCTCCTTCCCACAATCCCAGCTGGCAACCCTAGCTTTCAGACTCATTCCCTTAGTCCACTGAGCTCAAAATGTGAAAGTAAACTTTCATTTTCCCTTCTTGTTTATATAAATTAGTTATCTAGAAAAAAATCCAGATCCATGGACTCAGAAAATCTGAGCTACAAGGGCTGTGAAAAGACCAACAGTCCAGTCTGTCATTGTGCAGAAGGGAAAACCAAGGCTCAGCAATTCCCCAAGTCAGACAGGCTCTGCTTCTGGGGCTGGGCAGACAGTCAACAGAGAGTGGTGGTGAACTGGGAGTGAGGTGGATGTGGGAAAGGAGAGGGTTGAACAGGGGCAGGTGGCACGTTCAGCTTGGCACAAGAACTTGGGACAATGGGAAGAGTTCAAGGCAGAGAATAGCCTAGCAAGGACTTGAACTTCATGTTCCCTACAAAGGGTCTTATCATCTAGGAAACCAGCCATTTTTAATGAAGCTCTTCCTTTCTGGCCTTACTGACTACTCAAGGAGCTGTCTTGCAAGAGGTAGCCACTCCACGCACTCCACCCTGGCCCATGGCTTCCAGGACTCAGGCTCCCTCTTGCTCATCTTCCTGTCCAAACATACTCAGGCCTCAGGCCTCAGGCCTCCTTTGTCAAGTACTCTCAGAGGTCTCAAAAATCTAGGTCCATTTCCATAGACTGAAATGTCTAGTACACTGAAAAATAAAGCAATACCAAAAAAAATGATAATAATAAATAAAGCAATACCAAGACAGGTTTGGGAGCTCTGGAGGCGTAGTGCCTAAGGCATTTGACTGGTAACCAGAAGGCTGGCAGTTCAAACCCACCAGCCACTCCTTGGAAGGAAGATTGGGCAATCTACTTCTGTAGCGATACTGCCTCAGAAACCCAAGGATGGGGTTGCTGTGAGTTGGGACCGACTTGAGGGCAGTGAGAAGACAGGTTTACAAAAATTGTGGTGTGTTTAACACATTTTCTGTGAACAAATTAATATTCTTTACACACAAAAACTTGCACACACCAAATATAATCCAATACAATAATACTATTCACAAAATAATAAGTATTACATAAATACTAATACAGAGGCCCCACAAGCAGAGTAGTCCAACAATGAACTTGAACTTACAGTTGTGTGATGAAGTTCGCTTTCAGCGAATTTCTGTGACCATTCAAAGGATAGCTACATGCACCCTCTTGTTGAGAGAGAGACCTCAGTCTAAATATGAGGCCCTTCAAGAGGGTGAGGACAAGACCAAATAGTTCCCTTGTATCTCACCCTCACTCCATTGGTCAACTCCTTCCCTGAGGTGAGCAAGGGACACTCAACTGAGGTGAGCAAGGAACACTCAATTGTGGTGAGCAGGGGACACTCAATTGAGGTAAGCAAGGGACATTCACCTGAGGTGAACAAGGAACCCTTACCGGAGGTGAACAGGCACACTCACTTGAGCTGAGCAAGGAACCCTCATCGGAGGTGAGCAGGGACACTCACCTGAGGTAAGCAGGGGCCCTTCACCTGAGGTGAGCAGGGGACACTCGCCTGAGGTGAACAGGGGGCATTCACCCGAGGTGAGCAGGCCCTTCAAGGAATAGGCTGAAAATGGCTGCTCTCCCACTCCCACAAACACAACAAGCCCCAAGCCTCAGGCAGAGAGGGAGGCCTTGAGCAGGAGCCTGGGGCTGCCTGGGGGCCTTGAGGCCCTGGCTGAATGGGGCCTTTTCATATCCCACCACTAGGGAGGGGAGACGTAATCCCTCCCCAACCGCACAGAGCCCTCTCAATCCAGCCGGCACAATGCACTGTTCACACAGTTCAGGAAACAAAATAAATAATTCTCCCCCAAAGACCCCACAATGGGGCTTTTTCATGGCTGAGCGTCAGAAACAGCCCCCACCCCTCAACCTGGCTAAGAGGTGCCTATCTTTTGCCCAACTCTTCCTGGGATTCAGGGTCCACTTGACCCAACCCAGCCCTGCCTGCCCACTCTCTGGTCATACCCTGGTGTGGAACAGTGGCCTGTGGGTGGGGGTTGAGCCAAGCCCTGCTGGAGAAGGGGCATCTGTAAATGTCCTGGGAAAAGAAAGAGGCAAGAACATTTATTGATTTCTACTAGGAGCTCTGGTAGCATAGTTGGGTAAAGCACTTGACTGCTAACCAGAAGGCTGGTGGTTCAAACCCACCAGCCACTCCTCGGAAGGAAGGTTGGGCAATCCTACTTCCGTAGTGATACTGCCTCGGAAACCCAAGGATGGGTCGATATGAGTCGGGGCTGACTCGACGGCACACAACAACAACAACAACAACTATGTGTCAAGCAGGTGAAGAAACTCAGGAGGACATACTTTTTTGATGGATTAAAGTCATCTGCAGACTACAGTCAGCAGGCCTGAGGTGAGGCATCTCTTCAAAGTTAATCTTGAGATTCCTGGAGATTTCAGGTCAACCATCAAACTTCCAGGCCAAATTACATATTGGAGGAGCTGCCCAGTATTTTTTTTACTCCTACCAGAACTGTTTCATGCTCCCCTTCTCCTCCCTGACTTGTGTCTTCCAGGATGCTTATACTCAGTAGGATGTCATCCAGCCCTGAAAAGCCTTGGTGTGTTCTTTACTCCTACTTCCCAGTCGATAGCCATCATCTGTGGTTCTCGAACAGGCCTATCTGCCTTACACAGGTGTGGTTATCTCTGTCTGGAACATCCTCTTCCTTTCTAATAACATGGGAACACTAATATAAACAGATACCATTTAGTGAATGCTTAATGTCTTAATAAGCACTTGCTCTAATTCAAGCATCACCTCCTACAGAAAGCCTTCCCTGACTTCACCTACCATTGTGACCATCTGTCCATATGTCTCTTTCCCTGCCTGGAGGGAGAAGACCTATAGGGCAGGCCCTTGCCCCCCTATTTCTGAGTCTCTAGTTCTTTCACAAGGATGGCTCCTAGGCATTGAATGTGGTTATCTTCTCTGCTTCCACCAGCTAATTGCTGGTGCCCATACAGCATCTTGTACTAGTGTAAGCTCTGAGCCAAGACTGAAATTAGGACAGTCAGCTATGATACTGGAGCAGGTCATTTACCCACTGAAGCCTTGCTTTTTGCTTTGTTTATTTGTTTTTATCATTTTTTAGTTTCAGGTGTAGAAAGTTGGGTTAGTTACCTTCATTAGTTCAAAGCATGTTATCATCATCAGTTAATGCAAAGCCCTTCTTTTATTTTTACATTAATCGACACAGAACAAATTGTACATATTTAGAGTGTACACAGTTTGATGAGCTTTGTCACGTGTATATAACTGAGAAACCATTATCATAATGAAGATAATGAATGTACATTTATCACTCCCCAAAGTTCTCTCCTGCCCCTTGGTAGCTCCTCCCTACCACCTCTCCCCATCCTCTGCTCCCCAAACAACCATTCATCTGCTTTCTGTCACTATAGAATGATTGAAATTTTCTAGAGTTTATATAACTAGATCATACAGTCTAGTCTCCTTCATTCAGTATAATTATTTTGATTCATCCTATTGTTATATGTATCGATGATTCTTTCCTTTTTATTGCTGAGTAGTATGCTGTTGTATAGTTATACTACAATTTGTTCATCCATTTATCTGTTGATTGACATGTGGGTTGTTTCCTATTATGACTATTACAAGTAAAACTACTATTAATGAGAGCTGGTGTGGATATATGCTTTTCTTTCTCTCTAGAAGTAGAATGGCTGGGTGGTGTTTTGTTTTATGTTTTATTTTTCTCCCTCATCCCCAATCTTTACTCGCATTCTCCTCTTACTCCTTTAGTCCCACTCTTTTGTTTAATGTACATATTTGTTTATATGTATGGTAGCATAGTGCCTAAGGCACTTGACTGCTTACCAGAAGGCTAGCGGTTCAAACCCACCAGCCACTCCTCAGAAGGAAGACGGGGCAATCTACTTCCGTAGTGATACTGCCTCAGAAACCCAAGGAAGGGTCGCTTTTAGTCGGTCTGACTCGACGGCACATAACAACAACAACAACATTCTTAAAAATGTGCAGAGGTGTGTGAGGTGATTGACTTATGTAACTGATTATTAACTACCGAGATTAATTGACTTTAGGTCAGCCCCAACTCATGGTGACCTTATGTATAACAGAACAAAACATTGCCTGACCCTGTGCCATCATCACACAATCATTGCTGTGTTTGAGTTCACCGTTGCAGCTATTATGTAATGCCTTCCAACCTAAGGAGTTCATCTTCCGGTACTCTATTAAACAATATTCTGTTGTGATCTTTAAGATTTCCATTGACCAATTTTTGGAAGTAAATCACCAGGTCTTTCTTCCTAGTCTGTCTTAGTCTGAAAGCTCCACTGAAACTTGTCCACCATGAATGACACTGCTGGTATTTGAAATACTGGTGGCATAGTTCCCAGCATCATAGCAAGACTATACAAGTCATCACAGTATGAAAAAAAATGACAGATGGATGATGGACATGAATGATACTATGATATAAATCTGCTCTGTTTCTTATTTGTTTTACTTGATTCTGTATTTTTTATTTTATTTTATTTCATCTTTTATTGTGATTTGGGTGAAAGTTTACAGAGCAAATTCACTTTCTCTTCAGCAGTTCACACATACGTTGTCTCATGACATTGACTACAATTTACCCTGATTCTGTATTTTTTAATGTACATACTGCAATTAGAGGGAGCTCTGGTAGCATAGTGGCTAAGACACTTGCCTTCTAACCAGACGGCTGGTGGCTCAAACCCACCAGCCACTCCTCGGAAGGAAGGTTGGGCAATCCCACTTCTGTAGTGATACTGCCTCGGAAACCCAAGGAGGGGTCGCTATGAGTCGGGTTTGACTCGAAGGCACATAACAACAATACTGCAATTAGAAGTTTGATGCTTCTCACTGCTGCACAGAACCCCACCACATTTTGCTTACCCCTCCCCTCAGTACTTCCATAAATACCACAAGAGTGGACATGGCATCATACCAATCCCCTTGTAGACCTGCATAAGCACTGAGTGTTGGGTCTGTGGGTCTCAAGGTGTGCACTTACTTTATATCATTAAGAGCTGCCGGCCTGAGTGCTTCAGCATTGCCTGGGACAGTTAGCTACATGCACTCCAGCTATGTACCTCCACAAGCCCTAGCTAATACTTGATACCACCAACTTTGCTAATTTTGCCACTCTGATGAGTGTAAGAGGTCCCTGCATACCACAAGCAGTTTGCAATTGGCTGCTAACCTAAAGGTTGGCTGTTCAAACGCATCTAGATGCTCTTTGAAAAAAGATCTAGCAAACCACTTCTGTAAAATATCACAGTCAAGAAAATCCTATGGAGTAGTTCTACTCTGTGACACATGGAGTCACCATGAGCCAGAACTGGCTCGCAACTGGTTTAGTTTTTGATGGGTGTAAAGGGGTATCTTGTCTCACTGTATACTTGCCTAATTACTAATAAGATGGACCATCTTTTCAAATACTTTTCAGGTGTTAGGATTTCTCTTTCTCTAAATTGCTAATTCATATCTTCATATCTACATATAAAAGTTTGTATTTCCTATTTTTTGCTTTATTGATTTGTACGAACTTGTTGTCTGATTTGTTTGAATTGAGATGTAACTTATATTAGGTGCACAGATCTTCTTGGTTATTTTCTAAACATGTATATACCTGTGCAATGACCACCCAGACAAAAATTAGAGCATTTCAAGCCCTCCAAAAGGCTCCCTGTGTAACCTCAGTCATAACCTCTCAAGGTAATCACTATTTTGACTCTCATCTTTGATCAGTTTTGCCTTCAATTTGTTTTGTTTTGTTGTAATGAGTCTGCATTTAATTCTATGAGTAGGGTTGACATATATGGCCACCTTGGTATGATTTCAGTTGAAGCAGGAAGCTCCAGTCTGGCCTGTTCTTAAACTTTATATAAATGGAATCATACAATATATTCTCTTTTATATCTGGCTTTTTTTTTTTCAGTCAATATCATGTCTGTGAGATTTATCTATGTTCTGTGCAGCACTAGGTCATTCTTTTCATTGCCGTATAATATTCCACTGACTATACGACAATTTCTTTAAACCATTTCTTGCGTGGACATTTGTGTTGTTTCCAGATTGAGGCTATTATGAGTAAAGCTACGATGAGTAGTCTTGAAATTGTCTTTTGGTGGAAATAAACACTCAGTTCTGTTGAGAGTAGAATTGCTACATCAAGAGGATTATATTAACTTTAATGGGCACATGCAAACACTTTCCAAAGAGTTTGTGCCAATTTACACTCCTACCAGCAGTGTATGAGTGTTCCAGTTGATCCTCACACTCACCAAAACTTAATATTTTCATTCTTTTTTAATTGTAGCCATTCTGATGGGTGGTGTAGGAGATTTTTGTATATTCTAAGATATAACTGTAACTTTATATATTCTAAGATATACTTCTAATATTTCATCCATCTATTATTTTAGTCTCAGTGTGTAGTGGGTCTCCCCATCTGTACAATGTGGATAATACTACCAACTTGTGGCTATACCATATAGCATAAGGATTAGAGATAATGTATTTCAAACACCTAACAGTGGGTGCTCAATTTATGCTCCTTTATATCTCAGTCTCCACAAGGAGACGGGTGCTCTACCAGGGCAGTGACTGGGTCTTAATTTGTGCATTTCCAGTGTCCAGTCCAGAGCCAGAAAGGAGTGGTTTTTACAATAAAGTTTGATTGAATAAATGATGAAACTTCCATCAGAGGCAGTGGTCAGACTGCAATTTCTGGGCTCTGAGTAATGAGGGGCGGTAGGAATGAGACGGAAGAAATAATTTTCCCTGCATGGGGCCCACAGGTGTCTAGTAGGTGGGGGAAGCCCCATCCTCCGGGCATCTGGTCCTGGATCCAGGGAGCAGGGAAGGAGGAAGGGATTGGAGGATGGCAGTCTTCCTCTTGAGCTTTCGCTGCCCGGGCCGGCGTGGAGCCAGGCCGCCGTCTGCCCCTCTGCCCGTCCCTTTTTTCCAGCCGCTTTGCCCGGGGAAGAAGGGAGAGGAGAGGAGACAGGAGAGCGCCAACCCCGCCCGCCCTGCCGCCCGCCCGCTGCCGCCAGGGCCTCCTTGGTCACCCGGGTTCTCATTTCCCTAGGCTGGCGCTGCAGAGCGGCGCGCGAAGTCGCTGGCTGCCTAGCCCAGGCGCCTCGCCGCCTCGCAGCCTCGCCACCTAGCCACCTGGCCGGGGCTGCGGCTGCGGGGAGGGCACAACGCGGCGGCCGCCCTCTGCCCCGCCGCCGCCCTCTCCCTGGGCGAGCAGAGCCTCTTGCAGGGCCAGCAGGGCAGCCATAGGGGCGCCTGCCTCGTGGCCATCTTCCTCCCAGCACCCGCTGGCTCCCCGCCTCTGGGGGCAAACAGCATTTTGCATCTACTGAGCTAGCCAGTTACCACCCAGACCTTAAAGATGCTCAGTACTTCAGAGTTTACTCCAACTCCCTCCTTCTACCCAAAAAAGCCTGGGAGGCAATTGGTCTACTCTCACACTATGACCCTCCAGTGGGTCACTCATAGCCACTCTATGCACAACAGAAGAAAATACTGCCTGGTCCTGTGACATCTTTACAATTGTTTCTGTGTTTGAGCCCATTGTTGCAGACACTGTGTCAATTCATCTCAGTGAAGGTCTTCCTCTTTTTCACTAACTCTCTGCTTTACCAAGCATGATGTCCTTCAGGTACCGGTCCCTCCTGAGAACATGACCAAAGTATCAGAGACACCGTCTCTCTATCCTTGCCTCTAAGGAGCATTCTAGCTGTACTTCTTCCAAGACAAATTTGTTTGGTCTTCTGGAAGTCCATGGAGTATTCGATATTCTTTACCAACATTATAATTCAAATGCATCAATTCTCCTCCAGTGAATTACTGACAGCCAAAATTAGGTTCCAACTCTAAATTTACAATTCCCCTTTACCTCAACCCGTCCAGTACACTAGCAATTCATGCTGCTAGCCTCCACAACTCCTCTTGATGCCATAGCTCTCTCACCATTCACTTTCCATGCTACTGAGTCAAAGGCCCCTCTATGCCATGCACCCGGCAGGGCAGCAACAGCCCCTTGTGGGTCTCCTGCCTTCCTGCTTGTCCCGCTAACAACTCATTCTTCATCCAGCAGCCCAAGTGGTCTTTCAAACTCTGATCACCCCACTCCCCTGTTTAAAAGCTCTCATGGCTTCCTGTGCACTGGGAATAAAGTCTAAAGCTGTGTCCATGTCTAGCATGATCTAGCCCTGTACTCCTTCTCTCCACTCATTGAGCTTCAGCTCCCCTGCTGACTTTTCCTCCCTCAAGCTCATTTCCACTCCAGTGGTTGTTGTTGTTGTTGTTAGGCACCATTGAGTCGTTTCCGACTCATAGCGACCCCATGCACAGCTGAAGGAAACACTACCCGACTCCATGCCAGCTCCATGATCCCTGCTCTACTTGAGCCTATCATTGCAGCCACAGTGTCAATCCATCTCATTGAAGGTCTCCCCCTCTTTCGTCGACCTTCCACCCTACCAAGCATGACATCCTTCTCCAGGGAATGGTCCCTTCTGACAACATGACCAAAATAGGTAAGACAAAATCTGGCCATTCTCGGTTCCAAGGAGCATTTCGGGTGCACTTCCTCCAGGACAGATCTGTTAGTTCTTTTAGCAGTCCACGGTACTTTCAGCATTCTTCGCCAGCACCACAACTCAAAAGCATCAACTCTCCTTCAGTCTTCCTTATACATTGTCCAGCTCTCACATGAATATGAGGCAATTGGAAACATTCATGGCTTGTGTCAGGTGCACCTTAGTCCTCCAGGAGACATCCTTGCTCCTCAGCACTTGAAACAGTGCTCCAGTGATTGAGCACTTGGTATTCCCTCTTCCTCAAGTACTCTTTTCCCAGCAGTTCTTAATGGGTGGTAAGGGTAGGGTATCCATAAATTGAACTGATTGAACTGGATTTTAATATAAGTGTTTTGCTATACAACTATATGTTTTATGCATTTTAAAACGTCATTGTGAGAAGAGGTCCACAGGCTTCACCAGACTGCCCCAGTGTACCTGGCCCAGGAGAGTCTAGGAGCCTTAGGCCTTTGCAGTGGTGATTTGGTGGTTGAATTCTCACCTTCCACACAGGAGACCCAGCTTTGATTCCCAATGCATTTCATACACAGCCACAAGCCTCAGTGGAGGCTTGTGTGTTGCCGTGAAGCTAAACATGTTCCAGTAGAGCTTCCAAACTAAGAAGGACTAGGAAGAATGTTCCTGGCTATCAACTTCCAAAAATCAGCTGATAAAAAACCTGATGGATCACAATGGTCTACCAACAACCCATCACGGGGATGGTACAGGAGAGGGCAGCATTTTGTTCCACTGTGGGTGGGGTTGCTGTGCATTGGGGCCGACTCCACAGCAGCTAACAACACCACCTGGCTCCTCCTCCCTGTTCAGATCTCAGCTCAGTGTCTGCTCCTCAGGAAAGCCTTTCCTGACAGCTAAGGCTGTCCCCTCCTTATCCAGTCTCCACTTAGCACAGTTGTTCTGCATCACCTGGGAATATATTCAAAATGCATGTTCTTGGTCCCCACCCCAGATCTACTGAGTCAGAAGTTCTGAGGGTGGGATCAGCACTGCATGTTTGAACAAGCCCCCTCAGATGATTGTTACTTTAGAGAATGACTGGCCCAACATATCACACCTGTGCTGTCACAGTTGTCATGCAAATGGGTTGCTCTCAACAGCTTACCAAAAGGTCGGAGTTTCAAAACTTCTTAGAGGTGCCTCAGAAGAAAAATCATGGCAATCTACTTCTGAAAAAATCAGCCATTGAAAACTCCGTGGAGCACAGTTTGACTCTGACAAACATGGAGTCGGAATCAACTCCCCGGCAACTGGTTTGTTTCATTAATCAAAATTACCATCACCCCCTCAAAGAAAGTTGGAACCCAGGGGCCTGAAAAGAGAAGAGGTGATGGGGTCTTGAAAGCGGGCAGGCTGAGGAATGAGGTTGAGCTGTCTTAGACCTAAAGCCCACAGAGGGCCCGCTTGTCTCTCTCTGGGAAGAGCCGGCCATCTGCCTTCTGCTAGGGCCTGGAGATGCTGATATTCTATCTCCTGTTGGCTTGCCTCGGTCAGCCTTGAGCTGGAGAGGAGAGGAAGGCCCATATTCCTATATTTCACATGTAGTGGGAGAGAAGTTTGCAGTCCTATAGATACTCATAGCTCTGTCCTGCTCTGAACATCAACCAGTGTCCTTGAGGTCACATTTGGAATCAGCCACAGTGGCTCCCAAGGAATACCAGCCTGGCCTTCTGGCCTCTGCCCCACTGGCCACAGGAAGCTCCAGGGCAATCTCAGCCATTTCCTATGTGTTTTCCAGGAGAGCCAGATGTTCCTGCAAGCTGAGTCTGAGCCGCTCGTCACCAGTCCTGGGAGCTGCCTAATGCTGCGTGGTGCAGCCTGCAGTCTCTGGCTTTGGTGGAGTCATGAAAGGGGACCCAGGGCACTGCTGCCATTGGCCACGGGTCTCTGGCCTCAGTGCAATTCCCAGGCCCCTGGAGGAAAACCAGACACTTAATTGACTTCCCCAATGATGACAGAGTATTGGGTATCTATAGACCACCGGTGAGCTATTTTCATCCATGACTTCAGACGGGAGCCCAGGCTGACACTGTGTTCCTGCCATGCCACCTCTGGGGATGAGCTCACCCCTGCCTGCTAGCACAGCAGCATTTCATTTCCTGTGGCCAGGCAGTCCGACTCAAGACCTCCCAGGGAAAGCTCTAGGAAGAGGGGATGTTCACAATCCCAGCAGTGTCCCTGAACCAGAGCCCATCAGAGACCAGAATGGAGTCAGGAGACCTGGGCATGATACTAGTTCAGCCTCTTCCTAGCTGGGGAGCACTGGGCAGGTGACTTCACCAACTCATGCTTCAGTTTCCTTGCCTGTCAAGAGGAGGTAGAAGTAGAAAATGTTGATGGCATTTGCTCCAGAACTGTACCATGAGGCCAGAGTTCTTTTCTTGTCCTGTCTTATTTTAGAGTTCTGAGCCTTGCTAATTTTTTGTGTTGTTGCCAAGGTTAAGAATTACTATGCTTGATAATATTCAAGGCTCCTGGGTTTTGGTACCACCTCCATGCTCTAAACGGCCTTACGGCCCCTCACAGTAATATGCCCACATTCTGCATCCAGAGTAGCATAAGGATGCTCGAAGAACTTGTTGTTCTCATAAGCCCCTGCCAGACTGATATCCAAGACCTTGTTGTTGTTGTTAGCTGTCGTTGAGTGATACCATCCTGATTCATGATGACCCCATGTACAACGGAACAAAATGCTGGTCAGGACTAGGATCAGACCGTTGTGATACATAGGGTTTCACTGGCTGATGTTTGGATCTAGATTGCCAGGCCTTTCTTCCTAATCCATCTTAGTCTGGAAGCTTCGCTGAAACTGTTCAACATCATAGCAACATGCAAGCCTCCACTGACAGACTGGAGGTAGCAGCACATGAGGTACATTGGCCAGACATTGAGTCCATGTCTCCTGCCTACAAACAAAAACAAACTCACTGCCATCGAGTCGATTCTGACTCTTAGTGACCCCCTTTGGGTTTCCAAGGCAGTAAATTTTTACAGAAGTAGATTGATTGGTCTTCCTTCCACAGAGTGTATACCAAAAACTCCAAACTCACTGGTGTTGAGTTGATTCAACTCATAGTGACCCCTCCTTGGGTTTCTGAGGTGGTATCTCTATGGAAGTAGATTGCCCAACCTTCCTTCTGAGGAGTGGCTGGTGGGTTTGAACTGCCAGCCTTCTGGTTAGCCTTCAAATGCCTTAGGCACTACACCACCAGAGCTCCCAAGTATAGAAGGTAAGAATTCTACCACTGAACCACCACTGCCTCCCTGCTCTAGATCTTACTTAGCACTCAGTATTATCATGTCTGTCCACCTGCTGCCCCTCTCCCACCAATCTGTGAGTTCTTCAAGGGCAAAGAGGGGATCCCAATCACCTCTGTGGCTATAGTACCTAGTGGGTGCTCAATAAATGCTCATGGAATAAATAAATGAATAAGGGCATGAATGGTTAGATGATGAATGGATGGATGGATGAATGAAAGAAAGACGACCACATGGGACTTGCTTGCTTTATCCCCTCTGTGTGTGTGTCTTGTTGCTAGGTGGGGGAGGGAACAGGATTAGTCACAGTCCAGTAGGAGGGTCCTGATGGCTCTTCCTGGAAACCTGCCCCCTCAGTCACAATCTGCAGACTCAAGAACAGGGAGAAGCTTTCCTCCCAGAGAAAAACCATAGAGTTGTGGAACGTTGGCTCCATGAAAACCACAGGTCACTTAATCCACTTTCCTCCAATGGGGGAGCGAAGGCCCAGACAGTTTCAGCTTCTGCCTCTACACTGAGCTCATCATGGAAATTGTTGTTTTTCCATGAAAAAGCAGCCCAGAGGCAGGGGAGAGAGGCCCTGGAGAGGAGTCTGTATTGAATAGACACATGTTAAAAGTAGAAAAAACCTGTGTCTGCTCAGGGGCCTGACTAACTTGGGGCAGGGGACTGACAGAGTATGGTGGGCTGCCCTGGCAGGGCTGGCGGGCATTATGTAACCAAGCCATAGGATCCAAGGAACACCTAAGCTGCCTGGTGCTCATCCTGGACTGTGGTTTGCAGCAATTTCCTATAGAGGTAGGTTTTGCTGAGCACAGGGTTTTCTGCATTTTCCATCCATTTGCTATTAAAGAAAAGCAAGAGACAAAATATAAAATCTTTCCCTAAGGTTGCCAGATATCTTTCAATTTTGAAGAAGGAAGAGCTTAAGCTCTGTTCTGTGGGTCCCTGGAGGCCTGGGGCTTCCGAGATGGCAGAAGTTGATCCCAAGGTGAAATCTATTCCTAAAACTGGCTGCTTGAGCAGGGTGGGGCTGTGGGAGTGGTGCTGAGACTTCTAGATGTGGCTGCCACTTTGACCTCTGTTGACCCTGCTCCAGGATGAAAGATGCTGAAAGAAAAGGGAGCTCTGGAGGATGGAGCTCTACTTGGAGGTCTCAGTCAGCTTTGGAGGCATTGGGGTTTCAGTGAGAGAATGCTCTCCTCCCGTGCAGGAGAACTGGGTTCAATTCGTAGTCAATGCACCTCACGCACAGCCACCATTTGTCTGTCATGGAGGCTGGCACGCTGCTATGATGCTGGACTGGTTTCAGTGGAGTTTCCAGACTAAGACTGACTAGGAAGAAAGGCCTGGTGATCTACTTCAGAAAGTCAGCCAATGAAAATCCTATGGATCACAAAGGTCTGATCTCTAAGTGATCATGGCAATGTAGCAGGACCAGGCAGTGTTTTATTCTATTGTGCATGGGGCTCCTATGAATTGAGGGCCGTCTCAAGAATAGCTAACACATCAGCTTTAGAGGGCTGATGCAAGACCCTACTAACATTTCATTCCTACAAACTTACCCTGGCAGCAAAAAATTCTCATCACTAAATTCTCATCTCTGCCTAATACAGCATCTCCAGAAAGACTCCTAGAATAGGAAGAAGGACAGAAGACTAATACATCTATCTTGTGGGGTGGGTGCCTTGGGGAGCCAGAGCATCTCTGGGTTGAGGGTCACAGAGAAGGGCAGGTTGAAAGTGGGGAGAGTGGGTTGAGAAAGATCTGGAAGTTAGGTCAGATCCATAGGAGGGCAGACCTGGCTGACATCAGCTCTCAGGATCCCATGAAAGGTGTAGGGGGTGACCATAGGGCTCTGCCCCTGCCAAGCCTCATCCTCAGGCCCTCAGGGCCCTATCTTCTCATGCAGATAGCCTGAGGGATCCAGAATCAAGCATCTGCCCAGCAATCTGTGTGATTGGGCAAGTTACTAACTTCTCTCTGCCTCTATCACTTCATCTGTAAAATGGAAACAATGCCAGCACCTACATTCTTGGGGAGATGTGAGGCTTAAGATAAAACACATAAAGTGCTGAGCATAGTGCCAGGCATATGTCCAGTGCTCAGTGAATATTACCAAACCCACTGCCATTGAGTCAATTCCAACTCATAGTGACCCTATAGGTAGAGTAGAACTGTCCTATAGGGTTTTCAAGGCTGTAAATCTTTATGGAAGCAGATTGCCTTATCTTTCTCCTACAGAGTGGCTGGTGGGTTCAAGCCACCGAACTTTTGGTTAGGAGTCAAATGCTTTAACCACTGTGCCACCAGAGGTCCTTCAGTGAATGTTAACCATTAGTAAATGAGCACATTCTTTTTAGGTAGAGCAAGGACAAGATAGTCGGTTCAGTGAAACTCCTTAGGAGTATTTACATAAGCAGGCAGTGTGCTGGGCACATCATGAGGTGAGGCAGGCACTTCAGAAATGGGTGGCCTTTCCCCACGCTGCTTACAGTCCAATATGAACCAGAGATTGAGACTTAGCCAAACAGAAGGACAGCTGTGTTGAGGGCTGAAACAGAGGTTCAAGGCAAGGGGTGGGGATGGAATTCTACCACCTGGAGGGAGCACTTGTTTCCTAGGACAAACTTTGCTCTGTGACCACATTGATGCTGGGTAATGACATCATTATCACAGGCCATGTAACTCTACAGGATCCCCAACACATGAGGCTGGATAATGAAATTATCACCACAGGTACCTGATCTGACAGGATTTCCTGAGGAGGCTAGCAGCCCTCTGCCTTCCCCATACCATCCCTCCCCCCACCTCGTCACCTCCCAGTTCCTTACATAGGCTGCCAAGATCTCAAATCTTGGGAATTCTGGAACACATGAGAAACTGGTTCAACTCCCTCTTCTGGATGATTTCCCTGAAACTTTGTGTGAACTAGCAAAGTCCTGGGTCCCCACAGTGCCTCATCCTGGAGCCACATGGCCAGGTGGGCTCTGACTAAAAGTCTCCCCCTCTGGACTGTGAGTTCCCTGAGGGTAGGGGCTGTGCTGTCCCTGTGTCCAGCACAGCTTCTGATACACAGTGGCCACTCCAACAGTGTTGAATGAATTAGATTCATTTCTTGTGCAGAGTCCTGGGTCACCCAGTAGGCAGCCGAGTTTGTGCTTGGCAGAATAGCACCTCAGGGACACATTAAAAAATTAAAAAAAAAAAAAATCAAATTTTGATATTTCTAAGATGGCGGACTAAGCAGAAGGATTGCACAGACCCTCTTCAACAAAGAAAAGGGAAACCATTTAACACAGACACAGAAGATAATCTTGGACCCCTGAGCCTTGAAGGAAAGG
>NW_006921737.1:1478138-1500258 GCF_000298275.1 Orycteropus afer afer | reverse complement strand
AAATTTTGATATTTCTAAGAAAAGCATCAAAGTCCTCCTAGTGGAAAAAAGTCAGAGCTTTATTGGACTCCCTTACATTCTTATGTGTAAGGGAGTCCAATAATTTGTACACTCAAATTTAATTATAATTTTTACACTCAAATTTCATGTTGATTTTCACATGGGGCCATATTCTTTTAGGACCAAAGCAATGTCTAAAGTTTCCATAGAGCTCTACTTAACTAAGCATTTTCTTCTCCTTTTTGATGTCCCAAAATGGCTCCTAGAAAGTTCGGCTTTGGTTGTTTGCCAAGAAATCAATGAGCCCAACACAGACTTCTCTCAGAGTTTTGAAATATATATACACATTAGTGTAATGGCTAAATACATAATTTCTTAAGGAGGAAAAAAAACCATGATGAAGAGGAGTGTTTTAGAGTCAGATCTGGGTTTGAGTCTTGGCTCACCACAAAACCAAATGAATGCTTGGACAAATTACTTAATATGCTTAACATAACTCAACCCCTGTGAGCCCTTTGCCTCTTCAGGTTGTTCTTGTTGTTGTTATATTAGTTGTCATTGAGTCAATTCTGATTTAGGGTGACCCCTTGTGTGCAGGGTAGAACTGCTCCATACAGTCCAGGTCTACTTTCTAAGGTGCCTCTGGGTAGGTTTGAACTCCAACCTTTAGGCTAATGGTTGAGTGCTTAACCTTTTGCACCACCCAGGGACTCCCCTCTTCAGGTAGTGATTAATTAATTCAGTATGTATTGAACACCTACTGTGTGCAGACGTTGTTCTAGGTATCTAGGCTACATCTGCACATAAAACAAGCTCCTTGTGGTGCTTATACTCATTAAGGGCAAAGGGAGAGAATAAACAACAGCTACTATTAATAAGTAAAGTACATGGTGTATTAGAGGGTGGCAAGTGCTCTCAAAAAAAGAAAAAGTAGCAGAGGGTAAAGGGGATGGGGTACCAAGGGCAGGGGCAAGGGGAAAGTGATAGTATTCAGTATTTTTGTGTATAAAGATTTCACGTGTGGTTAAGAACATGGATTCTGCAGCCAGACCTAGGTTCAAATTCTGGACTCGACCTGTACTAGCTCTGTGACCTTGGGCAAGTCACATGACCTCTGTAAGCCTCAGTTCCCTATCTCTAAAATGGGAATGATAGTAACAATTATTATCATTTACTATGACCCAGGTACTGTTCTAACTGCATGTATCGCCTCATTTAATCCCTTCCCCCATCCTATGAGTTGGTCCTTTTATTATCCTCTTTTACAAGTGAGGAAACTGAGTCACAGATGGTTAAGAAGCTTGCCTGGTGTAACTTGGATTCAATACCCGTCTGCTTAAGTCAAGTCCACCTGTTCCCTGGTGCCACACAGGAATTGGTACAGTGCACACAGTGTCAGCCTCTAAGCCTGACTGCTGGCACCTAGCCGAAATGATCAGTTCCTTCCCCATGAGTGGCTAGATGGGAAGAGTTTTGACCCAAGGGTCATTTTGCTCTTGTTGACACTTTGAAAAATTCTTTCTGCCTTATGGCAGAGGGGGCAATAACCATGGGCTCCAAGTATGCAGATGGCCTGTGTTTCACATCCTGCATGTGCCCTCCAAAAGCACCTGGTCTGTCTCTTTGCTACTTGGTAACATCAAAACAATTCAACTTTATACATTTTAATTTGGTCCAAGCACAGCCTTCTAAGTGGAACATGGCTGAACCATGTTTCAGAAAGGAAAAAAAGACCTAATAAACTGTGTCATTTGTTTGTTTTAAATAAAAGATCCACAGGGACTAAACTGGCTTGTGATGAGTTGCAGTTGTTGTTGTTAGGTGCTGTCAAATCAGTTGCAACTCATAGCAACCCTAGGTACAGCAAAACAACACACTCCGGTTCTTTTGCCTTCCTCACAATGGTTGCTATGTTTGACTCCGTTGTTGCAAACACTGTGTCAATCCATCTCATTGAGGCTCTTCCTCTTTTTTTCTGACCCTCTACTTTACCCAGCATAATGCCTTCATCAGGGACTAGTCCCTACTGATAACCTGTTCAAAGTATGTGAGACAAAATCTTGCCATCATCACTTCTAAGGGGCATTCTAGCTGTACTTCTTCCAAGACAAATTGCTCATTCTTCTGGCAGTCCACAATATATTCAATACCCTTTGCCAACACCATAATTCAATGGAATCAATTTTTCTTTGGTCTTCCTTATTCATTGTTCAGCTCTCCATGCATATGAAGCAATTAAAAATACGATGGCTTGGATCAGGTACACCTTAGTCCTCAAAGAGACATCTTTCATTTTTAGAACTTTAAAGAGGTCTTTTGCAGCAGGGTTGCTCAATGCAATGTATCATTTGATTTCTTGATTGCTGCTTCCATGGGTGTTGATTGTGGATCCAAATGAAATTAAATCCTTGCAACCTCAATTTTTTTTATTCTATTTATCACGATGTTGCTTTTTGGTCCAGTTGTGAGATTTTTATTTTCTTTATGTTGAGGAATAATCCATACTGAAGGCTGTGTAGTCTTTGCTCTTCACCAGTAAGTGCTTCAAGTCCTCTTTGCTTTCAGCAAGCAAGATTATTCCATCTGCATATCTGAGGTTGTTAATGAACATTCCTCCAATCCTAGTGCCACATTCTTCTTCATATGGTCCAGTTTCTTGAATTATTCGCTCAGCATATAGACTGAATAAGTATGGTGAAAGGATACCACCCTGACATACACCTTTCCTGATTTTAAAACACACAGCATCCCCTTGTTCTGTCTGATTTTAAATAAACCATGCAGTGTACCTTTGTTCTGTTTGAATGACTGCCTCTTGGTCTATGTACAAGTCCTGCACGAACACAAGTAAGTGTTTTGGAATTCCTATTTTTCCCAGTGTTATCTATAATTTGTCGTGACTCACACAGTGGAATGTTTTTGCATAGTCAATAAAACACAGGTAAATATCTTTCTGGTGTTCTCTGCTTTCAGCCAAGATCCACCTGACATCAGCAATAATTTTTCTCATTTCACATCTTTTCCTGAATCTGGCTCGAGTTTCTGGCCATACCCTGTGAACATACTGCTGGCTGCAACTGTTTTTTAATTATCTTCAGCAAAATTTTATTTGCATGTGATTCTGATATTGTTTGATAATTTCCACATTCTATTAGATTATCTTTCTTTGGAATAGGCACATATATAGATCTCTTCCAGTCTTTTGGCCAGATAG
Source organism: Orycteropus afer afer (assembly GCF_000298275.1). Taxonomy (NCBI): domain Eukaryota; kingdom Metazoa; phylum Chordata; class Mammalia; order Tubulidentata; family Orycteropodidae; genus Orycteropus; species Orycteropus afer. The sequence continues at coordinate 1,497,044 of NW_006921737.1, read as the reverse complement.
CTCTCTCTCAAATTTCTTGGCATAGGGTGAGTGCTTCTAGCATTGCATCCATTTGTTCAAACATCTCAATTGGTATTCTGTCAATTCCTGGAGCTTGTTTTTGTCAATGCCTTCTGTACAGAAAGAACTTCTTCCTTCAGTACCATTGGTTCTTGATCATATGCTACCACCTGAAATGGTTGAACATCAACCAATTCTTCTTGGTATAGTGACTCTGTGTATTCTTCCATTCTCTTTTGATGCTTCCTGAATCATTTAATATTTTGCCCTTAGAATCCTTCACTTTTGCAACTGAAGTCTGAATTTTTTCTTCAGTTCTTTCAATTTGAGAAATGTCAAACATGTTCTTCCCTTTTGGTTTTCTAACTCCAGGTTTTGGACATGTCATTATAATACTTTACTTTGTCTTCTGAAGCCACCCTTTGAAATCTTCTCTTCAGCTCTTTTATGTCATCATTCCTTCCAATTACTTTAGCTACTTTCTCTTCAAGAGTAAGTTTCAGAGTCACTTCTGACATAAATTTTGGTCTTTTTTTTTTCTTTTCTTTTCTATCTTTTTATTGACCTTTTGCTTTCTCCATGTTTCATGTCCTAGATGTCTTCCTATAACTCATCTGGTCTTCAGTCATTAGTGTTCAATGCATCAAATATGTTCTTCAGATGGTCTCTAAATTCAAGTGGAATATAGGAAAAGTCATTCTTTGGCTCTCATGGACTAGATTTTTTTTGGTGATTTGGGTGAAATTTTACAGAGCAAATTCACTTTCCATACAGCAGTTCACATATACTTTGTCTCATGCCATTGACCACAATTTACCCCAATGCAACAGCTCCCCTCCCACTTCCTCCCAATAGTTACCTCTTCCCTGTGTCCATCCCTCCATGCATTCCTGACCCCTGAGCTGTCTTCCTGTGTATAAGCAGCCCTCCTTTCTCCCATGATTGTTCTCTCCAAGGAAGGTATCTACCTCAGGTAAATGTTCAACTCATATGCCCGTCTTTAGTTTGGCTGGAAGCTACAGGTATGGGTTCAATTCCAGACCTGAAGGGCAGCTAGGGGCCATAGTCTCAGTAGTTCCACCAGACTCTATTGGACCAGCAAACCTGGTCTCCCCCTTTTTTTTTCCTCCAAATGATTTTGAGTTTTGTTCCACATTGTTCTCCCTCTCTATCCAGGATCTCCTACATAGATCCCCTTCCAAGTGGTTGACAGTGGTAGCCAGGCACCATCTTGTTCTTCTGGTCTCATGGTCATATAGGCTGCAGATCGGATGGTGTACCAGTCACTAGGACTAATTCTTTCCATGAATTTTTGGTTTTCTTCATTCTTCTTTGCTCTGGACGAGGAGAGACCCATCGTAACATCTAGATGGCAGCTTGCAAGCTTTTAAGATCCCAGTCACTACTCGCCAACGTAGGAGGTGGAACAATGTTTTGTATGGTATGTTATGCCAGTTGAGCTTGATATCTCCTGCGACTATGGTCCTGAGCCCACAAGTTCAACTACTCAGTCCCTCTGGGTAGCTGGCTGTGACCAAGAAGTGACTACAACCTTGCCCCTTGTCAGCTCTACTATACACCTGGGAATTCAGATCATACAAATAAACTTATAGGACCATTGCTCATGGACTAGTTTTAATTTTCTTCAGCTTCAACTTGAACTTGTATATGAGCAATTGATGGTTTATTCTGTAGTCAGCCCCTGGCCTTGTTCTCACAGATGATATTGAACATCTCTGTCATCTCTTTCCATAACTCACTGCCATTGAGTTGAATTCAACTTGTAGCGACCCCTTCTTGGGTTTCCGAGGCAGTATCTCTACAGAAGTAGATTGCCCAGTCTTCCTTCCAAGGAGTGGCTGGTGTGTTTGAACCACCAGCCTTCTGGTTAGCAGTCAAATGCCTTAGGCACTACGACATCAGAGCTCCTATCTTTGGCATTAGTGGTTAGTGAATAAATTTGAATAACAGTTGTACTAAGTGGTCTTCCTTGTAGATGTATGGATATTATCCTATCACTGGCAGCATTGTACTTCAGAACAGGTCTTGAACTATTCTTTTTGACAATGAATGTGATGCCATTACTCTTCAGTTTGTAATTCCTGGCATGGTAGTCCATATGTTTGTCCAATTCAGATTGGCCAATACCAGTCCATTTTCAGCTCACAAATGCTTAGGATATTAATTTTCAGGTGTTCCATTTCATTTCTGACAACTTCCAATTTTCTGAAATTGGTACTTTGTATGTTCCATGTTCTGATCATTAATGCATGTTCCAGCTATTTCTTCTCATTTTGAGTTGTGCCATATCAGCAAATGAAGGTCCCCAAAGCTTTACTCTATCTACATCTTCAAGGCTGACTCAACTCTGAGGAGAGACAGCTCCCCTAGTCATATTTTGAGTGCAACCTGAGGGGTTCATCTTCTAGCACAATATCAGACAATGCTTGCTTTTCATAATCACTGGCCAATATTTTTAGATGTAGATCAGGTCTTTCTTCCTAGTCTTAGTCTGCAAATTCTGTTGAAATCCATCCATCTTGGGTGACTGTTGATTTTGAAATACCAGTGGCATAGCTTCCAGCATTACAGCAACACCCAAGCCACCACAATATGACAAACTGACAGACAAGTGGTGGTGGTGGGATGGGAAGGGGGAAGTTATTTGGGGTTACCAGGTTATGGAGTCACTCTTCAGAGAACCCAAGAGGGCTATGTGAACAATCAAAATAAATGTGCCTGTGCTTATTCCAGTGTATGGCTCCTTAAATAGAGCCCAGGTACATTTCTGGTAACATGGGAAGCAGTGTCCCCACTGCTGTTTTCAGACTCGGTATCTCTGGCATTCAATAGGTTGCTTTGTTTTGTCTGCTTGTGCAGCCAGACTACAAACTGCCCCAATGCTCATGCTCCTTCTACCACTTTCCTTAAACAGACTCCAGAAGCAATGATCAGCCTGGGGGTGAGCCTTGTGCAACATTGACTCAGGCCAGGCTGTGGCGACAGAGACCCTCCAAGTTTCTCTAAGAGGGATACCATCCTGAGCCTTCTCTGAGGGTTCCTGGGCTTTTATGATGAAGTCCAAGGACAATGCCTTGATCTTTTGCTTCCTTCCAGTACCTTATGGTTGAGTGGCTCACTGTGCTCCTTGATCGTTATTATGGGGCAATTTTTACCGTACTGCAGAAGGTCAGGACAAATCCAGCCCTATAGTCCCATAGGTGCACAAACATCTATTTGCTTAGTCTTTCTTCCATCCACTTAGTTAACCATGCTCTAAGCTCCCACTGTGTGCTAGGCACTGCTTAGGTGCTGAGCAGAATCATAATCCCAGTGGCTGGCTCTATAGGATACTTACTGTGTACTTGGCACTGTGCTGAGCACTCCACATGCATTATTTCTTTAATTCTCACAAACAACTATATGAGGGTGATTATCCCCATTTTAAAGATGAGAAAATGGAGACTCTGGGAGGCCAGGTTCCTGCAGTTAGTCAAGAACAGACTGAGACACTAACCCAGAAATGTTCAATTCCAAAGTTCATGTTCTTTGCCACAAAGCTATCCCACCTCAGTGATGCATTAAATACTACCCTGGCCCTCAAGGAGCTCAGCCTGGTGGAAAAGATAAGCAAGAAAATGACTACAGAAGAGCTATATGAAAGTCTAGCTTAGTCAAGAAGGGACATCTAGCCTAGCCCAAACAGCAAGAGTAGGTCATGAAGAATTTGGAGGAGGAAATCCTTGAGCTCAGTGTATAAAAGTTAAAGTTAGGCAGATGGAAGAGGCAGATCTGCTCCCTGACTAAACTGAAAGACTCCTTAAGTTGTGTGTGGGGTGTGTATATCTCTGTGTGTGTGTGGTTTATGTGTGTTTGTGATGTGTGTGTGTGTGTGTGTATGGGTTTGGGGTGTGCTGTGTGAGGTATTTGTGTGGTGTAGTGTCTGTGTGCATATATGTGTACGTGCAATATGGTATGTGGGGTATCTGCATAGTGTGGTATATGTGTGCACATGTGTGTAGGAGGTATTGTGTACAGTGTGTGTGTGTGTGTGCATGCATGTGTGCGTGTATGAGTCTGACTGTTGGGGTAAAGAGATATGAGGCATAGTTAGACACTGGAGATTTGTGACCTTTAGAGATATTGGGGTTGGGGGTCTTGTCATTGGTATCTTAGATTATTGACCTTGATAATTTAATAGTCACACCTATTAATTAGATGAGGGAAACCCTCAATGAGATGGCTTGACCCAATAACCACAACAGTGAGATCGAGCATATCAAAGATCATGGAGATGGCATAGGACCAAGTGATATCTTATCCTGCTATACATAAAGTTACCATGGGTCAAAGCCAACGCAACTGCAACTCAAAGCAGCAACATATATTTACAAATCAGGATAGCTATGAGCTTTCAAAGTTCTGTTGTACCTTACCACAATGTGATTTAGCCAAAGCAAGCAGCATCAGTTCATTGTGCTGGATGGGGAAACTAAAGCCTAGCGAGATTAAGAAATTCACCAACATGCATGTTACTGGCAAGTTCTAGGACATAGAGACTCTCAGGATGGAACAGGACATTAAAGGATGTCCAGCCAGCCATCTAATATATGATTCCCCTTGAAACGTCCCTCCTAAGTAGTTGGCATGCCTTTTGTTTAAACAGGTTTAATGGCAAACAATTCACTGTCTTCTAAAACATGTAACCTGTGCCGAGAGAGACTTCACAATTACTTGCAAGTTCTTCCTTACTTTGAGTCTGATTTTGTCTCTCGGTTCTTTGATCTATCATTCCAGTTTCCTCTTAGGGCCATATACAGCAGCAGCATCCTCTTCCAGCAGCCAGCCCTCTAAAAACTTGAGAAAGACATTTGAGAGTTGGTCCAGAGGCCCCAGACATATGGTAAGGTTGCCCGTGGAGGCATGTTAGTGTTCCGGCTCCTGTCCCACTGCTCCTCCCCCTCTGGGCCTGAGCCATCCCAACACATAGGCCAACATACATCTGGTTCCAGCACTCAAGGGAGAGTCACAGATTGCAGACCCCAGGGCCTCTGCCTAGTGACCTGGCCTCACGAGTGTTTGCCAATCAGGTTTGTGGACTTGCTCCAGCCCCATGTGGTGCTCCCTCTTGTGCCAACATTGTCTAAGAGTGTTTTGCTCTCCTCTCTGTGTTGGTGAGAGAGGCTGAGGAGGAGGCAGCAGCAAAATGCCCTCACTGTTCAGGCCTACGACCCACTGGCGGGCACCTTCTCCCAGGACAAGCACCCCTGACTCACCAGTCCCGCCCTGGGTAAACGGCCTGTGCTGAGAGACTGTGGGCTGTCCTTCCAGAGAGTACATTTCCATGAGGCCCGAGTTTGATTCCCAGAACATCCATAAAGGAAGGAGCCACAAGTTCCCTCAGCCCCCCCTTGTTCAGGCCAGTGTTGACAGAAGGGCAGTGTGACTGACAGATGAGCAAGTTATGTGGGGCCAGGAGGGGTGGGGGAAGCAGAGAGCAGGCTCTCTTCACTGGTCTTCAACTGGAACAAGGCCCATTGGTGTCCACATACCCCTCCCCACCGACCATTTGGGGAACGTTGGTTTTTCAATCCAAGCTCTTGAACTGTGGAGTTGACTCCTCCTCACCAAATAAGGGCCTGTCTTGCTTGCACTCAGGAGGCAGCCGGCAGAGCACCCTGCCCTCAGCACTTTCCCTTGTCTTCCCTCCCCTGGCCAGCCCCTTGGTCAGATGGCAGCAGTGGAGGGAGGCCTCTGCGTCTGGAATCTCCCAACTCTCCTGCCCCTTTGGTTGCTGTATTTGTCTTGGCCACCTTCACCTGGGCTTTTTTAAAACAGATTTTCTTTCCTTTGCTTTCCCCCAGCAGCTGGCTAGAGCAACGCAGCACACAGAGCAGGGCTTGTTTCCACTCACTGCCGGGCCCTGCTCCACACAGCAGCCACCATGTCTGAGCTGCGGGTGGCAGCTCCCTCTGGGGGCTACCAGGAACAGCCAGGGATAGAGACTGGGAGAGATCAGGGCCTGGAAGCAGAGGGACAGGAAGATGATTGAGAGAGAGAGACAGAGAGAATGAGAGAGAGAGAGACTGAGAGGGAGAGATTGAAAGGGATAGAGATGGATTGAGAGAGAGATAGAAATTGAGAAAGAGATGGAGAGAGAGAGATTGAGACTGAGAAGAAGACATTAAGGGAGATTGAGTGAGTTTGAGAGAGAGATTGAGCTAGAGATTGAAATAAAGAGAGATAGAGATAGACTTTAAGAGAGAGGATTGAGAGATAGAGATAGACATCGAGAAAGAGAGAGAAAGGGAAAGATTGAGGGAGCTTGAGAGAGAGAGAGAAAAACCAAATGAAATGAAGGCCAACCCATAGTTGGCAGTGTCCATATACTGAGACGTCTTGGAGAAAAACAGAAATCTATTGGGAACACACAAGTCCCAAAACCAGGTGGGGAGAAGGGGAACTGGAGCCAGTATAGAAAGAGACCCTTCATCAGGAAGAGGGAACTGCATCCAAGCCCCCATCTACAACTTATTATCCATAAGCTTGAGACCCCATTGCCCTGCTCCTGATGAGTGACATGACATGATGATAATATTTTACTTGCTTCAAGGTAAGGAACTGGACTTCCCAAGGTACTTTGCAATTTAAAAACCTATGACTTAATAGTGTTTTTTTTTTTTTTAATGCCAATGAAAGGTTATTTGTGTGAAAACATAACATTGACATAAAGTGTGCCTGGGGATGGGGCTAGGTAGCAGTCTTCTCCCTAGTGATTTTCAGATCAATGGTGAGGATTAATTCAGTTCCAAAGCATAGCCAGTCTGCCATATGGGAGGGATTTGGATGGAAAGTCTTTAAGGTTGTCTCCCCATTGCCTTTCCAGGAATACAAAGCAAAGGGCAGAGATTCCCCATGAAACCCCCCAGCCTTGTCCTGGCATTCTGCTCCACTCTCTCTGCTGAGGCATCCCCTGTCCCTGACTGTGCCCATGACCAGCTGGCCTATGAGGCAGCCTAGTGTCCAACAAAGCACTCTTCTATTCTGAGGGCAACTTGGTGCACAGGCCTTTACCAGTATCTGAGCAGCTGCTCTGCTTCTAGCACCAGGGAGGCAGGAGTGGCCCCCCCATTCTCAGGGCTCAGGCCCCACCACACCTTGAGGAGCTTACCTAGTCACAGAACTTCCCTTCACCCCCCATCTCAGCTAGATCACAATTTTTCATGTCCCATTGGGTCTTTGCAGGTCCCTGGTCCTTGTTGTGACCTCAAAAATACTGACACCCCAGGCATTGTCCTCACAGCCTCATGGTGCTCGCCCTGGCTCAATCCAGAGCATTCCCAGCTTCTTGACACCTCCCATTCCCCATTCTGCATCTTCAACCTTCAATATTTCCCTGCCTGTCTCTTCTCTTATAACTTTTAACAGACTTGGTCTATTCTCTTCCACTTAGAGATAGATAGATGGATGGATGCCATCAAGTCTACTCTGACTCATGGTGAACTATGTACAACTGAATATTACCAAGTCCTGTGTCATCCTCACAATCACCAGCATGTTTGAGTCCATCATTGCAGCTATTGTGCCAATCCATCTCACTGAAGGTCTCCCTCTCATTCGCTGGCCCTCTACTTCATCAAATATAGTGACTTCCTCCAGAGATTGATCCTTCTTGTTGACATATCCAAAGAAAGTGAGTCAATGTTCTGAATGATCCATAAGGTTTTCATTGGCTAATTTTCAGAAGTGGATCACCAAACCTTTATTCTGAGTCTGTCTTAGTCTGGAAACTCCACTGAAACCTGTCCACCATGGGTGACCCTGCTGGTATTTGAAATACCAGTGGCATAGCTTCTAGAGTCATAACAACATGCAAAGCACCATGTATGACAAACTGAGAGATGGATGGTGGCCCTGCCACTTACATGCTCTGTATCCATCTCTCTCTCTCCTCCCTCCCTCTTCTTCTCTCCCCGCCCTTTTTTTTTTGTTTGTTTCTTTCACCAAATACTTTTGGATCTTCTTGCCATGTCCCTCCTTTATTACATCCCATCCTCACATGTTCACCTAACATTTATTGAGCAACAAGAACACATCAGTCACTGTGCTAGAGATTTTACCAAACAAACAGAAACACAACCCCATTGCCATTGAGTTGATTCCAACTCATGGCAACTCCACGTGTTACAGAGTAGAACTACTCCCTAGGATTTTCTTAGCTATAATGTTTACAAAATGAGATCACCAGGCCTTTCTTTTGCAGCACTGCTGGGTGAATCCAAACTGCCAACTTTTAGGTTGGTAGTTGTTAGTTGCCGTCGAGTTGATTCTGACTTATGGCAACCCCACATGTGCAGAGTAAAATTGTTCCATAGAATTTTCAAGGCTGTGATCTTTCAGAATCAAATCACCAAGCCTGTCTACCCAGAGGCGTTTGAACAACTAACCTTTCAGTAAGTAGTTGAGCACAAACTGTTTGTGCCACCCAGGCCTTCTAGAGATTTTGTCATTGTTAGTAGTGATTGTCATTGAGTTGACACATGGGTTCTAAAACAGATCAAGTATGGATCCTGTCCTCAAGTGATTTATAATCTAGAGCAGGAGTCAAAAACCTTTTCTTTAAAGAGCCAGATAGTAAATGTTTTAGCTTTTGCTGGCTTCATGGCTTCTGTTGTCACTCAACTCTGTAGTGTGAAAGCAGCCATAGATAACATATAAATAAATGAGCCGTTATTGACAAAAGGTGGTGGCCACAGTTTACGAAGCCCTAGTCTAAATAATCCTGTCTCTTAGTACAGTTATTTCTCCCTTGGGCTCATCACTCTCCATTCCCTGAGTATCACCATACTTATCTAGCTTCAATGGAAATCCTTGCCCGGGACCTGAGGGCAGGGACTGTGACTGTCCTTGCAGTCAACACATAGAGGTCTAGCACAGTGCCTAGCACAGCAGGTGCTATGTCACTTTGCTGAATGGAAAAATGAATAAAAAAATTAATATCCTATATTTTTTACTTCGCAGGACTCAAGCTTTGATTCCAACACACTTTTCAGGCCAACCCAATAATTACATTTTAAAACAGATCCTTCTGGGACCCTGCCTGACAGCAGCCTCCAAGTCACAACCACTTCTTCAGGGATGAGGTATCTATCTGCTGGTCCCCACCCCAATGTTTTCCTCACGGAAGGGGTCCAGATGAGCACCATGGGCATACAAATGAGACAATGAAAAAAAAGGTTTCTTCTGGTCCTTATTTCCCTATTCCTCTCACTTCTCTCCCTTTTTCTATTCCTTTTCCTCTTCCTGCCCCAGGGAAAGGGGATGAGTGAGGAGGCTGCTGAGGGCTTCCTCTGCCCAGGTTTTCTGCGAGCAGAGTACAAAATTGCTCGATTTTGAAATGTTCAGCCCAGCTTTTGTCTGCCCATGGCAGACATTTCATTGGGCATAGCATTCTCTTGCACTTGGCTGGAGACCCCCTGTTATATCCCTGGAGCCTCAACACAACTGCAGGTAGCTGGACTCAGATGCAGGGGAGAGCAAGGAATTTCAAAAAGGTACCTCTCACCAACACAAAGCAACGACTCCCCAGGGAGGAAGTAAAGGCACTGATGAGTGAGTGGGCCAAATGAGTCAGGAAGTAGATAAATTCCCAGCTCCCTTTAGATTCTGCCATAAAGATCTGTCTCTATGGTTAAAAGGAGCCCTGTGGTACAGTGTGGTTAAGCACTTAGTGTCTGCTGATTGAGAGCTCAGGGGTTCAAGCCCACCAGCCTCTCCCACTGGACAAAGATGCAGTAGTCTGCTTCCATAAAGATTTACAACCTTGGAAACTGTGTGTGTGTGTAGGGGGGTGTTCTACTCTGTTCCATAGGGTTGCTATGAGTCTGCATTGACTTGACGGCAATGGGTTGGTTTTCCCTGGTTAAAGCCAGCCCCAGTGCTGATGTTCTATGGCTCTGTCCCCATGAGAGTACGTGTGCATGCCTACACATACACCTCCATGGTCCTGCCCCTGTGAGTGTACATGTGCGTGCACACATGCACGTACATAAGTCAAATATGGTCTTACAGTTTACAGCATGGAAATGGAATCTCATATTGGTTTAGGGTTTATTTTCAAGGTGTCACTTCTATCTGTAAAGTCTCCACCCAATAGGGAAAGATTGAGAAAATCTGGAACATTAGTCCTGGGACTCAGGGGTTGAGGAGAACTGTGGATTGGTGTGAAGGTGAGTCATCTTTCACACTTGTTCATTAGTCTTTCACAGTGCAGCCTCACCATCATTCAAGTAGGCAGATTCTTGGATGCATTATTGTTGTTGCTGTTGTTGTGTGCCATCAAGTCAATTCTGACCCATAGGGACCCTATATGAAGAGTAGAACTGCCTCCTAGAGTTTCCTAGGCTGTGATCTTTATGGAAGCAGATTACCACATCTTTTCTCCTGCAAGGCTTTAGGTGGATTCAACCATCTCACCTTTCAATTAGTAGCTGAGTGCTTAAGCATTGCCTCACCAGGGGTGCGTAAGGGAGCCCATAGGCGATTGGCCCAACACCACGAAGACAGCAGAAATCCAAGAAGGTAGAGAAAATCAGAGATGAATACAAGGAAACTAAGTTCTGGGTGATGCCCCACATTTCCACTCTTAAAGGCAGATCCCATGTGAGTGCAGCTTGAGAGGGAACTTATGAGATTGTGGTGTGGCTCCAAATGCTCCCAGAACAGAGAGGATCCAGAAGGCCAGATCATACAAAGACCATGTGAGTATTAGGTCTACAACAACCGTTTGAAATATGGAAGCTATGGAGGGGCCCAGAATGGTGAGTGATGAAGGCTTGGGCAGCTGTGAGTCAGGCAGACTTGGGTATGACTGGGGCCTCTCTAAACTTCAAACTCTTTTATGTACTATGGACATTAATTAGATAATGCCAATAAGGCTGCTTAGCACAGTGCCTATTTTGTTAGCTGCCATCAAGATGTCCCTAACTCAATGTGACACCGTGTACAACAGAAGCAAACACTGACTGGGCCTGTGACATCTTCATAATCGACATACTTGAGTCAATTGTTGTGGCCACTGTATATTTTGAGTGCCATCTAACCTAGGGGGCTCATCTTCCAGCACTATTCTGTGTGAACAATAAGGTCTTCATTGACTGCTTTTTGAAAATAGGTCACCAGACCTTTCTTCCTAGACTGTCTTAGTTTGATAGCTCTGCTGAAAGCTATCTGCCATGACCTGCTGGTATTTCAAATACTGGTGGCATAGCTTCCAGCATCACAGCAACATAGCCATCAAAGTAGGACAAACTGATAGACAGGTAGTGAAGTACAGAGCTTGGCATTTAGCAAATTTTCAAAACTTTAGCAGCCATGATGATAAACATGATGATGACAGAAGTCTTTTAGTTCTTGGGAATAAAGGTGCATATTAATTTAAGCTTTATTCTTGCATTTCTCTTTTGTAATCTCATCTACAAAGTGAGATGGCTCAGCCAAGTCCTAAGATTGCTTCTAGAGCTAGGAATGATCCAGGGCTCTAGGAAGTCACACATTCTGGGACCCTACAGATAGCGACTAATGCCTTGACATGGCCCTGGAAAAGCTTTATTGTCCCAAGACTGCTCAGAGCAGGAATGAAATAACCTAGCTCAGATGGGAATAGGTAACCCTACTCTGGATTTTTAATGGTCTCCTAATTGGTGACTTTTCTGTTCTCTTGACCTTTGGTGTTTTGTGTGCCATCAAGTCATAGTGCCCAATAGGACAGAATAGAAGTGCTCCACAGGATTTCCTAGACTGTAATCTTTATAGGAGCAGATTGCTAGGTCTTTTCTCCTGTGGAGCATCTGGTGGTTTCAAACTGCCAAACTTCCTGTTAGCAGCCAAATACTTAACCATTGTGCCACCAGGGCTCCCTTCTCTTGACCTTTATCATCTACTATAGGGAGCTCTGGTAGCACAGTGACTAAGGTATCTGACTGTAAACCAGAAGGTTAGTGGTTCAAACCCACCAGCCTCTCTGCAGAAGCAAGAGTGGGCAATCTACTTTCACAGAGAGTTGCTGCCTTGGAAACCCAGGTGGGGGTCGCTATGAATCAGAATCAACTCAACAGCAGTGGGTGATATAGATGCCAGAGTGGTTGTGCCTAGTGTCAGAACAGTGACTGGTATAACTACCCTTCCCAATCAATTCTCTCCTCCCAGTGGTAACCTACTATGCTAATTTCTATCACTAGTCATTACTTTTACCTAATAGAAATGTAAATTGAACCAAACAATATTTATTCTTCTGACTGCCTTCCTTTATTCAACATAATGTTGTTGAGATTACTTCATGTTGTACATATTAATGATTCATTCTTATTGCTAACAAGTATTCCATTGTATGGATGTACCACAATTTGTTTATCTATTCATGGACATTTAGTTTGTTTTCAGTTTGAGGCTATCATGAATAAAACTGCTATGATTTACAATAAAAATGCCACTGCTATTTAATTGATGTTATTAAGTGCTGTCCAGTCAATTCTGACTCAAGGTGACTGTTCTGGTTACCTAGTGCCACTCTAACAGGAATATACCACAAATGGGATGGCTTGAACAAACAGGAGTTTATTCCCTTACAGTTCGGGAGGCTAGAAGTCTGAGTTCAAAGTGCCAGGCTCTAGGGGCTGTGTGAAAGCCCCTCGACCTTGGGCTTCAGCTCTGCCTCCTGCTCCCAGCCCACTGAAGCTAGAGGGATCTCTTCTTCACTCAGGCAGCTTCTGGCTGCTGAAGCTAATAACAAGCCCAAGGTTGACACGTAATAAGGCACAGTCCTGATATTACCAAACAACACAGCAGACCATTGATTCAAGTCCATTGGAAGTCCCAGGATCGGCAGAGCATGGCAGGCTGCTGAACAACAACATGGCTACATGCAGGGTTCAAGCATGCCATAAGCTAGAGACCAGTTGCAAAGTTGTTTCTTATATGCAAGAAGGAGACCACATCCCTGAAGCAGCTACTCAGCTGCTCCAATACATTCCACCATGGATTGAATTACCAATCTTACTATGGGGAATAATATATCCAGCTGCCCAGCCACTCAACCAGGCCTAGCCAAGTTGACACACAAACTTAACTACCACAGTGACCCTATGTACAACAGAACAAAACACTGCCTAATCCTGCTCCTTCCTCATAATCATTGCTATGTTTGAGCCCATTGTTGTAGTCACTATGTCAATCCATCTCATTGAGGGTCTTCCCCTTTTTTGCTGATCCTCTATTTTACCAAGCTTGATGTCCTTTTCCAGGGACTAATTCCTCTTGAAAACATGTCCTAAGAATGTGAGATGAAGTCTTGCCATTCTTGCTTCTAAGAAGCATTCTGGCTGTACTTCTTCTAAGACAAAAATTGTTCCAATTCTCATTGAGGGTCTTCCCCTTTTTTGCTGTGTTGTTTGGTAATATCAGGACTGTGCCTTATTACGTGTCAACCTTGGGCTTGTTATTAACTTCAGCAGCCAGTAGCTGCCTGAGTGAAGAGATCCCTCTAGCTTCAGTGGGCTGGGAGCAGGAGGCAGAGCTGAAGCCCAAGATCGAGGGGCTTTCACACAGCCCCTAGAGCCTGGCACATTGTTCTTCTTGTAGTCCACGGTATGTTCAATATTCTTCCTCAACACCATAACTGAAAGCCATCAATTCTTCTTCAGTCTTCCTTATTCATTGTCCAGCTTTCATGTGCATATGAGGTGACTGAAAATACTGTCCCTTGGGTCAGGTGCACCTTAGTCCTCACAGTGACGTCTTTGCTCTTTAACACTTTAAAGAGATCTTTTGCAACAGATTTGCCCAATGTAATGTGTCATTTTATTTCTTGACTACTGCTTCCATGGGTGTTGATTGTGGATGCAAGTAAAATGAGATCCTTGACAACTTCAATGTTTTCTCCTTTTATCATGATATTGCTTATTGGTCCTATGGTTAGGATTTTCATTTTCTTTGTGTTGAGGTATAATTCATACTGAAGGCTATAGTCTTCATTCTTCACCAGTTACTATTTCAGGTCCTTTTTGATTTCAGCAAGCAAGGTTGTGTCATCTGCATATTAGAGGTTGTTAATGAGTTTTCATCCAATCCTGATGCTGTGTTCCTCTTCATACGGTCCAGCTGCTGGGATTATTCAGCATACAGGAAGACCAGACAATTTACTTCCATAGTGACACCGCCTGGGAAACCCAAGGAGGGGTCACTATGAGTCGGATCCGACTCAACGGCAGTGAGTTTGGTTTTTTGGAATGAGTTTTCCTCCCATCCTGATGCTGTGTTCTTCTTCATACAGTCCAGCTGCTGGGATTATTTATTCAGCATACAGATTGAATATGTGTGGTGCAAGGATACAAGCTTAATGAACACTTTTCCTGATTTTAAACCAAGCAATATACCTTTGTTCTGTTTGAATGATTGTCTCTTGGTTTATATATAGGATCCACATGAACACATTTAAGTGTTCTGAAATTCCCATTCTTCTCAATGTTATACATAATTTATTATGATTCACATAGTCAAATGTCTTTGCATAGTCAATAAAACACAAGTAAACATCTTTCCAATATTCTCTGCTTTCAGCTAAGATCCATCTGACATCAGCAATGATATCCTTCACTCCATGTCCTTTTCTGAACCTAGCTTGAGTTTCTGCCAGTTCCCTGACAATGAATTGCTGCAACCATTTTTTAATTATCTTCAGCAAAATTTTAACTTGCATCTGATATTAATGATATTACTTGATAATTTTCACATTTTGTTGGATCACCTTTCTTTCGAATGGGCACACATATAGATCTCTTCCAATCAGTTGTCCAGGTAGCTGTCTTCCAAAATTTCTTGCATAGATGAGAACACTTCAGAATTGCATCAATGTTGCAGCCATTGTTATTCAATAGCATAAAATTATCTTGCCACAAACAGTGCTGGGGCAAAATACCTAAATGAGAAGAAGAAAATCTTTACCATTAACTTATACTTTATAAAAAAATTAATTCAATTAATTCAATAGATCTGAATGAGGAAATGAAAACAATCAATCTACAAGAAAACAGGAAAATATCTTTATGACTTTGGAAAAGCAAGATCTCTTAAACAGGATGAAAAGATCTTAACAAATGAGAAAAAAGATAAATTGGGCTTCATTAAAATTAATAACATGGTAATCAACAGACATTAATAAAATAGACAAATCAAAGACTGAGAGATGCTTGCAATACATATATCTGACAAAGTAGTCCTATTCAGAATGTTTGTTTTTTTTTTTTTAACTTCACAAACAATAACAAGAAAAGAAACAACTCTATTTCAAAAATTAGGGAGAAGGACAGGAATTCACTAAAATGGATATTCAAATGTTCACTAAGCCTATGAAAAGCTACCCAATACCATTACTTGTCAGAGAAATGTAAATTAAAATCATAATAAGATGCCACTACATACCCAACAGAAGGACAAAAAATTAAAAGACTGACAATACCAAGTGTTGGAAAGGATATGGAGCAACTGGAATTTTCATACATTGCTGGTGGAAGGGTAAATTGGTTTAAGAACTTTGGAAAAACACTCAGTAGCATTTACTTAAGCTAAACATAGCCTTCTATGACCCAGCAATTCCTCTAGGTATATAACCAACAGAAAGGGGAATGTATATTCACCAAAAATGCATGCATAAGAATGTCTACAGCAACTTTATTCGTAATACTCAGCATGCTTCATCCAAATACAATAAAACTGTTTTCATCAATAAAACAGTTCCTAGGTTGAGAGGAGATAGAGCACCAAAAAGGGATATGCAGAAGGCTATGTATGCACCTTGGCTCTGGAAGGAGACTGATGACAAAAAGGGAATGAAATCAGGTGGTCACCTAGAAGGGCACTGCTTATATGATGAACATGTAGGTGAGAGTAGTCATAACCTGAGCTAGCTATGTGAGTAGAGTTAAGCTATATTTGAGCTTGAGAGCAACAGTTCATGAAATTAATGCCTTGAAATTAGTTCTTGCATGCTTAAACTGAGTGCGTGTTGGAAAGGAGAGTGTGAGAGGAAGGGCTCAGGCAGAGAAGCCAAGGAGACCAAGGTCTATGGGGGAAACTTCGTCCCTTTTTGTGTCTTTAGTGGACATCCACTATCTAAGAGATTCTTAAACCCTGTGAATCTAGTTTATTGGTCCCAAACTACAGTGGGGCTGGTTCTACTTCCAGTAAGCTGGACTTTTATCTGGACTTGCTGCCTGTCTGTGCTGCTCATCTCTTCTCTTCTTCCGTACCCTTCCCAGGAAGAACTGTGCCAGGTGGGTTCCAGGAATCCCTTGACTGGAAGCACCATGTCCACTCACACTGCCTGACATCTTTTCTGAAAGCAAAAATAACCTCATCCAAACACAGAATTGAAGAGCCTCTTAACAAGGAAATAAACAAGCATTTCTGTAGTTTTAGAACCCACACAGAAAGAACATGCATAGGACGTGGTCCTAAGGAGTGACCTGGATCTTATGCAGGAAATAATTTACCGCCTCCCACCCAACATACACAATTTGATTAAATTCAATCTCTTATTGATAGAGGAAGAACCAATGAAATCTGTCATTTTTAATAAAAGGAACTACAGCAAAATATTGTCAGGAAAAAAATAGAAACATGTTTTTCCTCTTTTAAAAAAGTAAATAGGCCATAGGAAGCCACAAAACTATTTAAAAATCCCAGAAAAAAAAAAATATGAACTACGGCTCAAAAGAAGTAGCTGCTTAAAAAAAAAAAAAGTGAAACATCCCAAGTGTCCACCAACAGATGAATGAACAAAAAGTATTCCATACATACAATGGGATGTTATTCAGCCATAAAGAAGAATGAAGTCCTGAACTCACATATATAACACAAACACTGATAGAATTGAAGGGAAAAATAGACAATACTAAAATAATAGTTGGACACATCAGTACATCACTTTCAATATTGGACAGAACATCTAGAAAGAAGATCCACAAGCAGAGGATCTGAATGACACTCTAAATCAACAAGACTTAACAGACATATATAGAACACTCTACTCCAAAAGAGCCCAATATATATTCTGCTCCAGTGCACATATATCATTCTCCAGGATAGACCACATTTTAGATCACAAAGCAAGTCTTAATAAATTTAAAAGGATTGAAGTTATACAAAGTATCTTTTCTGACCATAACAGAATGAAGTTAGAAATCAATAACAGAAAAAAAAAAAAAAAAAAAACCCTTTTTGGAAAATACACAAACATATAGAATCAAAAAACACAGTATTAAACTATCAATGGGTCAAGGAAGAAATCACAAATGTCTTTGAGTCAAATGAAAATGAAAACACAACATACCAAAACTTATAGATACAAAGGCAGCCCTCCAAGAGAAACTTATAGCAATAAATGACTACATAAAAAAAGAAGAAAGATCTCAAATTAACAGCCTAATTTGACAAATCCAAGAAATAGAAAGAGAAGAGCAAACTAAACCTAAACCTACCAGAATAAAGGAAATAGCAAATGTCAGAGCATAAATAAATAAGATCAAAACCAGAAAAACAATAGAGAGAATCAATGCAAACAGAAGTTAGTTCTTTGAAAAGTTCAATAAAATGGACAAACCTTTAGCCAGACTGATGAAGAAGAGAAAAGATGCAAATAACCAAAATGAAAGAAGGGACATTACAACTGACCTGATAGAAATAAAGACAATTATGATAAAATATTATAAACAATTGTATGGCAAAAAGTGGATAACCTAGCTGAAATGGATAAATTCTTAGAAGCACACCAACTACCCAAACTCACTCAAGAGGATATAGGAAATGTTAAAAGGCCCATAACAAGTGAGGAGATAGAATCAATGATCAAAAACTTCCCAACAAAAAATAGTCCTGGACAAGATGGCTTCACTGGGGTATTCTACCAAACATCTAAAGAAGAATTGGCACCAACACTATTTCAACTCTGGTAGCATAGTGCCTAAGGCACTTGCCTGCTAAACAGAAGGCTGGTGGTTCAAACCCACCAGCCACTCCTTGGAAGGAAGATGGGGCAATCGACTTCCATAGTGATACTGCCTCAGAAACCCAAGGAGGGGTCACTATGAGTTGTGTCCGACTTGACGGCACATAAAAACAACAACAACAACTATTTCAAAACTTCCAAAAGATACAAAAGGAAGGAACACTTCCTAATTCATTCTATGAAGCAAACATAACCCTAATACCCAAACTAGTCAAAGACACAAGAAAAGAAAATTACAGGCCAATACAATATCTCTTATGAATATAGATGCAAAATCTTCAACAAAATACTTGTAAACAGAATCTAACAGCATATTAAAAGAGTCATATACTAAGATCAAGTGGGATTTATACAGGAATACAGGGATGGTTCAACATTAGAAAAATCAATCAATGTTAATGCACCATATCAATAGAACAAAGGGAAGGAACTATATCATCATCTCTATGGATACAGAAAAAGCATTTGATTAAATCCAACTCCCTTTCTTGATGAAAACCCAAGACCAGAATAGAAGAGAAATCCCTCATTATGATTCAGGGCATATATGAAAAGCCAACAGCCAATGTTAAAGGAGATTTACTTTTGAAATTGGGAACAAGATAAGGGTGCCTATTCTCACAATTTCTATTCAATATTGTATCAGAAATCTAGCCAGAATAATAAGACAAGAAAAAGAAATAAAAGGTATCCAGATTGGAAAAGAAGTAGTAAAATTATCTCTATTCACAGATTATATGATCCTATATATGTTGTTGTTGTTGTTATATGCCGTCGAGTCGGCCCCGACTCATAGCGACCCCTCCTTGGGTTTCCGAGGCAGTATCACTACGGAAGTAGGATTG
>NW_006921737.1:1456480-1476878 GCF_000298275.1 Orycteropus afer afer | reverse complement strand
CTCCTTCCAAGGAGTGGCTGATGGGTTTGAATCACCAGCCTTCTGGTTAGCAGTCAAATGCCTTAGGCACTATGCTACCAGAGCTCCCTAGAAAGATAGAGAGAGATAAATGAAATCCTGATACATGCTACAACATGGATGAACCTTGAAAACATTATGCTGAGTGAAATAAGTCAGATTCAAAAGGATGAATATTATATGACCCACTTATATTACTATTTAGAACAGGCAATGCTTAGAGACTAAAATTTATTAGTGGTTACCTGAGACTGTGGAGAGGGGAAAACAGGGAGTTATTGTTGAAAGGGTACTGAGTTTCTGTTTGAAACGATGCAAAACTTTTGGAAATGGATAGTGGTGATGATTGCACAACATGGTGAATGTAATTAATGCCACTGAATTGTACACATAAAAATGATTATGATGAAAAAAAAAAAGGAAAGGAAAATGATGAAGATGGCAAACTTTTTGTTATATATAGTTCATCACACTTTAAAAAAAAAATAAAGCCTGCCTGGCTCTGCTGGTGAAACTACAGTCCATTGTAGAGGAAAAGGCATCTTTTCAAAAGTGAGAAGTGGGTCCAAGCAAGCCCAGGAACCCAGAAGCCCCCTCAGAGAGGGAGCTGGTGCTCCCCAGCAGAGTGCCAGGCCCAGCTCTGCTGTGAGAGCTGCTAGGTGGGCCTCACGTCCAGCCCATCTGCGCCACTTCCTGATCCATCCTAAGTACCATGTCTACTGGATCTTCTTTTATGTGTGTTCTGAAATGGAAATTCTTCTTCTCTGCTGCTGTTGTTGACTGCCATGGAGTTGGTCCTGATTCATAACAACCCCATGCCCAACTTAAGGAAATGCTGCGTGAGTCCTGCACTTGGAGCATGGGACTGTTGTGATCAATGGAGTCTTCATTGTCTGGTTTTCAGAACTAGATGGCCAGGGCTTTCTTTTTAGTCTGGAAGCTCTGCTGAAATCTATCCAGCATCATAGCGCCATACAAGCCTCCACTGACAGATGGGTGGGGGTTGCACATGAGGTTCATTGGCCAGGAGTCAGACCAAGGTCTCCCACGTGGAGGATGAGAATTCTACCGCTGAACTACCACAACCCCCTCTTCTCTGTAAAAAACAAAAACAAAACCAAACTCACTGCCATCGAGTCAATTCCCACTCACAGCAATCCCCTTTAGGTTTCCAAGGCAGTAAATCTTTACAGAAGTAGATCGCCCAACCTTCCTTCCAAGGAGTGGCTGGTGGGTTTGAATCGCCAACCTTCTGGTTAGCAGTCAAATGCCTTAGGCACTACACCACCAGAGCTCCTGTTCTCTGTAAAGGGGCTGAATTCTCTCATCCATAAACATTTCTTTCATAGCTTTTCCTGAATGTTTACAGGTCAAAAACATGATTTAAGGAACTTCATGGGTAATATATAACCAAATCAAACCAATAATATGAGATATTTCAAGTCAGTGATGCATCGATGGCCCCACTCCTTATAGAAATCATGGTTTGGGAGGAGAAGATGCAGCCCAATGGTGGAGCCTAGACTAACAGTTATAGAGGAGAATGTTAAATGCTCAAATTGAGGGAGTTCAGGGGGGTTTGGAAGCCCAGAGGAGAACACTAGCCTAACCTAGGGTGTCAAGAAAGGCTTCTCATGAACCCAGTGCCTGAACTGAATCTTGAGTCAGAGGAAGAAGGGCATTGCAGATGCAGAGGCCTCATATACTAAGGGACAGAGGTATGAGAGCTTAGCTGAAGGCAAGGAGTGTGAAGGAAGGAAGCAGGATGGTAAGAGAGAAGGCCAGATCATAAGGAAATTTTCTGGCATGCTCCCCTCTGAAGTTTACCCTGAAGGTGCCAGGCACACATATGGGTATTGAATGAATAACTGACAGCATGTTTTTTTCATGATGTGGACCCACATCTGACCCATCTTCCATTCATCAGTGATAAAGATACTACTATACAAGGGAAAATGTGGTTCAGTGGTTGAATTCTCTCCTTCCCTGCAGAGACCCAGGTTCAGTTCCCAACCCTGTCTGGTAGTGGAGGCTTGTATGATGCTCAACAGGTCACAGCAGAGCTTCCAGACTAAGATGGACTAGGAAGAAAAGCATAGCAATCGACTTCCAAAAATTAGCCAATGAAAATCTTATAGGTCACAATGGTCTAGACCTCAAACCATCATGAGGATGGTACAGGACCGGACAGTGTTACACTAAGTTATACATGGGGTCAATGTGAGGCTGACTTGAAAGCTAACAATAACAACAGCAACAACAAACAAAAACAACAAGGGAAGATTCAGTAAAGAGTAACTACTCCTTTGAAGAGTATAGAGGGACATACCTTGAAAATCATTAAAATATTTGTATTGCTCATTCTAAAGAAGTTAAGAAGGAGAGAGAAAAAGCTCAGGGAGTGTGAGGTAAGGATGGATATGAAGAAGGTTCAGCATGTCAAAATGGTGGACACAGAGAGCACCCCCAAGAAGCTTAGAAAGGGATGCTTTGGGAGAAATAACAGGAAGCAGTACAGGCATACCTCATTTTATTGCATTTTGCAGATACTGCATTTTTTACCCATTGAAGTTTTGTGGCTACCCTGCATTTAGCAAATCTATTAGCACCGTTTTTCCAACAGCATGTGTTTATTTCATGTCTCTATGTCACATTTGGGTGATTCTCACAATATTTCAAACTTTTTCATAATGCTATTGCACACTTACTAGACTACAGTATAGTGTAGCCGTAACTTTTATATGCACCAGGAAAACAAAAAGTTTTTGTGATTCTCTTTATTGCAATATTCACTTTATATTCCAGTGGTCTGGAACCAAACCCTCAATATCTTTGAGGTATGCCTGTACTTTACCCAGGAAGCTGCAAACATCTGGAATTAATTGACCCTAGAGATGGTGGTGGCACTGTGGTTAAATCATTGGTTCGAACCCACCAGCCAGTCTGTGGGAGAAAGATGAAGAAGTCTGCGTCCATAAAGAATTACAGCCTTGGAAACCCTATAGGGTTGTTCTACTCTATCCTATAGGGTCACTATGAGTTGGAATTGACTTGATGGCAATGGATTTGGTATTTTTTTTAGAGATAGTAGAGAGACAAAAATAAAAATAGCCTCAAGGAGGGTTTTGAAAATTTCAGGGTAGGAGAGTCATAGTGGATTATTAAGGGAGGCTGGGGATGTTTGGGACTTATGCCTAACTGTCTGAGGTTGGAGTCTGGTAGCACAAGCATGTTTTCCCACCAAGCCTCATAGACCAAGGGTTGGGCTCAACTGACCACTCATCCAACCCAGCCTGGCTCCACTTGTGCTTCCTCATCTCTTGCCTCAAGCCTAGGCAACCCTATTTCTGATAATGATGGGGAGCAGGACTCAGAGCAGGAGTAGAGAGAGAGCTGTTGAGCCTGTGGACTCACCCAATAGTACTGATTGTATCTTCTCCTCCCCCACTATATACAACAGTGCCAATCACTCTAGTGCCCAGGAAGGGCTGTGAATGTCTTTTCTCATGGGCTTTAAACAATATCTGTGGTTACTTTTTTCATATAAGTCTCATTACCTCAAATAGGGAGAAGTTCACTTTTAGACGAACACCACGTATGGGCAAGGGCCAGATATGTTCAGTGTCAGGCAAGGATATGGAGAAAGTTAAAGAAAAATCTGATAATAATGATGAAGAGAAGGCTGAAGATAAAAGATAAAATAAGGGCAATAATGGTATTGGTAGAAATAGTGGTGGTCAGGATACAGGAGTTAGTTGATAGATTAAATTAAGCTATGGAGGTAAAAATGGCAAAGATAGAAGTGAAGATGATGATGGAGGTGGTGATGGTGAAAGAGGAAATGAAGATAATGGAGCAGTGGTGATGGAGGTGATGAAGGAGCTAAAGTCAGTAGAGATAAAATTGCTGATGATGGTAGCAGCAGTGTGGAGGAGGAAATGATAGTGAAGGTATGGGGCATTGGTGGCCCAAACCAAAAAAACCAAACTTACTGCCATCGAGTCAGATCCAACTCATCACAACCCTTTCTTGGGTTTCTGAGGTGGTTACGCTACAGAAGTAGATTGCCCAACCTTCCTTCCAAGGAGTGGCTGGTGGGTTTGAAGCACCAGCCTTCTGGTTAGCAGTCAAATGCCTTAGGCATTACGCTACCAGAGCTCCCAAATTGGTGGCAGAAATGATACAAGAAGTGAAGGTATTGGAGTTGATGGTGATGATGGTGGAAGTGTTAGTGAAAATAGTGGAGCAGTGATGGTAAAGGTGATGTAGGAGCATGCACATGAGCCACTGAAGGTAAAGTTGGAAGTAATGATGATAGTGAAGGCATAGGAACAGTGATGGAGGTGATGAAGGGGATGAAGGCACTGGAGGTGGAGGTGATGATGATGAAGGCAGTGGTTGCAATGGAAGTTGTAAATAAAAAAGTCAATTTTGAACTGAAGCAGTCAGGGAGGGATTGCTGGAATATGTGGGTCTTGGACTAGAATTTGTAGATTCATAAAATTTAGATAGCGTAGATAGAGTAGAACATTCCAAGCCAGGGAAATATTACTGAGAATTTGTGGGGGCCAGTAGAAGGAGGGTGTGTTTGTGGGGCAGTGATGGAGCATCCTGATTTGACGGGGCCAGCAAGAGACATGGCGAGTAAACAAGGAAGGTAGATCCCGGCAGAGGAGCTCAGATCTTGGGTGGTAGAAATGGGGAGCCCGTTGGGCAATCCTACTTCCGTAGTGATACTGCCTCGGAAACCCAAGGAGGGGTCGCTATGAGTCGGGTTTGACTTGACGGCACATAACAACAACAACAACAGTGAGTCTTGCACAAGGACAAGCTTCTATGAAAGAAGGTGGTACTGTGGGCCATCAGAAGGTGGGAGGTGGGCATTCAGCTCAGAGACTGTGGAGTCCACCTGGAAGCACAGTGATGACAGCCAGTTCCAGGCAGTGAAGGTTGCTGACTCAAGTGAAGAGGCTCACTTCTTTAACCTTTCTCACTCCTTCTTTCCTGGGTCCAGGTTCCAACCACCACTCCTACATTAGCCCTAATCCAGTGGCTCCTGAGAAATCAGAATGCATTTGTCTGGTCCAACCCATATGTCAGGCATGGGTGTGCTAGAGCTAAGTCACATGGGCCTATGAGAGTCAATCATGTGCATCTTTTGCCAACTGCAAATTCACTGAACATCACATTGGTAGCTTGAAATCAGCCATGGTGGAAGTATTTACACCACAGAGACTGGCAAATGCTATAAATTGGCTTCCCTGCCCCCTTCCTACAGATCAATTGTTAAATATTAACCAATATACCACTAAATGTACCTCAGGAGCCCTAACATGAAGGAAATGATACTCCCCATGCTCCAACTTTAGCTTCACTGGTTTCATCTCCTGTATCACTGCTCCACTACCTTCACTAACACTTCCGCCATCACTACCACTACCACCAGTGCCTTCATTTCTTCCATCCCTACATTCCAACATCACTTATGGTATTCTTAAAAACCTAACTAACATTACAATTAATTACCTTGAATCTCTGATAGACAGGGGAGCTCACAGGGCCTTTATAATTTTTTTTCTAATTTTGAAAAAGTTCTAATTACAGAAAATTGAAAGAATAGTACACATTTAGAGAGTCGCCAACTATATATTCACATTTCTCACAATTATCCCAAGAATATTTTTTTATAGTTAAGTCTTTTATAGTTAAAAGACAGCCTTTTATTTCCAAATAAGGATCCAATTAAAGTTCCCTCACTGCATTCGGTTGCTTTCCTCTTTAGTCTCTTTTAATCTAGAATGGTGGTCAATAAACTTTTTCTGTAGATATTTTAGACTTTGTGGGCCAAGAAGCAAAATCAAGGTGTTGTTGTTGTTGTTGTTGTTATGTGCCTTCGAGTCGGACCCAACTCATAGCGACCCCTCCTTGGGTTTCCCAGGAAGTATCACTACGGAAGTAGATTGCCCCATCTTCCTTCCGAGGAGTGGCTGCTGGGTTTGAACCACCAGCCTTCTGGTTAACAGTCAAGTGCCTCAGGCATTACCCTATCAAATCAAGGTAGGTACTTATATAACAGCAACGAAAAAACAATTCTTAGCTCACGGGCTGTACAAGAAAGGTAGTGGGCTAGATTCGGCCCAAGTAACACAGTTTGCTAACCTCTGATCCAGAACCCTTCCTCCATCTCTTTTCCTCTGTGGCCAAGGACAGCTTCATGGACGTGAGAGCCATACAATCACACAGGGTTCTGTACACTCAGAGGGACTCTGTGCTTGGTTCAACACTTTACTGTCACTTCCTGATATTCTTAATAATTTTATCTTTGAATTTGTTTCCAATGGTAAAAGAGCATGCACATGAGCAGAGGAGACTGCACAATTTGCGTGCCCATTAGCTCCCCTTGTGCCTCATTCATGTATGTTGTTGCTGTTGTTAGGTGCCATTGAATCATCTTTGGCTCACAGCAACCTTATGCACAGCAGAACGAAAACACTGTCTGGTCCTGTGCCAGCCTCACGATCCTTGCTATACCTGAGCCCATCATTGCAGCCACTCTGTTGATCCATCTCATTGAGGGCCTTCCCCTTCTTTGTTGACCCTCCACTTTACCAAGCATGATATCCTTCTCCAGGGAATGGTTCCTTCTGACAACATGACCAAAGTAGGTGAGACAAAGTCTGGCCATTTTCACTTCCATTCATGTATAGTCTTTCTGATACCCTATGAGCACAGAATTTCAGTGGTAAGACTCACAGCCATGGCAAAATAAGCATGTATCACCTACCACAAAAGCAGGGACACTTTTGTTCAAACTAGAAGTTTTCTATTAAAACCAGAACTAGCTTTGAATGCAGAAAGAAGGCAAAACCAAGGAACTTTATTATATCCTTTTATTCCCTGTGTTAAGGAGCCTTGGTGGCACAGTGGTTAAAGCACTCAGCTGCTAACCAAAAGGCTGGCAGTCTCACCAGCCACCACTCTGCAGGAAGGAGAAAGATTGTTGTTGTTGTTGTTGTTATGTGCTGTCGAGTCAGACCCGACTCATAGCAACCCCTCCTTGGGTATCTGAGGCGGTATCACTACGGAAGTAGATTGTCCAACCTTCCTTCTGAGGAGTGGCTGGTGGATTGAACCGCCAGCCTTCTGGTTAGCAGTCAAGTGCCTTAGCATCCTTAGAAATTCTATTGGGCAGTTCTACTCTGTCCTACAGGGTCACTATAAGTCTGAATAGACTCAACAGCAACAGGTTTTATTTTGATCCCCATGTTGCTTCCCTGTAACATACTTTGTTGTAACTTATGCTGAAAATAATGATATATAAGGAAAAGGAACGATAAAGCAACCCATAGTTCCTTTTCCTTTCTGTACTTCTTTACTTATCAGTAAACCAAAGGTGGAGTTCCTGGACGGTGAAAACTGTTAGTGAACTTGGCCGCTAACCACAAAGTTGGAGGTTCAAGTCCACCCTGAGGTGTCTCAGAAGAAAGGCCTGGTGACATACTTCTGAAAAATCAGACACTGAAAGCTCTACGAAGCACAGTTCTACTCTGACACACATGGGGTTGCCATGAGTCGGAGTTAACTCATGTAACTGGTTAAACATCCAGGGGCTCCTGAAGACATGAGGGCTGTGGAGTCCAGCATGAGCCTGGTGATGGCCATCATAGCTCCTCCTCCTGAAGACATGAGGGGGCTCCAGGTGACAGAGGGGAAGCAGCCCTTGGGAGAAGCGAGCACCAGGTGAATTCAATAGGATGAGTTTGTGCAGAGGATGTGAAATTCCTCCTGGACTCAGCAGGACATCAAGAAGTGGCATTTGGGCTCTGAGTGATCATGACATTCCAGATCCCACCCAGAATGAGGCATGAGGGAGGCCAGTCATGAGGGAGGAGAACAGGATTCTGAGTCAGTCATTCTGACTAGGGCTCTTTCTGAGTCACCCCAGGCTGTGGAGCCTTCCTGAAACTATAAAGAAAGAAACACCAGAGACCTCAATCCCAGGACTTGGGGAAAGTCAGAGCTCTCAGTATGAACCCTTTCCCATGGTGGGTGCAAAATTCAAAAAGCTGGTAATAGTTAGAGTTAACATACATTGGCACTTACACAGTTCAACATTCAAAAATGGTTGAATATTGGCAATTTCTTGTGGTTAAATCCAAAAAACTACCAAGCATGTTCTAAACACTTCATACAAAAGAAAAATAAGAAAGTTGCCAGCAAGTGAACGCCAAATCATGGCGATGCCATGTGTATCAGAATAGAACTGGGCTCGGATTTTCAATGGCTGATTTTTCACAAGTTGATCACCAGGCCTTCTTTTCTAGGTGCCTCTGGGTAGATTCAAACCACCAACCTCTGGGTTAGTACCTGAGTGCTTAACCTTTGGTGTCACCCAGGGACAAATGTTTTATATATATTGTCTTATTCATTTCTCACAACTCTACAAAATAGCTACTCATATAAGGAAACCAAGGCTTAGAAAGGTAAGATTTGCCTTCAGCATCAGCTCTCTCTTCTTATCTGTCTGAGAGCTTTCTCCTGCACCAGAACTTGCTTACTGCCAGAAATTAACAAGAACCAAGAAATTAACACCTGTCAGAGTCCACTCTGCCAACAGGGGAAGGAAGTTGGTGGATTCATGCCATAGTCCTGTCTTGGGTATTGGAGTGGAGAATAATACTGAAGCATGCTCCACAGGGTTTCTCAGAGGGTCCCCAGTGGGAATGAGCCTTAATTGCCCAATCCATAACTCAGTCTAATTAATGTATTCTTTATGAGCTTTCCTCTTCCCCCTCTTTCATTTTCCCCACTCCCTCAATAGGATGACCTGTTAAATAAACTACCTGCACCCAAAGATTTTTCTCATGGTCTACTTTGGGGGAAACTCACAAGACATTTGGAGTTATGGAGTGAATTATGTCCCCCCAAAATATGTGTTATAAATCCTAACCTCTATACCTGTGGCCACTCCTCAGAAGGAAGGTTGGACAATCTACTTCCTTATTGATACTGCCTCGGAAACCCAAGAAGGGGTCACTATGAGTCAGATCTGACTGGATGGCAGTGAGTTTGGTTTGTTTTTTTTATACCTGTGGTTATAATCTCATTTGAGAATGGGTTTCCTTTGTTATGTTAATGAGGTACTATTAATGTAGGATTGTTTTAAGTCAACCTCTTTTGAGACATGAAAGAGATTAAACAAGCAAAGGTGCAAGAGAGCAGAGCTGGGGGAAGATAGATAGATGCCAAGTCACGTGAAGATCATCAAGGAAGAGAAAAATCAAGGACCTTCCTCCAGCACTGACACAGAGAGAAAGCCTTCCCCTCATGACAGTGCCCTGAGTTTAGACTGCCAGCCTCTTAAACTGCGAGGAAATAAAGTTGTTTGTTAAAGGCACCCATATGTAGTATTTCTGTTACAGCAGCACTAGATAACTAAGACACTTGGTTTCTAGTTCTGAGTCTACTTATTAATTACATGGCACTCTCTCTGGGTTTGTTTCCTTGCTGCAAAATGGGCTATCATCTCTGTACAGCACAAGGTGGAGAACAGTTGTGAAATTTCACTGAGATAATGCCTGCGAACACATCCTGTATGGCAATGCGGTGAACATGAAGGAGTGTTTGTACAACTATTGATTATGCCAATGAGGAAAAGGCAAAGCAATTCTTTGGGAGCCAGAGGGTAAACGTGTTCAAGTATAACAGTAAAAATAAAAATGATTGGCATTTTCTCTCCCCTTGGCTGTTCCAAGAGTGAAAGTTGTCAGATCCTTTGGTTCCTATGCCAACTTCTGATCTGGCTATTTGTCTGAATTTTTTAATAACCCATAATGGCAGGGGCTGTGCCTTTTTTCATCAGATTAACCTGTGTGTATGAGTTTTGTCCTTCTTCCTGAAGAAGAGAAAGAGTAACTGGTATTTGCTGAGTGGTTACTCTGCTAAATTGTTGTTATTGTCAGCTGCCATCCACTCAGCCTCCAACTCATGGTGACCCCATGTACAATGGAAGCAAATGTTTCTCTAAACTCTAGCATTGCCATGATTGGCTGTGCATTAGACTTTTGTGATGTATAGGATTTTAATTGGCTGACTTTCCAAAGTAGATCACCAGGCCTTTCTTCCACATCTATCTTAATCTGCAAGCTTCCCTGAAACCCTTTCAGCATCATAGCAGCATGCATGCCTCCACTGACAAACAGGTGGTGGATGCACATGAGATGCATTGGCTGGGAATTGAACCTGGTTTTTTTGCACAGAATACATGAATTCTACTGCTGAACCAACACTGCTCTCATGTTGTTAAATACTTTGTATAAATGATCTTATTTAATCTTCATAAGAATACTGCTAAATTGGTGCAATAACTTCACTTTATAGATGAAGAAAGAAATGCCCAGAGAGGTTGGGAGCTTCCCTGAGGTTCCCAGCAAAGAAGTGGGAGAGCCAGAATGCAAACGCAAGTCTGACTGCTACCCAAAGCCCGAGTTCCTCTAAGATTCTACTTGCTTTCCATCAAGAGGTTGAGCACTCAGTCCAAAGACACTGCCATGGCTCACAAATCTGCTTTGGGAACTGTCTTCAGAGCCAAGAACACTAGTCTCACCAATATGAGATTGTTCTTTATCAGTCAGCCATTCACCTTTTCCCTTCCTTCCTGGAAGCTCCACAGTGTTAAACAAGTGGCCTTGGGTGTGGTTCGAATCTATTTCCCTGTGATCCTGCACAGTTACTTAAACTCTCTGGACCTCAGTTTTTTTCATATGTAAAATGTGGATATAAATGAAAATAACCTGGTGGCTGTGGAATCCACTTTGACTCATGGAGACCCCATGTGTGTCAAAGTAGAACTGTACTCCATAGAGTTTTCAATGGCTGTGGTTTATCAGAAGTAGATCATCAAACCTTTTTCTGGGGCACCTCTGGATGGACTCCAACATCCAACTTTCAGATGGCAGCCAAATATGTTCACTGTTTGCACCACCCAGGGACTCCTAAAATGTGGACCAAACCAAAAAAACCAAACTCACTGCTATTAAGTCAATTCCAACTCACAGAGACCCCCTCAGGTTTCCAAGACTGAAAATCTTTAAGGAAGCAGATGACCTCATCCTTCTTCCACAGAGCAGCTGGTGGGTTCAAATCATGGACCTTTTGGTTAGCAGTCAAACACTTAATCCACTATACCACCAGAGCTCCTTAAAATGTGGACAAGAGAGTCTTATTATATCTCCCTTAGAGAGCTGTGAAAGAAATGGGAAAGAATAGCTGGGGGATGCCAGACAGAGTGGCAGGGAGCTCAGGTAAGGGGAGGGACACAGGCCCCACACCCAAGAGGCAGGAAGCAGAGAGGTTTTGAACAGCTAAGGGAGACAAACTTGTCTGTCAGTTTGTCATACTGTGGTGGCTTACGTGTTGCTGTGAGGCTTGAGGCTGTGCCACAGGTGTTTCAAATGCCAGCAGGGTTACACATGGTACACAGGTTTCAATGCAGCTTATAGACTGAGACAGACTAGGAAGAAGGAAGAGGCCATCCACTTCTCAAAGAATTGGCCAGGGAAAACTTATGAATAGCAGAGAAACACTGTCTGATACATTGCTGATACATTACTGCACAACTTTATGAATAGACTGGAAACATGGTCTGATACAGTGCAGGAGGACAAGCCTCTTAGGTCAGAAGGCACTCAAGATATGACTGGGAAAGAGCTGTATCATCAGAGTCAAACCAGCCTTACTGATATGGATAAAGTAAAGCTTTCAAGACCTCCATTTGCACAACTTAAATTGAGGAGAAACAGCTGCAAACATCCATTAATAATCAGAACATGGAATGTATAAAGTATGAATCTAGGAAAATTGGAAATTATCAAAAATTAAATGGAACACATAAGGATTGATAT
The DNA here is from genome assembly GCF_000298275.1 of Orycteropus afer afer. Lineage (NCBI taxonomy): Eukaryota > Metazoa > Chordata > Mammalia > Tubulidentata > Orycteropodidae > Orycteropus > Orycteropus afer. The sequence continues at coordinate 1,464,957 of NW_006921737.1, read as the reverse complement.
CCTAGGCATTAGTGAGCTGAAATAGACCAGTTTTGGCCATTTTGAATCAGATGACCATATGATCTACTATACTAAGAATGACAATTTGAAGAGGAATGGCGTGGCATTCATTATCACAAAGGATGTTTCAAGATCTGTCCTGAAGTACAATGCTGTCAGTGTTAGGATAATAGCCATATGCCTACCAGGAAAACCAGTTAATACTACTATTATTCAAATATTCACACCAACCACCAAAGCCAAAGATGAAGAAATTGAAGATTTTAATTAATATCTATAGTCTGAAATTGACCAAATGTTCAACCAAGATGTGTTAATTATCACTGTTGACAGGAATGCAAAAGTTGGAAACAAAGAAGAATCATCAGTAGTTGGAAAATTTGGCCTTGGTGACAGAAAAAAACGCTGGTGATTGCATGATAGAATTTTGCAAGACCAATGACTTATTCATTGCAAATATGTTTTTTCAACAACACAGACAGTGGCTATACACATGGACTTCACCAGATGAAGTGCATAGGAATCAGTGGCAAGAGGAGATGGAAAAGCTCAATCTCTTTAGCCAAAACAAGGCCAGGAGTTGATTGTGGAACAGACCATCTACTGCTGATATGCAAGTTCAACTTGAAGTTGAAGACAATTAAAACAAGTTAAGAGCCAAAATATGGCTATATATCCCTCCTGGATTTAGAGACCACCTAAAGAATAAATTTGACCCATTGAACATCAATGACAAAAAAACTAGAAGAATTGTGTGATGACGTCAAGAACATCATAAATGAAGAAAGCAAGAGGTAATTAAAAGGACAAGAAAGGAAAAGAGGATCAAAATGGATGTCAGAAGAGACTCTGAAACTTGCCCTTGAGTGGAGAGCAGCTAAAGCAAATGGAAGAAATGACAAGATCAAAGAACAGTACGGAAGATTTCAAAGAGCAGCTCAAGCAGACAAAGCCAATTACTATGATGAAATGTGCAAAGACTTGGAGTTAGAAAACCAAAAGGGAAGAACAAGCTTGGCATTTCTCAAGCTGAAAGAACTGAGGAAAATATTTAATCCTCAACTTGCAATATTGAAGGATTCTATGGGCAAAATATTGAATGCTGCAGGAAGCATCAAAAGAAGATGGAGGGAATACAGAGTCACTGTACCAAAAAGACCTGGTAGAGTAGATCTTCATCCATTTCAAGAGGTGGTATCTGATAAAGAATCAATGGTATTGAAGGAAGAAGTCAAAGCTGCATTGAAGGAATTGGCAAGGCTCAGGACTTGATGGAATGCCCATTGAGATGTTTCAACAAACAGATGCCCTGCTGGAGGCACTCACTTGGCTCTGCCAAGAGATTTGGAAGACAGCTCTTTGACTAACTGACTGGAAGAGATCCATATTTGCATCCATTCCAAAGAAAAGTGTTCCCACACAATGTGGACATTATTGAACAATATCATTAATATTGCACACAAGTAAAATCTTGCTGAAGATAATTCAAAAACAGTTGCAGCAGTGTATTGACAAAGAACTTCCAGAAATGCAAGCTGGATTCAGAAGAGGATGTGGAATGAAGGATATCATTGCTGATGTCAGATGGATCTTGGCTCAAAGCAAAGAATACCAGAAAGATGTTTATTTGTGTCTCATTGACTATGCCAAAGCATTCAATTGTGTGGATCATAACAAATTACAGGTAACATTGAGAAGAATATGAATTACAGAACACTTAATTGTACTCATGAGGAACCTGTATATTGACAAGGAGGCTGTCATTCGAACAGAACAAGGGGACACTGCATGGTTTAAAATCAGGAAGGGAGTATGTCAGGGTTGTATCCTTTCACCATACTTGCTCAATCTGTATGCTGAGCAGATAATCCGAGAACCTGGACTATATGAAGAACGTGGTATCAGGATTGGAGGAAGAATCGTTAACAACCTGTGATATGCTGACAACACAACTTTGCTTGCTGAAAGTGAGGATGACTTGAAGCAGTTACTAATGAAGATTGGAGAATACAGTCTACAGTATGGATTACATCTCAGTATAAAGAAAACAAAAATCCTCACAACTGGACCTATAAGTAGCATCATGATAAATGGAGAAAAGATTGAAGTTGTCAGAGACTTCACATTGCTTGGTTCTACAATCAACACCAGTGGAAACAGCAGTCAGGACATCAGACAACATATAGCATTGGGCAAATTGGCTGCAAAGGACCTCTTTCAAGTGCTGAAGAGCAAACATGTATCCTTGAGGACTAAGGTGTACCTGACAGAAGCCATGGTATTTTCTATTGCTTCATATGCATGCGAGAACTGGACAATGAATAAGGAAGACCAAAGAAGAGTTGATGCTTTTGAGTTGTGGTGCTGGCAAAGAATGTTCAAAGTACCATGGACTGCTAAAAGAACTAATATATCTGTCCTGGAGGAAGTGCAACCAGAATGCTCCTTGGAAGAGAGGATGGCTGGACTCCGTCTCACCTACTTTGGTCAAGTTGTCAGAAGGGATCATTCCCTGGAGAAGGATGTCATGCTTGGTAAAGTGGAGGGTCGACAAAAGAGGGAAAGGCTCTCAATGAGATGGATTGACACAGTGGAGATGAGCTCAAGTATAGCAAGTATCATGGAGCTGGCACAGGATAGGACAATGTTTTGTTCTGCTGTGCATAAGGTTGCTATGAGTCGGAAACAACTTGACGGCACCTAACAACAACAAGAACAGAGAGCTGTGAAGATAAAACAAGATAATTAATCCATATAAAGTGCTTAGCACTATGCCTAATACATAGAGTGGAAAGGAAACACTGGCAATTGTATTTCTGTCCAGGAAAGGCCTGGCTGGTTCCCCATCCTGTCTGTGCAGAATTAGGGTCCCTTCCTCTCTGTTATCCCAGTACTCCCAGGCTGCCTGTCATTGCATTTACCTGAGCACTGTCATTGTCATTTTCTGCCTGATGCTTTATTGTACAAGTCATGAGCCACATTATTAGAGGGCTGGGGTCATTCCCAGACCAGGTGGGCCAGGGGATTCTGACAGGAACCCATGGTAGCCCCAGTGGTTGTCGAGCTGGCAGACCTGCTGGTCACCCCTAGGATAGCATGAGCTCTGAAGATACTCTCCAACCTCAAGTACAAGAACAATTCCTGACTCATAGTTGGCAATCAGTGAATGAGCTCCAAACTATTAGTTATTTTTAATTCTGAAGCATCAACCATCTCAACTGAGAAAATTCAAGATCTTTTGGAGCAGGGACTGGGGCAGTTCCTCCCCCTGTGAGGCCTGACCAAATCTGTGCACATCCTGCCTCCCCAGGGAGCCAACTCATTTGCATGGATAAATTCTGATCGGTGTTTTTTTCCATCAGTGCTTCTTTGTGTCCCACACAGCACTGTGCACACAGTAGGAGCTCAATAAATAGGTGTTTATTTATTGAAGCACTCTAGAGCCCCAGAGTTTGAAAACAGAAACCAGAGCCTGAGTCCCCTCCCTTGCAGGTCAGGCCTACTTCCATGGAGCAGACAGATAACCATTCAAGGCTGGCTCCCTCTGGCAATGCTGTCCTGGCTCCAAGCAAGGCTGCTGAAAGGGAGCCATTCTCTCTCCTAAGCTGGGCCTCAGACACTTCACAGTGAGGATTCTTTCTCAACTGCCTCACTTGACCCTTGGGCCTAACAGGCAGTGATCGAAGCCCAGGAAGGGCTTGCAGCAAATAGTCTGCCCCCAGCTCTTGACCTGGTCTGTGCTCTTAGATTTCTCACTCAGCACTCTTTGGGGTTTTCTGCATCCTCAGAAAAGCCCAGAAGACTGCAACCTTTCTTTCCTTTCAGCTAGGCAAGGGATTGGTCTCCATCAGAACTTAGTGGGCTCTTCGCCATGGCTATAGCATCACAGAGTGTCATGGACAGACAGTTATCTTCAACTGTAACAAAAGTACTGACTACCTACTGTAAAAAAAGCCTTCCTCCTAGACCATAGTTCCATCACCTGCAGATTGGAGAGCTTGGGAGGGGAAGGCACTGCTGGTCACTGTCCCAGATCCCTGCAGTCCATCAAATTAGCTGGGGGATAGAGGTGGCTAGTGGAGAAGGCAGAGCATGATGGAGCAGGTTACATGGTAGGCGCCTGTGTTGAGGAGAAGGGGAAAAATCTAATAGGAGAGATGCTGGGTTCTCCTGGGAGATTGAGATCAACTGGTCTCATCTCTTGCTTTTGGTACCTCACCTGTTGGAGACTGAATTATATGTTGAAACCCTGGTTCTTGTATCAAGGGATGTGATCCTATTTGGAAACAGGGTTTTTCTTTTGTTCTGTTAATGAGGCCATGTCAATGTTGGGTGAATCCTGAATCTAACATGTCTAAGCTGTGAAAAGACCAGCATAGATACAAAGACACACATACAGGGGCAGCCAGACACCAATCCAAGGAAGATCACAAATCCAAGGAATGTCCAGGACTACAATAAGGAAAGAATTGACAGAGCCAAGACCCTGATTTGGATTTTTAGCCTCCAGAACTATGAGAAAATACATTTCTGTTCTTAAAAGCCACTTACTTTTAGGAAGAATGAAGAAAACCAAAATTCATGGAAACAATTAGTCCTAGAGACTGGTACACCATCCGATCTTCAGCCTATACAACTATGAGACCAGAAAAACTAGATGGTGCCCAGCTACCACTGTCATCCACTTGAAAGGGGATCTATGTAGGAGATCCTTGATAGAGAAGGAGAACAATGTGGAACAAAACTCAAAATCATTTGGAGAAAAAAAAAGGGGGAGGGGAGAGACCAGGTTTGCTGGTCCTACAGAGCCTGGTGGAACCACTGAGACTATGGCACCTGCCCTTCAGGTCTGGAATTGAACCCACACCTGTGGTTGCCAGCCAAACAATGTACAGGCATGTGAGTTAAACATTTACCTCAAGTAGACACACGCCCTGGAGAGAACAATCATGGGAGAAGGAAGGGCTGCTTATGCACAGGGAGACAGTTCAGAGGGCAGGAGTGTATGGAGGGATGGACACTGGGAAGAGGTAACTATGGGGAGGAAGTGGGAGGGGAGCTGTTGCATTGTGGTAAACTGTGGTCAATGACATGAGACAAAGTATATGTAAACTGCTGTATGGAAAGTGAATTTGCTCTGTAAATCTTCACCCAAATCACAATTAAAAAAAAAAAAAAAAGCCACTTACTTTTGGTATTTGTATTACCACAAAACTAGGTAACTAAGACATCACCCAACGCTTTTAGCATTTTCATAAAGGCTTTTAATAGAGAACACACAGAACACAGCACCATGATGCCACCAAAGTCCTATGTAATAGTCAAGAGGCCTACATTTAAATTCCCACTTATAGGATGGCTGATAAGTTAGGAAATACTCTGACTGTTAATTTCCTCATTTGTAGAAAGGCAGATAATAATACTTCCTACTTTGTAGGATTGGAATAAGGAAAGCATAGGACCTAGAACACAGTGAGCACTGAGCAAGTGGGAGCTACCTTTATGATAAAGTGCAAAGGCAGCAGTATACGGGTCCATGTGACTAGAGCCAGTGAGGGTGTGAAACATCTTGTGAGAGGATTCTGGAAAGGTAGACTGGAGTTCATGCTGTGGAGGCTGTGGGGACTTGGCGCTTCAATGGCCATGAGAAGCTGTTGAAGGTTGGTGAACAGAGGAAGCATGTGATCAGAGCCTGTTGGGGATTGAATTATCCCCCCTCAAAATATCAGGGAACAGGGCGAGAATGGAGAGTTTGTGGACAGAGGAAGACCAAGCATGTGGTCTTATCACCAATGCCCTTGAGTTTGAACAAATCAGATCATCCTAACCCCACTCCCTCTGGCCTGCTCTGCAAACAGCATCAGCCTTGCTGTTAAGAATCACAGCTTTCTTCTTTCCTGGCCTCTGGATGTGAATGTGAAATCCTGCTCGAATTTGCTAAATAAAAATGACAAGACTCAGTGAAAAGTAGCAGGTTCTAACAAGGTCCTGGTTTAATTTAATGCTGATCTGTGAGAGAGCCTAGTTTCCACACGTTTCTTTCCAATTCCCTGGGATTTCCTTTTTTTTCTTTCTTTTTCTTTTCTTTCTTTCTTTTTTTTTTTTTTTCCTGCAGTGCTCAATTTCCCATAAGAGGATGCTTGGTGAGTAATTACACAGGTTTGGCAGTATGTCCCAAGTACCTGTTATGTATAATCTGTATGTAGGGAAAGCTGAGGCCAACAGAAATTGAGTTGCCAAAGGCAATGCAATGGCAGGGAATAGAACAGGCTTTGGAGTCAAGCCACAGTGTGTACAAGGGCAGAACCTGAGACTGCCTTGTTCTGTGATATATTCCCAGCACTTGGAACAATGCCTAGCACATAGCAAGCATTCAATAAATGGATAAAAAGTAGAGAAACAGGAGTCCTTGGGTGGTGCAAACAGGGAAGGTGCTTGGCTGCTAAATTAGACTGGAGATTTGAATCCACCTGGAGGTCCTCAGAGGAAAGGCCTGGAAAGATCCTTCTGACAGTTCAGCCAATGAAAAGGCTATACAGCCCAGTTCTACTCTGACACACATACTACCAGACTATGGGTTCTGGTAAGTAAAGAAGTGGGTGGAGGGATGAATCCACCCATCATCATAAGCCTACACCAAAAGTGAAAGGTGCACGCTGTGCTGGGCGCAGGCTCCCTCTCAGGAGTGCCTTGCCACCTTTGCCAGGCATTGGAAGAGGGTGTATGGTAGGGGTGTAATGAGCATGTGTTGGAGAGGGGTAGGTGACCAGGGAGGGGCCTGTTGACACATCTAAGATCTGCTTGGACTAAAAGCCCTGGCATCTACTCTCTCTGTCTGAGGATGAATCTGGCCAAGGTACACTCAAAGGAAGGGAAGGCTCCTACCTCCACGTCCGCCCCACCCCCACCCTGCAGAGGGAACCAAGACAAGGGCACCTTCTGCTATCTCAGTGGGTGGCAGATGCCCCTGACTTAAAACCAGAAACCAAACCCACTGCAGTGGACTGGATTCCAACTCATGGAGAACCCACGTGTTTCAGAGTAGAACTGAGCTTCATAGTTTTTTTTTCTTGGCTATGTTCTTTGTGGAAGCAGATCACCAACCCGTTCTTCCGTTGTGCCATTGGGTGGGTTCCAACTGCCAGACTCTTCGACATCCCCAGTAGAACCCAAGCAGGAGCCCGAGAGCCTCAGGCCGACAGTGTCTCCTTCCTCACTCCTATCCAGGATGCCGCGCCGGGCAGCACGTCCTCTCCCCGGCGTGGTCTGGACACTCATCTCCGAGCGCGGGCTCGAGAGGACCCCGGGAGGTCTGGGCCCAGGGCACTCATCCCAGGCGGCCAAACAAGGGAGGGCTTTGTGCGGTGGCAGGCGGCGGCAGGGCGGCAGGACGGCTAGTTCCCTCGCCCCTCCCGGCCCAGGTCTGGCCCCTGCCCGACGGATTCCTGCGGCTGCCTAGTCCTGGCAGCGCAGTAGCGAGCAGGCGACAGCCTCACCCTCGGCCCCTCACTCTCCACTCCCTCGCCAGGAGAAAGGTCTGATAGGGAAAGAAGCGGCCAGACCTCTGACTGATGCAAATAATCCACCGAGTGAACAGATCGCTGTGATTCGTGATTTGAGCACAGGCTTACTTTTCTTTGCGAGCAGAAGCTTTGCAGCTCTCCACCGATGTGGTGGAATGTATTTCTGGGGCAGGCGAGGGAGCAGGAGGACTTTCTCCTCTGGACTTCATCCCCCAGCCACCTTGCGGGTCTTCAGGAATGTGGGGTCTCGCACTCTCTGATCTCTGATCCCTGAGCCCGACCTTGCCCTGCTGCCCAGTGGAGTCTTGTGTGCTGGGGCTATACATGGAAACTGAGGAGGGTCTCTCCAGTTCTCATCCCCAGACCCCAGGCCCAAGTAGCACCCACCCAGTGCTCCTAGAGCCAGTGGCTACAGCCAGATCCCTTTCCTCCCTCCGGAGACCTGGCTAGGACTCTGACAGAAGTGTGATCTCAGTGGGGTAAATGTGATCTTGGGAAGGGAGTTGTAGAATGTTCTCTGGTCATCCTTACACTGTGCTGGAGAATGTCCACACCAAGGAGTGTGACCTTTCAGGAGGACAACTTGGCAGCACCTGGCAATGTCTTTAAAATGGCTCTCTCTTCTAACCAGCAATTTCAAGGAATTTACCCTAAGAGAGGAATCCTAGAAGTGCACAAAGATGTTCATTACCGTGTTATTTATAATAGCGAAGCAAATGGAAACAAATTAACAGCTAACAATAGACTATTAAATAGACATTACAAATCACGCATATGGGAAAAAAAAGTCATGATATATTATTAAGAGGGAAAAATGTGAGATACAGAACTGTATGTCTTCAATTTAGGGGCTCTGATAGGTCTCGAGGAAGCCAGTGTTTTGAGTCAATGAAGCTGAGAGTTAAAAGAAAGAGAAATTGGGATTTCCAAATATGTTTATATATATATATATAT
>NW_006921737.1:1439349-1456380 GCF_000298275.1 Orycteropus afer afer | reverse complement strand
AATAGGGAGGTCTGGTAGCACAGTGGTTAAAGCATTCAGCTGCTAACCAAAAGGTCAGTGGTTCAAATCCACCAGCACTCTGCTGAAGAAAGATGAGGCAGTCTGCTTCCACAAAGATTTACAGCCTTGGAAACCCCATGGTACATTTCTACTCTGTCTTAAAGGGCTGTTATGAGTCTGAAACAACTCGATGGCAGTGGGGGTTAATATAAATGGCACAGGGTTTTCTTGATGATCAAGTAAAATTGTAATCATCAGCATTTACTGTAGAGGGCAATTATTCAAAACTAGATCAAGGCAAGAAAACCAAAACTCACTGCCATCGAGTCAATTGCAACTCATAGCGACCCCGTTTGGGTTTCCGAGGTGGTAAATCTTTATGGAAGTAGATTACCTAGTCTTTCTTCAACAGAGTGGCTGATGGGTTTGAACCACCAGCCTTCTGGTTAGCAGTCAAATGCCTTAGGCACTATGCAATAGAAGGCAGAAAAAAGAGCAAAAGATACTTAAGAAAACCAAGATAAATAGAAAGCATACAATAAGATGTTAAAAAAAAATAATAACTATATCAGTAATTACAAAAGTTAAAAGTCTAAACTCAGCATTTAAAAGAAAGTTTGCCAGATGTGATTTAAAAAATGTGTAGATCAAGCAAAAAGTGATAGAATTATAAAGAGAAATTTATAAATCCGCAACCATAATATGTGGTATTTACAAGAGAAACAGTCAAAACTTGAAAGAAAGAGAATGGTTTAAAATTAAAGACTGAAAGAGAAACACTAACCACAAAAGAAAATAGAAAAGAAAAGAGCCGCAATAGCTACATTAAGGTTTAAGACAAAAAGCATTCTTGAGAATACTAAGAACTACATAACTAAAAAAGAAGTCATTGTAATTCAACAGTAAGCTATAACAATTGTAAAATTGTATGCACACAAGAAATTAGCCAAAATCCTAAGATGAAAAGTGATAGAATTAACGAGAAATTTAGAAATCTGAATCATAATGGAAGATTTTTATTATACCTCTGTCAGTAGTTGATATGTCAATCAGAAAAAAAATTTAGTAAGAACACAGAATATTTGAAAATGCAAATTAAGTTTAATTGATGGATACGTACCACCACCATCTGTCAGTTTGTTGTACTGTAGTGGCTTGTGTGTTGCTGTGAGGCTGGAAGCTATGTCACTGGTATTTCAAATACCAGCAGGGTTACCCATGATGGACAGGTTTCAGCAGAGCTTCCAGACTAAGAAAGACTAAGAGGAAAGCCCAATGAGCTACCTCCAAATATTAGCCAGTGAAACCCAGAATATTGCTTCATACAATTGTTATAAAACAATAGAATATTGTTATTTAGTGACTGGGAAGCATTTCATTCTCTCGTACATGGCATCACCATGAATTGGGGCCAATGTGATAACAACTAACCACAATGCCTATGTAAAGAACTTTGTATCTAACACTAAAAACCCAAACCCGCTGCCATTGAATTGGTTCCGACTCATAGTGACCTATAGAACAGAGCAGTACTGGCCCATAGAGTTTCTAAGGCTGTAAATCTTTATGGAAGCAGACAGCCTCATCTTTTTCCTGTGGAACAGCTGTGGGTTCGAACCGCCAACCTTTTGGTTAGCAGCCGAATGTGTTAACCATTACTCCACCAGAGCTCCAATTATCTAACACTTAGAGAAATACTATTCAAGAATGCATGAAACAATCTCATAAGGGTCTAAACTCTAAAATGTATTGAAAACTTCAACAACTCAACAACAAAAAAGATAAACAATCCAATTAAGATATTGGTGAAGGACATGAAGACACTTCATAAAAGAAGACATTCAGGAGGCTGACGAACACATGGAAAGAAAGATGCTTGCAATCATTAGCCATTGGAGAGATGAAACTCAAAACTACAATGAGATACCCCTGTAAAAATGGTGCTGATAAAAAAAAAAATGCTGGAGATGTTGTGGGGAGATTGGAACTCTTACACACTGCTTATGGGATTGTAAAATGGTATAACTGCTATGGAAAGCAGTATGGTGTTCCTCAAAAAGCTAGAAATGGAAATACCTTATGATCCAGCAATTCTACTCCTAGGTATATATCCAAGAGATTTAAGAGCAAAGACACAAGTAGACATATATACACCTATGTTCATTGCAGCATTATTTTCAGTAGCAAAAAGGTGGGAAAAACCTAAGTGCTCATCAATGTATAAACAAATTGTGGTACATACATACAATGGAATACTATGTACCTATAAACAATAATGAGGAATCCATGAAATGTCTATAACAGGGATGAATCTGGAGGATATTATGCTGAGTGAAATAAGTCAATCACAAAAGGACAAATATTGTATGGTCTCACTTTTATTAAAAGAATACACACAGATGGTTTTATTACAAGAATACACACAGATGGTTACCAGGGATGGAAAGGGAGGGGAAAGGGAATCACTTTCTAGATAGTAGACACTCGTTATTTTTGGTGACCTTACCCAAATGTGGGTAAAGTTTTCACAACATGACCAAGGCAAATGAAGACACTAAGAAGTACGATAAGAGATGATTTTGGTAAATGCTATAATGTATACACTTTTGCAACAGTAATAACAACTGAATAATATGAATATGGTTACATAGGTGTGTGTATATATATATATATATATATATAATATGTATGTATATATGTATATATGTGTGTGTGTGTGTGTGTATGTGTGTATACACATATGCATATATGTGTATAACAAGGAGCTCTGGTGGTATAGTGGTTAAGGAATTTGTCTGCTAACCAAAATGTCCGTGGTTTGAACCCACCACCTGTTCCATGAAAGAAAGTAAGGCAGTCTCCTTCTGTAAAAATTTACAGCCTTGGAAATCCAGTGGGGATCGCTATGAGTCGGAATCGACTCAATGGCAGTGAGTTGATATGTGTATAGGAAGGCATATGTGAGTACATGTATGTACATGTATACGTGTATCTGTAGGCATACGTATATACATGTTTGAGTGTGCTGCATTCATATTTATATATATAATAAAGCATATTGAAGGCTTAGTTACAGAGGCTTCCTAGAAATATCCAAACACCTTACAGGATTGGTTTACGGGGTTAAAGGCTTAGAACCATAGTCTCATGGGACAACTCTGTCAATTGGCATAACACAGTTCATAAAGATAATGCTCTACATCCTAGTTTGGTGAGTATTGTTTGGTGTCTTAAAAGCTTACATGTGGCCATAACACACAGCTATTGGTCTCTACTCATCTGGAGCAAAAGAGAATGAAGGAAGCCAAAGACTCAAAGAAGCAACTAGTCCACAGGACTAATACCCCACACAAATCATGGCCTCTTCTAGCCTGAGACCAGAACTAGATGATGTCAGGCTACCATTACCAACCAGTTCTGATCAGGAACACAATAGAAGGTCCTAGGTAGGATGAGAGAAAAATGTGCAACAAAATTCAAATTCCTAAAAAAGGCCAGACTTACTGAAATAATACAGACTAGAGGAACCACTGAGACTATCACCTTAAGATACCCTTTGAACTTCGAACAGAAGCCACTCCTGGAAGTCACCTTTCAGCCAAATAGTAGATTGGTTTACAAAATAAACAATATCACTCATGAGTAATGTGTTCCCTGAAACAATCAACTATATGAGACCAAAATCATTAACATTTACTCAAAAGCAAAGATGAGAAGGCAAAAAGATACAGGGAAGTTAGATCAATGGAAACAGAATAAACAGAATGGAAATAATGAGAATATGGGGCACATTGTGAAAAATGTCACCAACATCATGGAACAATTCATATAAAAATTGTTAAGTGGGAACCTAATTTGCTATGTAAATGTTCACCTAAAACACCATAAAATTATTTAAATAAAAAATCTTATAAAACATGTATAAAAATTTTACTATCTATTAAGTCACCAAGCAAATCATAATAAATACCAGGATTGATATTATATAAACCATGTATTCTAAATGAAATATAATTAAGATAGAAATCAAGAACCAAAAGGTAACTAAAAATAATGATACACTTTGGAAATTTTAAGACAAACTTCTAAATAACTAATGGGTTAAAGAAAAAAATCAAAATTGGAAATTAAAAGATATTTAGAATGGAATGACAATGCAAATGTTACAAATCAAAATTTATGATGCTTTCCCCCTTCCTTTCCCAACCCATTCAGTCACAAGCCATGAGGTGCAGCAGAATAGGGTAACCAAAATAGATGCCCATTCAGAACACCTGCTGGAACAGAAGGAGCCCAAGCGGCAGGAGGAGCTTGTCCTGGCAGAGGGGAGGCTCTTGGGGAGTCAGAATCTGAGCCAGAAGAGAAACCATCTGTGTAAAGAAGCAGTCAGGTGTGGGGTGTTGAAGTCAGATGAGGTGAGAAGGGCATCTACAGTATTGGGATGCCTGAGGCCAGCATCCACAGACCTCAACCCCATACCTCCAATTCCAACCCAATACCAAAGGTGCATGCTAATTATCTCCTTTTCCCTATTTGCAACTCCCTTTTCCAGCAGTGAGAACCTGGCTCTCATTCCCAGTGTATTTATGCATTTGATCCCCCCTCCCCGTAACCAATCTCCCACCACTACCACTACCTGTCTTCTAGGAGGACACCATCTTTTCTCTCTTAGTCTCTAACACTCCATACCAAACTTTTTGTATTTTACTTGAAATTTTCTATAATTTGAAGATTGTGCAAAAAAACAAAAAAACCTAAACACCACACACCTGAAAAAACTTAGGGGACACAGCGGAAGCATCAAAGGAACAGTTATAGCCTTAAATGCTTATAGGAGAAAAAAAAAAAAAAGACTGAAAACTACTCAACAAAGAAGAAAATGAAAATCCTCACAACTAGATTAGATAACATCATAAATAGAGAAAAAATTGTCAACAACAATTTTGTTCTACTTGGATCAACAATCAATATCCATAGAAGCAGCAGTCAAGAAAGATATATTGCACTGGGCAAACGGGCTGCAAAAAAGACCTTGTTAAAATTTTAAAAGGCAAAGATGTCGCTTTGATGACTAAGGTGCATCTGACCCAATTCATGTTCTTTTCAATCGCCTCATATGCATGTGAAAACTGGATAATGAAAAAGGAAGACAGAAGAATTGAACCATTTGAACTGTGTTTTTGGTGAAGAATACTGAATATACCATGGACTGCCAGAAGAACCAACCAATCAGTCTTAGAAGAAATATAACCAGAACCAGAATACTCCTTAGAAATGAGGATGGTGAGACTTTGGTTCACTTGCTTTGGACCCATTACCAGGAAGGACTAATCACTAGAAAAGGACACGATGTTTGGTAACGTAGTGGGTCAGAGTCAACTAGGGAAACCCTCAATGACATAGATTAACACAATGGCCACAACAATTAACTCAACATACCAAAGATGGCACAGGACAGGGCACCATTTTGTTGTGTTATATGTAAGATCTCCGTGAGTCAGAGCCAACTCGACAGCAACTAACAACAACATCCAACACAAAACATTTGAAAAAGGAAAACAACAAACCTAAAGAAAGCAAAAGGAGGGAAATACTAAAAGATAAGTGTTGGCAAAGATGTGAAGTGATATAAATGCTTTGACATTTCTGGAGAGAGTATGATTTGATTACAACCAATTTGGAACACAATTTTCCTTGACTCATAAAGTTTAAGATGCACATAGCCTAGGACTCAGTAATTCTATGCTTAGTAACTTCTGTATATGCCCCAAGAGACAATATAGGAATGCTCCTTTCAGCACTATAATAGTCAAAAAATGAAAACATATGAAATGTCCATCAATAGAACTGATAGGTAGATTGTGATCTAGTCATAAAATGGAATACGGTGGATCAGTCAAAATGAACGAATGACAGTTGCACACATCACCAGAGATGAATCTCAAAACTGTAGTGAGTAACAATAGCTAAGGAATTCATATTTCTAGGAGAAAGTATGAGAGAAAGTATTTATGACCATAGGGCTAGGAATATGTCTTAAATCAGACATAAAAAGACATCCAAACCATAATGTGAAAGACTAATAAAACTGACAATATTAAAATGAAAACCTTCTGTATGACCAAAGACAAGGATCTCTGGTAGCAAAATGGTTATGCACTCGGTGGTTTGAACCCATCCAGCGGCTCTGTGGGGGTGGGGTGGGAAAGACCTGGCAGTCTCTTCCCAGTAAAGACAGCAGCCTAGAAAATCCCACGGAGCAGTTCTACTGTGTCCTAGAGGGTCACTATGAATCGATTCGACGGCACTTAACAACAACAACATGACAGACACTATTGAAAAAGAGAGAGACTAGAAGATACAGCAGCAGATTTGACTGACAATGGATTAGCCCTCAGAATTTATAAAAGAATTCTTGTTGTTAGCTTCCATCGAGTTGGTCCCCATGCACAAGATTGGATCACCTTAAATACCAACAAAAGACAAGCTCTGTAGTGAAAAATAAGCAAAGGATATGAAGATGTAGTTTACAGAAAAGTGGGATAACTAACTTCAGAAGATGCTCTACCTCACTAGAAATGGGAGAAGGCAAATTCAAACTCCAATGCTTACAACTCAGCTCCCAGCCCCTGGTGCTTGGCACTATGCTCTGGCTCTGCCACTGTCACTACTCATCCAGGCCACTCATCTCTAGTCCCATGGCTGCAAACCACACCCAGATGCTCAGCCCAATGTTCTTGCTACTGCCTCTCCTAAGTGTCAGTGCTCACATGTCTCCTACCTCGTGTGGCACTCTGTTAGAGCTGCTTGAACCCCCAAAAGTTAGACATGCTCAGTCTCTTCTTCCTCATGTCACATATACATTTCCAAGGTGGCTGGGCTCAGACAGGTTCAAAAATCAAACCACTTGCCATTGAGTTAATTCTGACTTATGGTGACTCCATGTGTATAGAGTAGAATTGTGTTCCATAGGTTCTTCATGGCCATGACCTTTCAGAATCAGATCACCTGGCCTTTCTTCTGAGGCACCTCTGGGTCAGTTCAAACTGCCAACCTTTTGGCTTGTAGCCAGGTGCTTAACCATTTATGCCACACAAGTCACCACCAGATGCTATGACTGGTTCCCTTCAATCTTCACCCTTGTTACTGAGTCAGTTTCACAATGTCTGTATCCCTTTTCCCCATGGTGGATTTCCTTCCATGTTCTCAAACATTCATTCCCCTTGCAATTAGATGTCTATTGGTTTCCTGCCCATTCCTGTATATCTCTAAGCCCCCAAGTAGGGATGGTTTGACATCATTCCCAGAAGGCTACCCACCAACCAGTTATGTCACATTGATTCTGACTCTTGGTGACTCCATATGTGTCAGAGTAGAACTGTGTCCCATAGGGTTTTCAATGGCTGAATTTTTGGAAGTAGATCACCAGGCTTTTCTTCTGAGGGACCTCTGGGTGAACTGAAAGTACAAACCTTTCAATTAGCAGTGAGTGCTTTAACCATTCACAGGGGCTCCAGCTACCATAAATATCAAGGGATGTGGAACACAATTCATTGTTCCATCAAGGTATAAAAGGAAAACAGAGAACTTTGGAAAACCAAGTTATGATGACATCTCAGTCCTACCATGCTACTGAAAGACCAAATGCTTGACCTTGACCATGCTACATGTACAGAATGCCTTCCACTCCTCTGTTATGGCTCTAAAAAGAAATTCAAGTGTAAGAATAAAATAATTCAAGAAATACATGCTTCTTTCTAATGTGGCTGGAAACAAAGCCAAGACATGAAATTGGTGAAAGTCTGCTGGTTATGTCACCAGAACATAGGAGCTCAGTAGTCAACACAATTCAAGCTCTCATCTTTCCCATCCTTATTCACAGGAATGCCTTCTACAACTTCCCTGACCTGGTGACAATGAACTCTGCTTAAATCTCCCCAGAGACCAAACATCCAAATGCACTACCATTGAGTCAATTCTGACTCACAGAGACCTTATAGGACAGAGTAGAACTGTCTCATAGGGTTTCCAAGGCTGTAAATCTGTATGGAAGTAGGCTGCCTCATCTCTCTCCTATGGAGCGGCTGGTGACTTTGAGCCACCAAACTTTTGGTTAGCTGCTCAGTGCTTTAACCACAGTGCTACCAGAGCTCCTCTCCCTAGAGAAAGAGGAGGTAAAGTCTGATAATGGTTACCATGGGTATCCCCAGCATTCAGTATGGCCAACCACTGTATTCAAGCAATCTCTGCTGAGCCAATAAGTAAATTTTTCCTTTACCAAAATATTTATTAAAAGCTTCATTTGAATGTGGTCTTGGACATATTAGCTTTTATTTTGTGACTTGGGATGGCATTCTATATTTTTACACGATGGTTACATTTAGAATCTAACCACCCTCAGAAAATAGCTTTTTATGCATCTAAAAATTCTCAAGCTTGTTTCAATGGCTAGAAATGACATTTTTCTAAATGGTTTTCTTTAAAAGCAGAAATAAATCAGCAGCACTTACTGGTTACAAAAATACTGATGCAACTAACGGATTATAAGTTATTTGCAGATTGTAGCATGCTAAATTTATCCTGAAAATCTACTCATGTCACCAAATATGGGTTTCTCTATATTACTGAAAAATAAAGCTATTTTTAAATTTAATACAGCCCAAATGTCAGTTGTCCCCTCATCCCTCCTCATTTTTTTCTCTTCTTTGTTATGTTCTCTTTAGCAGCAGAGAACAAAATTTCTTTACGTGGTTACATTAATATTGCATAAAAGTTGGAAAATGAAAAGAGAAACATTCCAAACATTAACAATTTTGTGTACATGGCTTGCTTTCTCTTTCTCTCTTTTTTTTCTCCTTTTTTTCTTTTCTTCTTGTTATTATTCATTTGCAAACATTTGCAAACATATCTGTTTATTTCTTACATGGTTTGCTTACATACATTTTTTGTGTTCTATTTTTCTGGCAAATGCCCCCATCTCCATCTCTGAGTGTCAAGTCCAGTGCCTCCCCCCTTGTCTCTCTGTCTTCCCCTCCAGATATCTTTGTATCTTTGTAATCCCCTAGAGTGCATAGCACCTAACACATTGCTGGCTTTCAATAATATTCACTGATCTCACAAAGGAGCAAAGAACACTTCAAGTCTTCAGAATTATGACTTACGACACTATGCCTAGATCTCATAGGATGAGTATGGAGACCAAACTGTTATTTTTCTCATCTTATAAGTGAAAAAGTCAAGTTCAAAGGGTTTAAATAACTTGTCCCAAATCACACAGATGGCAAATTTGGCCCAGCTAGAATTCATTCATAGGTCTATTTGACCCCAAACCCCTCCAAACTAGCTTGTCTGCCCCTGTCACATAGCCACAAATGTCTTTATGAACATAGAGGTCTCTCTCTCTCTCTCTCATTAATAGTGACGCAGTGGTTAAACACTCAGCAGCTAACCAGAAAGTCAGTGGTTCAAACTCACCAGCTGCTCTATGGGAGGAATATGTGGCTGTCTGTTTCTATAAAGATTTACAGCTTTGGAAACGCCACAGGGCAGTTCCACTCTGTCCTAAGGATTGCTATGAGTCAGAATCGATGCAACAGCAATCGATTTCATTTAGTGTGGGTGGTGCATAGAGTTAATGTGTTTGGCTGCTAACTGAAAGGTTGTTGATTCAAGTCCACCCAGAGGAGCCAAAGAGGAAAGGTCTAGTGATCTACTTCCAAAAGGTCACAGCTATCGAAAACCCAATGGAGCACAGTTCTATTCTGACACACACAAGGTTGTCATGAGTCACGGTTGACTCAATAGCAACTGGCTTGTCTCTTTAGTAACACCTCTATTTCAAAGCTGGACACTGCCCATTGTTAGAAGAAAAGCCAAGCATGCATTATGGTAGTGACTGGCTTTGAAGTCAGTGATCATGTCCACCCTGGTCTTTTCTGTTCCAGAGTAGTTGCCCCTACATTTCTAACACCCTTATCTAGCACCAAGGTTTCTAGTCTTCTAACCCATATCATCCTCTTCTGGAGGGATTCTGGTGTGTGCACCTATTGCTTTAAATATGGTGCTGGGAATTTGGGAATTTGATTCTTTGATTCAGATTTTTTCCCCAACTAACCTAAAGTTGTCCCCTCATCCTGATTCATGGTGACTCCATGTGTGTCAGGGTAGAACTGTGCTCCACAGGGTTTGCAAGGACTGATTTTTCAGAAGTAGATTGCCAGGTCTTTCTTCTGAGCACTTCTGGGTGAACTCCAACCTCCAACCTTTTGGTTAGCAGCAAGCACATTAACTGCTTACACAGACTGGAGAATTAAAAATTCCAGTTTTCTTAGGAAAAGACTAATTGTTCTTTAGCCACAGTAACAACAAAGCAACACTACACCTTTAAATTTGTCCCACTCCATCAATGCTAGCCTCATACCAGAATGGATGCTTCTGAAAGTCAATCAATCAGTGAATCCCACATTTCTGAAACCCAGCCAATTAGAGATTGGGTCATGCTTCTGACAGCCAATCAGCAATAGCCTAACAACAACAAGCTGATAAAAGTTGTCAGACTTTCAACCTGAGAACCAAACTTTACCCACAAAACCCATTTTGTTTGTCCAACATACTACTGAATTATATCTCAATATTTAAGAATTGGAAAACTTAACTTAAAAACATAGGTTTATGGCTCCTTGGCAAAAAATGCTAGCTGAAGCTGAAAAGTGACTTCCTCTTTGTTGTTGTTAACTCTTATTGAGTTGGTCCTTAACTCATGGTAATCCCATGCACGGCTGAATGAAATGTTGCCCATTCCTGTGTCATCTCCATGATTGATTGTGGATCAGACATTGGGATCCATAGGTTTTTCACTGGCTGATTTCAGTAGTAGATCTCCAGGGTTTTCTTCCTAGTCTATCTTAGTCTGGAAGCTCTTCTGAAACTTGTTCAGCATTATAGCAACATGCTAGCTTTCACTGACAGATGAGTGGTGGCTGCACATGAGATGCTCTGGCCAGAATCAAACCTGGTCTCCTGAATGGAAGGCAAGAATTTGACCACTGAACCACCAATGCCCTCATCTGAGAATGCAATGAGTCATGAGACATTAGTCAAGCTTACTCAGTTGTTTTTCCTGTACAGTCTGTGTGGGCATTTGAGTATACAGCTCCATCCAACCTAGATTTATAGAATTTAGTTGCAAGCAGCCTTCAAACCCCTTTTAAAGCAAGATCATCTTTTACATTTTTTTAAAAGGCATATGGCATAGTGCCTAAGGCATCTGACTGTTAAGCAGAAAGCTGGCGGTTCAAACCCACCAGTCACTCCTTGGAAGGAAGACTGTGCAATCTACTTCCATAGAGATACTGCCTCAGAAACCCAAGGAGGGGTTGCTATGAGTTGGGACCGACTTGACAACAGTGAGTTTAGTTTTGGTTTATCCTCTGCTCTAATTGATTACAAAATGATAAATTGTCTGAGAATTGATAAGGTGCAAAAATTGTGTTGATTTTCTTTTTTCATCTCTGAATAAACCAAAGGAGGGACAATGAGTTGACCAAATAATGCAATATTTGTTTCTCAAATTGCCCTAGCTGAAATGATCTTTTATTTTTAAATCTATCCATTTTAGCTTTTATGTATATATTTTTGTTTTAAAAAATCATGTGCTTGTTACAGAGGAAATAAACAGAATACACCTGCTCCTTTAGTTGTATTTCACTTATCTTACTTTTGGTGATGGTGGTTGTCCTAAAAATGCCATTGTGGCAGAAAAAAAAAAAAAGCTTCCAAATATTCACCATTTCTGACTTCTCCACAAGTCCCTTAGCAGACATTTGCAGGGGAAAAATGATATTATTCAGTTTTCTGATATGGATGCAAAATGAAGTTTAAAAACTATCAAAATAAATCACTGCTTAAACTTCTAATGTCTGTCTTCAGAGCATTAACTCTACTTTTCTCTTTCATGGGGAAGAAAAGCAATAATGAGCAAAAATAGCCTTTTAGTAGAGACTAAATATTAAAACAAACCCTCTCAAAGAGACATTACTATTGTGGTTTAAGTCACCTTGCTTGACTTTGGATCAATACAACTTTGGAAACTGGTGTATTCTGATCAAATCAAGAGACCTGAGTATCTCTTGAATCTAATCATAGAGTACTGAAATTATTATAATGAAGTGACCTCTACAATAAGGCAAAAAGGGTGTGGGGCAACGTCTGACCTCTTCTAACTTCACAAGGAGGAGAAAGAATCCAGAACATCACTATCAACAACAGCCCAAGACTGATTCCTATGAGGTGAAGTCAGAAATGCTGCCACTCCCCAACCTCTTTACCAATTCTGACACCAACTATCTCTCCCATGGCACTCTCTATTTCTCTATTGGGTTCAATAATTTGTTGCAAAGGCCACACAGAACTCATGATTATAGGGTTTATTAGGGAAGCAGCAGGTGACAATTCAGGATCAGAAAAAAGCCAGGGTACACTTCTTCAATCAGAACAGCTTCTTTTTAGCTATGCTAGAGCATACTTCTCTTTGGTATCAGCTGCTGCTCTGCTCGGGGCATTGTTACAAAGCTCTTTTAGCTCTACACCTAGACTCTCAAAAAGGCACGCCACTCTACCAGCAAGCCTCCTGCCCAAAGGCACTCAGCTTTCTCACCCCATGGCCAAGGAAGCCCGCACTCCATTTCATGCTGATCTCTTGGTTTTGCTGGCTCTGCTGCTGCAGTCTCTCTGTTGTCTCAATGTACGGATCTTGGTTCTAAGGACACGATCCATTCCTGGCTATTCTTTCTTGATGGCAGCGAAATTCCCCTTTTCTGCTTCTGAAGTGGCTCATTCTAAGCCTAGCAGAATGGCAAAACTGACCAACTCTTACATTAGGGTTTCAAACAGATTATTTGCATGATTCCACCTCCCCCCCCCCCAAGCAACCACTCATCTGGTTGTTTGTCATACTGTAGTGGCTTATGTGTGATGCTGGAAGCTATACCACTGGTATTTCAAATACCAGCAGGGTCACCCATGGTGGACAGGTTTCAGCAAAGCTTCCAGACCAAGACAGACTAGGAAGAAGAATGGGACCACACACTTCTGAAAAAATTGGCCTTTGAAAACCTTATGAATACCAGTGAAATACCATCTGACATAGTGCCTGAAGATGAGCCCTTTAGGGTGGAAGACACTCAAAATACAACTGGGGAAGAGATGCCTCCTCAAAGTAGTGTAGAACTTAATGACATGGATGAAATAAAGCTTTTGGGACCTTCATTTGCTGAAGGCAAATGACTCAAAATGAGTCATTCTGGCATGACTCAAAATGAGAAGAAATAGCTGCAAATATCCATTAATAATCACAACATGGAATGTACAAATTACGAATCTAGGAAAACTGGAACTTGTAAAAAATGAAATGGAGCACATAAAGATCAATATCTTGGGTATTAGTGAGCTGAAATGGACTGGTACTGGCCATTTTGAATCAGACAGTAATAAGGTCTACTACGACAAGAATGACAAAATGAACTGGAATGGCATCATATTCATCATCAAAAGGAACATTCATTTCAAGATCCATCCTGAAGTGCAATGCTGTCAGTGATTGGATAATATACATATATCTACAAGGAAGATGAGTTAATTCTACTATTATTCAAATTTAAACATCAACTACTAAACCAAAGATGAAGAAACTGAAGAATTTTACCAACTTCTGCAGTCTGAAATTGACCAAACATATGGTCAACATATACTGATGATTACTGGTGATTGGAATACAAAAGTTGGAAACAAAGAAGCACTGTGAATTATTGCACCTGAACTATGCCAGGCCCTCCTCAGACTACCTCTACTCTCACCCAGTCCTCACCTTGAGATGAGTCACCATTCTCACTTCTAAGGAGCATTCTGGCTATACTGATTCCAAGATAGATTTATTCATTCTTCTGGCAGTCCATGGTACATTCACTATTATTCTCCAACACCGTAATTCAAAGACATCAGTTTTTCTGTGGTCTTCTTTATTCATTGTCCAGCTCTCACAGGCATATATTGTTGTTGTTGTTAGGTGCTGTCAATTCGGCTGTCACTCATAGTGATCCTATGTACAACAGAATGAAATACTGCTGGGTCCTGCACCATCCTCACAATCCTTGCTATGCCTGAGCCCACCATTGCAGCCACTGTGTCAATCCATCTCATCAGAGGTCTTCTCCTTCTTACCTGACCCTCTACTTTACCAAGCATGATATTCTTCTCTGACAACATGACCAAAATAGGTGAGAAGAATTCTGGCCATTCCTGCTTCTAAGGAGCATTCCAGCTGCACTTCTTCCAGGACAAATTTGTTCATTCTTCTGGCATTCTATGGTATTTTCAGTATTCTTCATCAGCACCACAATTCAAAAGCATCAACTCTTCTTCGGTGTTCCTTATTCATTGTCCACCTTTCACATGCATACGAGGCAATTGAAAATACCATAGCTTGAGTCAAGCACACCTTAGTCTTCAAAGTGACATCTTTGCTCTTTAAAAGGTCTTTTGAATCAGATTTGCCCAATGTAATATGTCATTTGATTTCTTGGATACTACTTCACAGGCATTGATTATGGATGCAAGTAAAAGGAAATCCTTGACAACTTCAATCTTTTCTCCATTTATCACGATGGTACTTATTGGTCCAGTTATGGATTTTTGTTTTCTTTATGTTGAGGTGTAATCCATATTGAAGGCTGTAGTCTTTGATCTTCATCCATACTTGCTTCAAGTCTTCAATCTTCACTTTCAGCAGGCAAAGTTGTGTCATCTGCATATTGCATGTTGTTATTGAGTCTTCCTCACATCTTGATGCTGTGTTCTTCTTCAAATAGTTCAGTGTGGTGGTTGTTTTTGTGTCAACCTGTCCAGGCCTGGTTGAGTGGCTGGGCAGCTGGATGTAGTATCCCCCATGATGAGAGAGGTAATCAACTCCATGGTGGGATATACCACAAGCATCTGAGTAACTGCCTTTGGGTATGGTCTGCTTCCCATATATAAGCAGTAGCTTTGGGAATAGTCTCTAGCTTATGGCATGCTTGGACCCTGCATGTAGCTGTGTCATTGTTCAGCAGCTCTGTCGACCTGCGGACTTACAACCAGCTTGATTAATGGCCTGCCATGTGGTTTGACAACATTGGGACTGTGCCTTTTTACTTGTTAACCGTGGGCTTGGCAGCCTCAGCAGCCAGCAGCCGTCTGAGTGAAGAAGAGCCTCTAGCTTCAGTGGGCCAGGAGCTGGAGGCAAAGTTGAAGCCCAAGGCTGAGGGGCTTTCATCCAGCCCCTGGAGCCTGTCACTTTGAACTTGGACTTAAAGCCTCCAAAATGTAAGAGAATTAACTCCTGTTTGTGAAGGTCATCCCATTTGTGGTATATTCTTGTCAGAGCAGCACTAGGTAACTAGAACATTCAGCTTCTTGGATTAGTTGCTCAGCATACAAATTGCATAAACATGGTAAAAGGAGACAACCCTGACACACACCTTTCCTGATTTTAAACCATGCAGTATCCCTTTGTTCTGTTTAAATGACTGCCTATTGGCCTATACACAAGCTCCTCACGAGTACAATGAAGTGTTCTGGAATTCCTATTCTTCACAATGTTATCCATAATTTGTTATGATCAACATAGTTGAATGCTTTTGCATAATCGATAAAATACAGGTAAACATCTTTCTAGTATTTTCTGCTTTCACCCAACATCCATCTGACATCAGTAATGATATCTCTCATTCCACTCCCTCTTCTGAATCAAGCTTAAATTTCTGGCGGTTCCCTGTCAATATACTGCTGCAGTAATTTTTGAATTATCTTCAGCAAAATTTTATTTGCATGTGATATTAATGATACTGTTTGATAATTACTGAATTCTGTTAGATCACTTTTCTTTGGAATGGGCACAAATATGGATCTCTTCCAGTCAGTAGCCAGGTAGCTCTCTTCCAAATTTCTTGGCATAAATGAGTAAGCACTTCCAGCATTACATCCATTTGTTGAAACATCTCAATTGGTGTCCTATCAATACCTGTTGTTGTTGTTGTTATGTGCCATGGAGTCGGACCCGACTCATAGTGACCCTCCTTGGGTTTCCAAGGCGGTATCACTAGCAAAGTAGATCGCCCAACCTTCCTTCCAAGGAGTGGCTGGTGGGTCTGAACCACCAGCCTTCTGGTTAGCAGTCAAATGCCTTAGGCACTATGCTACCAGAGCTCTTTTTTTTTTTTTTGCCAATGATTTCAGACTGAGATTTCTATCTTTCTTTCTTTCTGAAAAATTTTTATTGTGATTTGGGTGAAAGTTTACAGAGCAAATTCATTTTCCATACAGCAGTTCATACACATTTTGTTTCATGACATTGACTGTAATTCCCACAACATAACAGTTCTCTTCCTATTTCCTCCCCATTACCTCTTCCCTGTGTCCTTCCCTCCCATGCACTCCTGCCCTCAAGCTGTCTCCCTGTGCAAACACTGCCCTTCTATTCTCCCATGATTGATTGCTCCAAGGAATGTATTTACCTGGTGTAAATGTTCACCCCATATGCCTGTCTATTGTTTGGCTGGAAGCCACAGAAGTAAGTTCAGTTCCTGACCTGAAATATAACTAGGAACCATAGTCTAAGGGGTCTCACTAGGTTCTATCAGCCCAACAAACCTGATTTTTTTTTTTTAAATGATTTTGAGTTTTGTTCCACATTGTTCTCCCACTCTATTCAGGATCTACTGCACTGATTCTTTTCCAAGTGGTTGACTGGACAGCATCCAGTTCTTCTGGTCTGATGGTCATATAGGCTGAGGATCACATGGTCTACTAGTCCTTTGGACTAATTGTTTCCATGGTCTTTGGTTTTCTTCATTCTTCTTTGCTCTGGAGGAGGAGAGAGAGAGACCCAACCTTGCATCTAGATGGCTTGGATTTCTTTCTTGAATAACATTAGTTCTTAATCATATGCTACCTCCTGAGATGTCTGAAATGTTGACAAATTCTTTTTTTTTTTTTTTT
>NW_006921737.1:1429156-1430125 GCF_000298275.1 Orycteropus afer afer | reverse complement strand
AGCTACCCTTTGAAATCTTCTGTTCAGATCTTTTATTTCATCATTTCTTTCATTTGCTTTAGCTACTCTGTTCAAGAGCAAGTTTCAGAACCTCTTCTGATATCTTTCTTTCTTATCTTTTTAATAACCTTTTGCATTCTTCATGTATGATGTCCTTGGTGACTTTCCATAATTTGGTCTTCTGTCATTGGTGTTCAATATGTCAAATCTGTTCTTCAGATGGTCCCTAAATTCACGTTGGATATACTCGGGGTCATATTTCTGGCTCTCCTGGACTTGTTTAAGCTTTCTTCACTGTCAACTTAAACTTGCATATGAGCAATCGATAGTCTGTCCCACACTAGGTCCCTGGCCTTGTTTTGACTGATGATATTGAGCTTGTCTGTCATCCTTTCCCACAGACATAGTCAATCTGATTTCTGTGTATTCCATTTGGCAAGGTCTACATGTATAGCCACTATTTATGTTGTTGACACAAAGTATTTAACATGAATAATTTGTTGGTCTTAAAAAATTCTATCATGTGATCTCTGGTGTCATTGCTCTCACCAAGGCCGTATTTTCTAACTACTGATGTGTTTTCTTTGTTTCTAATTTTTACATTCTAATCACTAGTAATTATCAATGCATCTTGATTGCATATTTGATCACTTTCAGACTGTGGAAGTTGGTAAAAATCTTCAGTTTCTTCATCTTTTGCTTTAGTAGTTGGTGCATAAATTTGAACAGAAGTGGTATTAGTTGATCTTCCGTGAAGGCGTATGGATATTATCCTATCACTGACTGCATTTTACTTCAGGATAGATCCTGAAACGTTCTTTTTGATAATGAATGTGACACCTTTCTCATCACCTTCATCCCTGGCATTGTAGACCATTTGATTTTCCAATTCAAAATGGTCAATACCAGTCAATTTCAGCTCACTAATGGGAGCTCTGGTAGCATAGTGGCTAAGACACTTGCCTGCTA
>NW_006921737.1:1411882-1428586 GCF_000298275.1 Orycteropus afer afer | reverse complement strand
AATATAAAGTACATATTCAAATTTCTCCACTTGTTCCCAAACTATCCTTTATAGCTATTTAAAACAAAACAAAACAAAAAAATCAGCATCTAATCAGGGAACATGCATTGCACTCAGTTGTTGCTTCTTCACCACAACAAAAAAAATTAAATCCCATTGTCGTTGAGTTGATTCCAATTCAACATGACCCTATGAGACAGAGTAAAACTGTCCCGTAGGGTTTCCAAGGCTGTAATCTTTACTGAAGCAGACTGCTACATCTTTGTCCTTCAGAGAGGCTAGTGGGTTCTAACCACTGACTTTTTGGTTAGTAGCTGAGCACTTAACCTCTGTGCCACAGGGCTCCTTCATACCTCTTTAGTCTCCCTTTAATCTGCTGCAGTCCCATGCTCATGTTTTCTCCATGACATTGTCTTATGTTTTTTAAGAATTCAGTTTTGTCTTACCAAAAGCCCCACAATCTGGAGGTCTGATTATTTCTTCATGATCAGATATAGCTTAAACTTTTTTGGCAAAAAAAATATCACCGGGACAATGTTGTATTCTTCCCTTCTATCACATCAAGAGGCCCAAAATGTCGAGTTGCTCCATCATTGGTGATGGTACATAGTTGATTCTTTTCATAAGGTCATTACTGTCAGATCTCTCTAATGCAAAAATATTTTTGTTCTTTTACAATTAGTAAGTAAGCTGCGGCATGATACTTGGAAATAGTATGAACATTTTTTCCCCAGGCACCTTTCACTCAATGCATCCATTGATAAGTCTTGTCTGAATCAGTTATCATATTGATGGTTGCAAAATGGTTCATTACATAAAATTAAATGAAAAAATTAGGACACAGAGCTACATACCATAATCTCAACCAGATGTGTGCTGGAGCTAACTCATACTGGCTCTCAGGAGCCAATTATTAAATATTCAGGAATTTAGCAAGTCAGTTGTTATTATTGGCTAATATTGGTTGTTTAAAATCAGTCACATGAAGGTAGTTACAACACAGATATCAGCCAATGATTACAAACCAGAAGTTTTTTTTTTTTTGATAGCTGGTTTATCAGTAAACAATATAATTATGTAATGCACATATACTATAAGAAAATCTACTGAAGTAATAATCTAAATGAAATTGTGGATGATTTTTATTTTTTGACTTTGTTCTTTTCTATATTTTACAATATATCCATGATGAGCATATAATCAGAAAACACACTCTAAAGCTGTTTTCCTTTGTCTTTTTCAAAGATTGCCAGTCACTATACCCATGGAAAACCCCCAGTCATAACCAGGTTTCACTCTCTGCTTTACTGACTCTTATGATGCAAAAGTTCAGGGACTTCCAAAATTGCCCCAGAGGAATGCTTGCACCTACTGCCAATCTC
This sequence comes from Orycteropus afer afer, assembly GCF_000298275.1. Taxonomy (NCBI): domain Eukaryota; kingdom Metazoa; phylum Chordata; class Mammalia; order Tubulidentata; family Orycteropodidae; genus Orycteropus; species Orycteropus afer. Next base: position 1,427,204 of record NW_006921737.1, on the reverse strand, counting down.
TAATTTCACAGCTCCAAATGCTAAACAGACCATGAAAATAAAATTTTGAGATCTAGCTGAAGGATACAGAGATGCAGGCTATAGCTTGGGGTTCTCTAGGAGTATTACAGCTCTCTGGGCCTAGTGATCAGTGAGGAATTTTAAAGAAGCACATAGATTTTTACAAATACAGTGCCAGGGACCCCCTTCCAAAAAGACTAAATCAAACAGATGAGTGGATAAACAAAGAGTGGAGCCTACATATAATGGAATATTGTTGCTGTTGTTGTTGTTATATGCCGTCGAGTCGGACCCGACTCATAGCGATTCCTCCTTGGGTTTCCGAGACAGTATCACTACAGAAGTAGATTGCCCCATCCTCCTTCCAAGGAGTGGCTGGTGGGTTTGAACTGCCAGCCTTCTGGTTAGCAGTCAAGTGCCTTAACCACTATGCTACCAGAGCTCCCAATGGAATATTACTCAGCCATAAAAAGAAATGAAATCCTGGTACATGTTGCAACATGGATGAAACTGAAAATATTCTAACTGAAATAAGTCAATGGGAAAAGGACAAATATTGTAGGATCCCATTTATATGAAACATCCTGGGTAGTCAAGTATATAGAGACCAAAGTTTACTAATGGCTACCAGTGATGGTGGAGAGGAGGATTCAGTGCTTAGGGGACACTGAACTTCTGTTAAGGGTGATGATGTAATCTGGGAATGGCTAAAGGTGATGGTTGAACTACATTATAAACATGATTCATGTCACTGAACTGTGTATGTGAAGACAGTTGCAATGGCAAATATTCTGTTTCTTATGTTTTTAAACAAATAAACAACAGCAAATAAAACCCAGTTGTTGTCAATGTGTCAGAGTAGAACTACCCTCCCCAGGATTTTCAATGGCTGATTTTTAGAAGTAGATTGCCAGGCCTTTTTTCTGCAGTGTTTTGAGGGAGTTTGAACTGCCAATCTTTTGGTTAGTAGCTGAGCATGTAACCATTTCTACCACTCGGGAGCGCCTACATATATATTTACCACAATTTTAAAAAAATTAAATCAAAATCCTCTGAATAGGATCCAGCACTCAACTACGTCCTCTAGAGTTTAGAATGCTAAGCATTCAATGTCTGGGCAGAAAGACTCCAGAAGGCAGGGCTGTTGGACTGAGTCTCCCAAGGTGTAGTCTTTGGTTCCTGCCATCCATTGTTCTTCTTGCAGGGGCAGGAACTGAGGAGTTAATGATTTGGGTGCCCTAGGTATATGGCATCAAGGCATTTTATAATAGGCTACAGCCGTCCTGGGGTATATTGATTGCTAATGTCTCAGATGCATGGTAGAGTCAAAACATCCAAAGAAGAGGTCAAAATATTCTGTTTCTGATTTATGTTCACTTCAACTCTAAACAGTATTCTGTTGTGACAGGTTTTCACTAGCTTCACTGGTGAAGATCAAAGACCACAGTCTTCAGTATGGACTAAACCTCAACATAAAGGAAACAGAAATCCTCACAACTGAACCAATAAGCAACATATTGGAGTAAAGATGGAAGTTGTCAAGAATCTCATTTTATTGGATCCAACAATCAATGTCCATTGAAGCAGCAGGCAAGAAATCAAATGACGTATTACATTGGGCAAATCTGCTGCAAAAGACTCCTTGAAAATCTTCAAAAGCAAAGATGTCACTTTGAGGACTAAGGTGAGCCTGACCCAAGCCATGGTATTTTCAATTGTCTCATGGATGTGAAAGCTGGACAATGAATAAAGAACCAAAGAAGAATTGATGCATTTGAATTACAGTGTTGGCAAAGAATACTGACTACACCGTGGACTGCCAGAAGAATGAACGAATCTGTCTTGGAAGAAGTACAGTGAGAATGCATCTTAGAAACAAGAATGGCAAGACTTCACCTCACATATTTTGGATATGCTGTTGAGAGTGACCAATCCCTGGAGAAGGACATCATGCTTGGTAAAGTAGAGGGTTAGCAAAAAAGAAGAAGACCCTCAACAAAATGGATTGACATAGTGGCTGCAACAGCCACCTTAAACATAAGCAATGAATGTGAGGATGGTGCAGGACCGGCCAGTGTTTGTTCAGTTGTACACGAGGTCGCTATGAGTCAGAACCAACTTGGCAGCACAACAACCATTTTCAGGAGTAGATCATTAGGCCTTCCTTCCTAGTCTGTCGTAGTCTAGTAGCTCTGCTGAAACCTGTCCACCATCAGTGACTCTGCAGGGATTGAAATACCAGTAGCATGGCTTCCAGCATCACAGAAGCATTCAAGTCACCACAGTATGACAAACTGAGATATATTGATACAATAGCCACAAGAATGGACTCAAACATACCAACAATCATGAAGAGGGCACAGGACCAGGCAACATTTCATTCTATTGTACACAAGGTTGCCGTAAGTCCTGACGACTCTCCAGCAACTAACAACAAACTCTAAGCACTTTGGCATAAATTATTGCATCCTGATTCTCACTGCCCTGCAGTCAGCAGGGCAGGTTGTATTATCCATTTTCAAAAGGGACATAATTTAATGCTTAGAGAAATTAAGTGAGTTGTCCAGGTCTCTACTTGAGTTATGCTAAGACTGACCCTAGGCTCTAAGGGCAGGAGGTAAATAGACCTGGGAGTTTCTTTCTACAGGTTATCAGGAGAGGGAAGCACAAAGGGACCCAGAGGAAGGGCTTGCCCAACAGGGGACATGCATTTACTGGAAGATCCTCGAGAACTGGGTGGCTGGGTGAGGCCAGAATCATAGTCGGGAAGCTCTCAAACAGTGTGATCCAGGGAAAATCTGTCCCTGTTCTCCCATCTCAAGCCTTGGATTCTTTCCAACGGGAAATATTGAGCGGATGATCTCTGTGGTCCAATCTGGCTCTGGAATATGGATTCTTTTTGTTCATCTTCTCTGGTATTCTATGGTTTATGCTTTTGGAAATCAAATCAATTTGATTTCTTATTAAAAGCATTTAATCTTCCTTCAAATAAACTCTGGTGAACATGAAGTTCTATGTCCCCAGAGGGACTTTATCTTCCTTGCCAAACCACAGAGCCTGTAATATGACCAAAAAGAATGGTCGCTTTAATCTCCTGCTGACAGCTATTAGAGATAAGTGTAGAGTGCAGTAGAGGCCCAACCTAGCCGGTATTAAGACATCTTCCCAGACCTCAGCCAGGCTGTGAATCATCCTCCCTAAGCAGGTTTCTGAGTGTCTCAGGGGATCAATGGTTAAACATTAGGTTAGTAACCAAAAGGTTAGAGGCTTGACTCCTACTCATGGCAACCCCATGTGTGTCAGAGTAGAATTGTATTCCTCAGGGACTTTTTTTCTTCCTCTTTATTTATTTTTGATGCTAGTGAGAATATATACAGAAGAACATACACCAATTCAACAATTTCTACATGTACAATTCAGTGACAAAGATTACATTCTTTGAGTTGTACAACAATTCTCACCCTCTTTTCTGATTTGTTCCTCCCCCTAAACTCACTGCTTCTTAAATTTCCTATCTAATCTTTGAGTTGCTGTTGTCAGTTTGATCTCACATAGATAGATCTTAAAAGATCACAATGCTTAAAACAGATGTTTTTTCACGAATTAAGCTAAACTATTGTTGAATTTTAAGAAGACTTAAGGGGTAGTCTTGGTTTAAAGGTTTATCTTAGGACAATAGTCTCAGGAGTTCATCCAGTCTCCATGAATCTAGAAAGTCTGTATTCTATGAGAATTTGAAATTCTTTTCTGCATCTTCCTCCTTTTGATCAGGATTCTTGTCTAGAATATTTGATCAAAATGTTTAGTAATGGTAACTGGACACCATCATTTTCTTCCGGTTGCATGGTGTGATGGTTAGGATTGTATGAACTTGTCCAAGATGAGATCTGACACAATGTAATCACCTCCGTGATGAGATGTGCTATGAGTTTCCTCAGGTTATGGCCTGCTCTCAATATATATGGGTGTCCTGAGAAAATTCTCTGGCTTTCTACTGGATCTTTGATCCTTCATCTGGCTCATCATCATCTCTGGTTCCTGGACTTGAACCTGTGGCCTGACATATTGCCTGATGATCTTGGGATTGTTGCTTTCATATCCTATGAACAAATAATCCACCATTTTACCTGTCAATCTTGGATTCATCAGCCTCTGAAGCCAGGAGCCTGCTATACTGCCTGCCAATCTTGGTTTCATCAGGCCCTGCAGCCTCTACAACTGAATGAGCCATTTCCTTGAGATGAAATTCTCTCTCTCTCTCATCTGAACATGCATCATGCATGCTTTGATGGTGTGAAGTCCAAATTTGTTCCAAATATATCTATATCTAGGGAGAGAGAGAGAGACACTATTTGCTAAGACTATTTGCCAAGGTTGCTGAAGCCACCCACACTCTTCAGATCACATTATCATCCAAGTGCTGCTGCTGAGTGCAGTGCTCAGATAGACCAACATGGCTCTTTTGCTGAAAGAGGTTCTTTGTCTATCAACAAATATTTATTGAGGGCTTACTATGGGTCAAGAAGTCTCTAGGTGGCACAAATAATTAAATGCTTAGCTACTAACCAAAAGGTTAGTGGTTCACATCCACCCAGAGGCACCTCAGAAGAAATGCCTGGTGATCTATTTTCAAAAAATCAGCCTTTGGAAAAACCTGTGGGGCATAGTTCTACTCTGATACATATGTGGTTACCATGAATTGAAGTGGACTCAACGGCAACTGGCTATATGTACATGTATATATGAGCTCTGGTGGCATAGTGATTAAGGTATTTGGCTGCTAACTAGGTCAGAGGTTTAAACCCACCGGCTGCTCTGTGGGGGGAAGATAAGGCAATCTACTTCTGTAAAGATTTACAGCGCAACCTACTTCCATGAAGATTTACAGCCTTGGAAACCCAATGGGGGTCTCTATGAGTCAGAATCAACTTGATGGCAGTGGGTTTTTTTGTGTATCTATGTATGTGTGTGTGTGTACATATATCTATAAATCTACATATATATCTATATATCATCTATATATCTAATCTATGTATCTATATGTCTATATATATGACAGGTTTTGTTTCTCTATAGAACCCAGCCTAAGACACGTGGCAAAGGAGGCAATTAGCTAAACATTCCATTTCCTAATCTCCTTCTTCCTCTGTTGCTCCAAGTGCATAGAGACCCATTGTATCTTGGATGGCTGTTTGCAAGCTTTTAAGACCCTAGGCACTACCCAATGAACTAGAAAATAGAACAGAAGCACTAAACATGTTATTAGGCCAGTTAACTGGGTTGTCCCATGAAACCATGCTCCTTAGGGTTTTCAATTGCTGATTTTTTAGAAGCACCTCTGAGTGGACTCAAACCTCCAACCTTTCAGCTAGCAGCCAAGCACATTAGCCACTTGCACCACCAGGGACTCCCTTCCCCAATCATGGTTGAATCCTTTTACTGGTTCTGTGTCTCTTCCAGCTTTTGTGTGTTTTGCTTCTAAAGGCTAGCATCTGCAACTTTTTTCAGAGGACCACTTTAGGCTACTAGAGTCATTCCTCCTCCACTAAGCCATCTCTACAAGACAGATGAACATGCATGCTTGTGATGGTCTGTGTAGTCCAAATTTGTTCCACAGTAAAATCTACTTCATCCAAGGCTGGTGCAGGTGATGAATTTATGAAGATGTATTTCGTATTAGCACCATCAATCACTACTCAGAAATTTAATTCTCACATGAAACAGGCAGGCTAGCATAATAATATTGATATGAAGCTATAATTTACCTCTATAATCTGTGCTCAAATTTGAGGATACAAAGTTCACATTCTGCAGGAAACAGAGTCAGAGTCCCCTTGAGGGAATAGGCCATGACAAAAAGCACAGGGCCAGCCAAAGTTCCCCACCCCCAACACCAGCCAGGGAAGACTGGAGGTGCCTCAGAACACAGCTATATTTGCACACAGGACTCTCAAGTGGCCTTGAATTCAAGATGGAAATTTACTCTGTGTTGAGCATCAACCACCAGAAAAGAGACTTTCTACTGTTTTCTCCCAAGACTATTTGCCAAGGTTGCTGAGGCCACCCACACTCTTCAGATCACATTATCACCCCAGTGCTGCTACCGTGTGCAGGGCTCAAATAGGCCAACATGGCCCTTTTGCTGAAAGAGGTTCTATGTCTATCAAAAAATATTTATTGAGGGCTTACTATGGGTCAAGGAGTCTCTAGATGGCACAAATAATTAAATGCTCAGCTACTAATCAAAAGATTGGTGATTCAAATCTACCCAGAGGCACTGTGGAAGAAAGACCTGGTGATCTATTTTCAAAAAATTATCCTTTGAAAAACCCTCATGGGCACAGTTCTACTCTGATACACATGGGGTCACTATGAGTTGGAGTCGACTCAATGGCAACTGGTTATTATGGGTCAAATATTGAGCTAGGCACTCAGCTTAGAGCAGCAAATAAAACAGACATATAGTCCTTCCCCCAAGGAGCTTGCTTACTTTCTAGTGTGCATAGGAGAAGGAAGGAGAGAGACAATAAAATAATCATGTCAAGTATCAATAAGTGCAATGGAAAAACGTAGAGGCAGGGAGAGGATGTGCCAGGGTGAGTAATGGGCTACAGTCTTCCCAGGCTGGTCAGGGAAGCTTCCCCTGAGAAAGGAGCATGTGAATAAGACTTGTGAAGGAGAAGGAGTTAGGCAGGTATGGCTTACTCAGGAAAAAAAAGGAAATGCAAAACTTCTGAGGTGGGAGCATGCTTGGAAGGATCAAGAAGAAATGACTTACATCTCCAGAAGTTGTATCAAGAGAGGCCTGCTCTTAAATAGACTGAAGACAAGAAAGTGTTTTTGCACAGAGTACCTGTTCTCCTCAGATTGGTCCATTGTGCCGTTTCCTGGACTGGTGGGATATGTATCCAGTAGAGAAGTGTCCTTCCTAACCTGCTCCCACTTCAGTCCCATCCTTGTCATTCCTCCTCTCTGACAACTGCACAAAGAGATTAGTGGTGGCAACTGCTCTCTGGAGATCCTGACTTTGGCTTTGAACTCATCCCAAAGACATGGCCTTGGACAGTGGACACACTCAAAGTGTCTCCCTCTGGTTGCCAGTGAGTACCCACACTGGGGTCCCACTGCTTGGTCACATGTACTCTCCATTGATCAGCAGCCTTCAGTCAGAGCCAGTGGGGGCTGGGGAAGGGGAGTTGGGTCTCAGAAGGGAAGTTCTTTGTCCTGAGCCCATCTGAAGCCTCATCTCATCTCTTTTTCATCCTTGAGGATCCTACTAGCACTCACTCCCTCCACTAAGCTGCCTCTCTCAACTGAAATAACTTCTCACTTCTTTGGATTCACATAACAATTGCTCTCATCCCTATAAGCAGAAATCTCAACCTATCCTATTCCAATTGGCTGATTCTGTTTCCCCACTAAACTGGAGGCTCCTTGAGGCAGGAATTGGACTTACACTTGCCAACCCATGTGCCAAGAACAGGCCCTGTGCTTATTGGATTGAGTTGAAGATGTTCCCTGTAAGAAGCTGCTGATGTAGTTCTTCAAGGTCCAATATCCATCATTTGGGGTAAGGCCTGCAGGGTATAGCCTGGGGTGTAGTGGTCCTACTTCTTGGGTGATCCACAGAAGACTTGCAGCTCAGAGGCCCAGGGCACTGCAGGTCAGAAGGTAAAGTACCAGCTTTAAAAATAGGATTGGCTATAATGATAAGATTAAACATTCATGTTTTTTCTCAAAACAAAGACCTTGGCCATCTTCAGCATCAAAGTCAATCTGAGCTCTTCTCTGGCATTAATGGGGCTCAGCTCAGGAGGGCCAATATGTTTCACAACTGTATACAGAAAGAAAAGGAAAGCTCAATGGGGCCAAAGAAAGATCCACTGCTGAGAGACCCAGGTGCACTGAGGTGCCCAGTTGGGCGAGTAATGGAAGGTCAGCCTCTCTGGTCATCTATAGATCAGGGCAACAAGGTCACCAAGAGAAGTTTGTTCTTCATGTAAACAATATCCAGCATTTCAGCTTAAGAGGTACTTTTGTGAACAATACTATTCAAATGTAACCCTGTGATCAGCTGGGAGAGTAGCACAGAGGACCATTTGGCTCAGACCTCATTCACAAAGTGCTTCTACCTCAAACTCTTGAAATTCTAACCAATGAAATCTTATATACAGTCACAGAAGTGTGCTGCCAGGATGGAGAGAAGAGAACATTCATTATTTGACTTTAATGTTCCAGGATGAGACCACACAGTTGCAATGCACTATGAAATAATATGGTTTTGTAAATCTTCTAATTCTCTTGCAAAAGCACAATTCTGTCATATTGTATTTTTTGTAAAAGGATTAATTTATGTAATATGCTAAATATGCCACAATTCCAAGGAGCAAAGACAATCCAATAGCAATGAGTATATCCTGAACCCAGATCTTGGTCTCTGATACCATTCTCCAACAAAAGGACCCAAAGGTCCTCAGACAAAAGATTGATTCCAGACCTGGACCAAAGTAGGTACAAGATAAGCCTGGAACATCTTGTTATACCAGAAAGTAAGGAAATGCTCAAAAAATGATGAAGGCAGATCATAAGGATACAGGACCCATCTTGGAGAAACATTCACTGACTAAATCTGGGACAATTTGGGCACCAAAATAATTAAGTACAATAATGAATTATAAACTTTCAGAGAAAATAAGAATTTATTATGAGTCTGTGCTGGTAATAAATAGGTAAATAAATAAGTAGGGTACTGGAAAGGTTCTTGCTTACAGAATACTAAGGGTCAACTATCAAACGTGGAGAGAGTACTAGAATTGGAAAATCATCATACAATTAGGCAAGAACTTCCATGGATGCTAAATCTAGGGGGACATTTTGATGAGGAACAGGGTATTTGCATGGTCTTAAAGTGTCTTAGGAGCTCTCATAGCAAGGTGCCTAAGGCATTTGACTGTTAACCAAAAAGTTGGTGGTTCAAAGCCACCAGCCATTCCACAGAAGGAAGATGGGGCAATCTACTTCCATAAAGATTTACCACCTCAGAAACCCAAAGGGTTACCATGAGTTGGAATCAACTTGATGGCAGTGAGTAAAGTGTCTAGGAAATCCTGTGGGGAAAGTTCTACTCTGTCATAGTTCTGTAGGATCACTGGGAGTCAGAATCGACTTGATGACACACAACAACAACAGTATCTCCCCATAAGTCTATGGGTTTATTAGTTTGCAAGGGACAGAAATCATCAATACTATCACTGATAACACAAGTAAGTAAAGTTTTGCTAAAGATAATTTAAAAATGTTTGCAGCAGCATAGACAGGGAACCGTGAAAAATCCAAGCTAGACTCAGAAGATGATGTGGGATGAAGACATCATTGCTGATGTCAGACAGATCTTTCGTGAAACCAGAGAAAACCAGAAAGATGTTTACCTGTGTTTTATTGACTGTGCAAAGGCATTTGACTGTGTGGATCATAATAAATTATGGATAACATTTCAAAAAATAGAAATTCCAGAACACTTAACTGTGCTGAAGTGGAACCTGTATTTATACCAAAAGGCAGTCATTTGAACAGAAAAAAGGATACCGTATGGTTAAAATCAGAAAAGCTCTGAATCAGGGTTGTATCCTTTTACTTTTATTCAATCTGTATGCTGAGCAAATAATCCAGCAATCTGGACTATATGAAGGAGAATGTGAAGTCAGAACTGGAGGAAGACTCATTAACAACCTGTGATATACAGATGACACAACCTTGCTTGCTGAAAGCAAAGAGGACTTGAAGCATTTACTGATGAAGATCAAATACTACAACCTTCAGTACAGATTACATCTCAACATAAAGAAAACAAAAATCCTCACAACTGGATCATAGTCAAAATCAAGATAAATGGAGAAAAGACTGAAGTTGTCAAGGATCTCATTTCACTTGGATCCACAAGCAACATCCATGGAAGCAGCAGTCAAGAAATCAAACAACTTATTGTATTGGGCAAATCTGTCTCAAAAGACTTCTTTAATGTGTTAAAGAGAAAAGAAGTCACTTTGAGGACTAAGGTGTACCTGAGCCAAGCCAACATATTTTCAAAAGCTGGACAATGAATAAGGAAGACTGAAGAAGAATTGATGCCTTTGAATTACAGTGTTGGCAAAAAGTACTGAATATACCATGGACTGCCAGAAAACTGAACAAATCTATCTTGGAAGAAGTACTGTCAGAATGCTCCTTAGAGGTGGGGGGGGGGACCCTTTGCTGGTCCAATAGAGCCTGAGACTATGGCCCCTAACTGCCCTTCAGGTCTGGAATTGAACCGACACCTGTGGTTTCCAGTCAAACAAATGACAGGCATATGAGTTGAACATTTACCTCAAGTAGATACTCTCCTTGGAGAGAACAATCATGGGAGAAAGAAGGGCTGTGTATGCACGGGGAGACAGCTCAGGGGGCAGGAGTGCATGGAGGGATGGACACAGGGAAGAGGTAACTATGGGGAGGAAGTGGGAGGGGAGCTGTTGCATTGTGGTAAACTGTGGTCAATATCATGAGACAAAGTATATGTGAACTGCTGTATGGAAACTGAATTTGCTCTGTAAATCTTCACCCAAATCACACACACACACACACACACACAAAGAAAGCTCCTTAGAAGCAAGGATGGCAAGACTTCACATACTTAGGACACATTATCAGGGGACAAGTCCCTAGAGAAGGATATCATGTTTGGTAAAGTAGAGGGTCAGAGAAAAAGAAGAAGACCCTCAACAAGAGGTATTGACACAGTGGTTCTAACGATGGGTTCAAGCACGGCAACAATTGTTAGGATGGTGCAGGACCAAGCCATGTTGTATGTTGTATACAGGGTTGCCATGAGTTGGAACAGACTTGCTGGCACCTAACAACAACCACAAGAGATTAACACAGAAAGATTAATAGTGTATTGCGAGTAAAAGTGTCATTGCTGAATCATGAGACAGAGCCACATTGGTGCCTGTCTTGACAGATGTGTGGTCTCTCTCATTTAAATGATTTGTTTGTTCTGTTATGTTGATTCCATAAAACTCTCTAACATTTCATTGAAGTCATAGCTGCTTTTCCCCCTAAAACAAAATGACTGTCACTTTACATCTCATCCTCTCTCCATAGAAGGTGAGAAGCAAAGACCTCTTTGGAGATGGTTGGTCTCTACTCTGGCCAAGAATATAAACTCCACTTTCAATGTGAGGAAACATCAAGCACAAAATGAGGAATACTAAAAAAAAAAAAAAAAAAAAAAGTGGGGGGAGGGTGCTATGTTATATTCTTCAAAAATGCCAATGTCATAAAAGACAAAGAAAGCAGTAAAATGTTACAGATTAAAGGAAGCTAAGGAGACATGACACTGCAACGTTGATCCTGAGCTGGATCCTATACTGGGGGGAAAAAAAGCTATAATGAACATTGAGTAAATTGGCAAACAACTGGAAGATTAGGTAAAAGTATTATATCAATGTTACATTTACTGAAGTTTGTAAGTGTGCTATGCTTATTGTCTTAGTTATCTAGTGCTACCATAACAGAAATACCACAAATGGATGGCTTTAACAAACAAAAATTTATTCTGCCACAGTTTAGGAGGATAGAAGTCCAAATCCAGGGTGCCAGCTCTAGGAGGAGGCTCCTCTGTTGGCTCTAGGAAAAGGTCCTTGTCATTAATCTTCTCCTGGGTCTAGCAGATTCTCAGCAAAGGAATTCCAGGTCCACTATGCTCCTGGGCTTCTTTCTTTGTGGTACTGTGGTCCCTCTGATCTCTGTTTGTTTGTTTATTCTCTTTTATATCTCAAAAGAGATTGACTAAAGATATAACTTATTTCTGTAGATTGTATCCTGCCTCATTAACATAACTACTTCTAATCCTGCCTCATTAACATCATAGGGGTTAGGATTTATAACACAGGATAATTACATCAGATCAAAAAATGGAGGAAAATTACATAATATTTAGAATCATGGCCTAGCCAAGTGGACACATATCTTGGGGCAAAACAATTCAATCTATAACAGTTATGTAAAGAATATTTTTATTCTTAAGAAATATACATTGAAATATTTAGGGATAAAGGACCATAATTTATATAACTTACCCTTAAATGACTTGGAAAAGAAATGAGAGTATGCAAGAGACAAAGAGAAAGATAATAGAGAACAGGTAGAGGACAGATGGATGATGGATAGAGAGGTAGAAATAGTGATAGATCTATAAAGATAAGAGAAGCTAATGATAAAATAGATGGGGTAAATGTTAACAGTAGGTGAATCTGGGTAAAAAAGTATGTATTTTCTTTGTGCTATTTTTATTTTTACAGATTTTCTGTAAATTTGAAATCATTTATAAATTTTTTTTTTCATTTTCCACAATTTATATAACCACACTCTTGGAATTCATTCATTTTTACTAGTAGAGGCTTTATACATGGAAGACACTGCTCTCAATCTTTCATAAGGCTCTCCTCTTACTCTCATCTTCTATGTACTCAAAGTGAGGAGCAAAGATGCCTTTGGAGGAGGTTGGTCCCTACTTGGGCACAAGCTGAAACACCAGACGATCAACTGGCTCAATCCATATTTTGATGAGTAGGATGTTGTTGTGGTTGTTAGGTGCTGTTGAGTCAGCTCTGACTTAATAGTGATCCTATGTACAACAGAATGAAACACTGCCCAGTCGTGTGCCATCCTCACAATCTTTGCTATACTTGAGCCCATCATTGCAGCCACTGTGTCAGTCCATCTTGTTGAGGGTCTTCCCTTTTTCTGCTGACCCTCTATATCAGACAGTGTAGGATACAACAGATTATTTGAAGATTTTTACACTGAGATTGTATAAAATATAGAATGCATACACATCACTAGGCACCTCCTCACTGCCAGGTCCCCTTCTCCCTACATAGCCTTTCCTAGGCAAGGTTACCCTCTCCACATCTTTCACTCACCATGTGTGGTGCTTACTCTCATGTTTATGTCTCTAGCCCAAGTGTCTTCTCTGAACTCCAGATTCTTCTACCCAGCTACCTCTTTGAAATGGACGTGTCTCAGAGATAGCTCAAAATCACCATTCCCATGATAAATGCAAATTTTGATATGGTGTTTTACCTCTGAAGAGGGAAGGAATGGGATGAGATTGGGGAACAGCACATAGGGACTTCTACATTGCTGTTAACACTCTTTCACTGAGTAAGGGACATGCAGGCATCCATGCTTTTATTTTTCTTTATACCTTGTATTCCATAAATATTATCTTATAGATATTAAATACTTAATAAAACATAATTATTTTAAAAATTGCCATTTCCAGATTCAAACTCTTATTCTTCTCCTCTTAAATGGATCCTTCTCCAGAATTCCTTTTGATTAAAAATTCACCACTCAGTAGCTGAAGCCAGGCCTGGCCTCCTCAGTAACTCTCAAAGGTATTGGCTTCTTTCCAGTTCTACATCAACACCTACAACAGCCCCCTGGTTGTCTACATTCACCCTCACATCTATTCTCTAAGGAATAGCCAGAGGTATTTTTTCAAAATGAAAATCTTCATCAAGTCCCAGCCCTCTATAAAACCCTTCTTCTGGTTACTCTTATAATAAAATCCAACTGCTTCCATAAGATCTGTTGTTGTTGTTGTTATGTGCCGTCGAGTCGGACCCGACTCATAGCGACCCCTCCTTGGGTTTCCGAGGCAGTATCACTACGGAAGTAGATTGTCCCATCTTCCTTCCGAGGAATGGCTGGTGGATTTGAACCGCCAGCCTTCTGGTTAGCAGTCAAGTGCCTTAGCCAAATGACCTGCCCCAAAAGCTTTCTCTCACCTCTCCCCACCATAGTTCTCCACATTCAACCACAGGCCTTTTTCAAATTCCTTGAGTTCACTTTGCTCCCTGCCACCTCAGCGTCATCACATACATTCTGCACCTGGATTGTTCTACTCCTGCCCCCAGTCCTCTTTACCTAGTTAACCTCCATTCATCCTTCAATTCCAGCCTGACTGTTCTTGATGTATACTCAGTACTCTCTCTGCCACCTCACTAATTAACTGGCACAAATTATACTGGTCACTATAGTGGTGTCTTTGAATTGGGATGTTGATGAAGAATGCTGAAAACGTCATGGCCTACCAGAAGAATGAACAAATCCATCTTGAAAGAAGTGCACCTGGAATGTTCCTTGGAAGTGAGAATGGCCAGACTGCCCATCACCTACTTGGCATAGTGCCTAAGGCATTTGACCACTAAACAGAAGGTTGGTGGTTCAAACCCACCAGTCACTCCATGGAAGAAAGACTGGGCAATCTACTACTGTAAAGATTTACCACCCTGCAAACCAAAAGGGGGTCGCTATGAGTTGGAATCAACTTGATGGCAGTGAGTTTGGTTTGGTTTTTACTTTGGTCATGTTGCCAGAAGGGACCATTCCTGGAGAAAGATATCATGCTTGGTAAAGTAGAGGGTCAGCAAAAAAGGGGAAGATCCTCAAGGAGATGGATTGACATAGTGGCTACAACTATGGACTCAAGCATAGCAAGGATTATGATGGCGCAGGACTGAGCAGTGTTTTGTTGTATTGTATATAGTAGGGTCTCTATGAATCGGCACTGACTCAACAGAACCTAGCAACAACATAGATGTATCTTGGTTGATTGATCCAGGAAAAAAAGTGTTGCCTAAGAAAGGACATGGATTTAGAAGGGGGTGGGGTGGGAAATGGGACCAGGGTGGTCAAGAACAATGGTGTGATAGTTGGAGCTGTGTGTCAACTTGGCTGGACCACAATTCTGTGTGGTTTAAGCAATTGTGATGTGGGTTGCTCTAATGATGGGATCAGATGTACATGTTTTGAGCAGCCAACCTGTTGAAATGGAGTTTCCCTAGGGGTGTGGCCTGCTTCTAGTATATTTATGGACATCCTGGGAAAAGAGACACTCTTCTGTGGATTGGGATTCTGTTGTGCTCCCTACAACTGTCCGTGAGCGAATAATCCACCATTTGGCCTGGAGATCTTGGATTCATCATTTGTTGGAGTCAACAGCCAGTGTACTACCTGCTAACCTTGAGCTCTTCAGCCCCTGCAGGAGCATGAATCAGGAAAAGTCTCCAGCTTAATGTTTGATCCAAGAATTTGGGACTTATGAGACCAGAAGAACTAGATGGTGCCCGGCTACCACTGACATCCACTTGGAAGGGGATCTATGTAGCAGATCCTTGACAGAGAGGGAGAACAATGTGGAACAAAACTCAAAATCATTTGGAGGAAAAAAAAAAAGGTGGGAACCAGGTTTGCTGGTCCAATAGAGCCTGGT
>NW_006921737.1:1397688-1411657 GCF_000298275.1 Orycteropus afer afer | reverse complement strand
TTGTGGTAAACTGTGGTCAATGTCATGAGACAAAGTATATGTGAACTGCTGTATGGAAAGTGAATTTGCTCTGTAAACCTTCACCCAAATCATCATCATCATCATCATCATCATCATCATCATCACCATCATCAAAAGAACTTGGGACTTGCCAGCTTTTGTAAGTGTGTGAGCCATTTTCCTAAGATAAATTTCT
Organism: Orycteropus afer afer; assembly: GCF_000298275.1. Classification (NCBI taxonomy): domain Eukaryota; kingdom Metazoa; phylum Chordata; class Mammalia; order Tubulidentata; family Orycteropodidae; genus Orycteropus; species Orycteropus afer. The sequence goes on along the minus strand of NW_006921737.1, from coordinate 1,411,461 downwards.
CTTTTTTTCCCCTCTCTCTCTATATAAGCTTTACTGGTTTTGCTTCTCTAGAGAACCCGGTCTAGCACAAATGGTCTCCTCAACAGTGAGGTTATTAGGGGAGTTCAGGGAATGCAGATCACATCAGGTCACACTGTTAGAGGGGGTGACACCAAAATGACTGTCTATAAAATCTTGTGCAGTACTTCAGCAGAAACTTATTACTTTTTATAAAAATATCTCTTTTGTTAGTTACAAAACAAATTTTTCTTCTATATCCCTACAAGGCTAAAACTCTATGCTAATTTACTTTTTGAAACTTCTAATGCACTCCAGTCAGAGCTGTCATTATTACCCAATTACAATTACACTGAATCTATAAGTCTTAGGTTAAGTTCTCTAAGGGAGCTTTGGTGTCGTAATGCCTAAGGCATTTGACTGCTAACCAGAAGGCTGGCAGTTCAAACCCACCAGCCACTCCTCAAAAGGAAGATTGGGCAATCTACTTCCATAGAGATACCACCTAGAAAACCCAAGGAGGGGCCTCTATGAGTCAAATTGACTCGAAGGCAGTGAGTTTGGTCATTTTGGTTAAGTTCTCTAGAGAAGCAAAACCAATAAAGCTTAGAGAGAGAGAGAGAGAGAGAGAGAGAGAGAGAGAAATTGTCTCAAGAAAATGGCTCACACAGTTATAGAGGCTGGCAAGATCCAAGTTCCTGGATCAGATGTCAGGCTGGAGGCTTTACCCGACTCATGCAGCTTCAGGGGCTGATGAGCCCAAGATCCACAGGCAGTATAGCAGACTGCTGACTTCTGTGGATGACCAATCCAAGATCAGCAGGAAAATGGCAGATTGTTTGCTCACGGGGCAGTTATAGAGGCTGGCAAGTTCCAAGTTCATGGGCAAATGTCAAGCTGGAGGCTTATCCTGACTTAGGAAGCTGAGGGGCTGTCAAGTGCAAGACAGGCAGGCAGCAAGACAGGATCCAGATCCAACAGAAAGTTCAAATCACCTGGTTTCCTCTGGGCACACTACAAGCATAAATTGTTGTTTTCATTGCTGCTGGTGTTTTTATAGTCACTGATTTTATCACCTTTTCCGGTGTTTTAGCTACAATATTGCAGTGATTAGTATTTGTGACCCTATATCAGTAACTTTTCTGAGAATAAAATAGTAATTAAAAGGAACAACAACAACAACCAAAAAAAAGAAAAACCAAACCCACTGCCATCAAGTCAATTCTGACTCATAGTGATCCCCATTGGGCTTCCAAGGCTATAGATCTTTACAGAAGTAGATTGCCTCATCTTCCTCCCATGGAGCGGCTGGTGGGTTTGAGCCTTCGAACTTCTGGTTAGCAGCCAAAGACTTTACCCACTATACCATCAGAGCTCCTTGCAATTAAAGGGAAAAAAGAAGGAAAATAAAAAAAGGCTTTTGGTCAATTACTAATAATACAGTAATTCAATGTAAAAATATTTTACAAAACAATTTTGTTGTTAGTCTTCATATAATCTAAGAAATATTATATTTAAGCAATTTACAGCTATATTTATTTTGAGATCTCAGTTGCTACTCACCAAAGTAGGATATAGAAAAAAAATGTTTTTGTATAGTATGTTATGCCAATTGGGCTTGATGTCCCCTATGACCATGATCCCAAGCCAACAGGTCCAACAACTTGCTTCCTTGGGGTGGTTGGCTGTGGCTAAGAAGTTATCATAATTTTGCCCCCTGTTAGTTCTACTTATATAGACATTCTTACAGCACATACAAATACATATCTTTCATCTTGTTTTGATGTTTCTTTCATCGTCCAATATTTCTCCCATAGAATCCTTCAATATTGCAACTCGAGGCTTGAATTTTTTCTTCAGTTCTTTTAGCTTGAAAAACAGCAAGTGTATTCTTCTGTTTTGATTTTTTAACTCTAGGTCTCTGCACATTTCATCATAATATTTTCCTTTGTCTTCCCAAGTCCCCCTTTGAAACTTTTTGTTCAGCTCTTTTATGTCATCATTTCTTCCATTTGCTTTAGCTATTCACCATTCAAGAGAAAATTTCAGAGTGTCTTTTGACATCCATTTTGTTCTTTTCTTTCTTTCCTGTCTTTTTGATGACTTTTGCTCTCTTCATGTATGATGTTCTTTTTTTTTTTTGTGATTTGGGTGAAAATGTACAGAGCAAATTCACTTTCCATACAGCAATTCACATACACTTTGTCTCATGACATTGACTACAATTTACCCCAATACAACAGCACCCTTCCCACTTCCTCCTGACAGTCACTTCTTCCCTGTGTCCAACCTTCCATGCACTCCTGCCCGCTGAGCTGTCTCCTTGTACATAAACAGCCCTTCTTTCTCCCATTATTGTTCTCTCCAAGGACTGTATTTACCTCAGGTAAAAGTGTTCAACTCCTATGCCTGTCTTTTGCTTGGCTGAAAGCCACAGGTGTGGGTTCAGTTCCAGACCTGAAGGGCAGCTAGAGGCCATAGTCTCAGTGGTTTCACCAGGCTGTATCAGACCAGCAAACCTGGTCCCTCTTTTTTTTTTTTCCAAATGATTTTGAGTTTTGTTCCACATTGTTCTCCATCTCTATCCAGGATCTCCTACATAGATCCCCCTTCTCTTCATGTATGATGTGCTTGATGTTATACCATAACTCGTCTGGTCTTCAGTCATTGGTGTTCAATGCATCAAATCTATCCTTCAGATGATCTCTAAATTCAGTTGAGATATATAGATATAATATGTCTTTGACATATTAATGATATTATTTGATAATTTCCACATTCTGTGGGATCACCTTTCTTTGGAATGGGTACAAATATAGATCTCTTCCAGTCAGTTGGCCAGGTAGCTGTCTTCCAAATCTCTTGGCATCACTGAGTGAGTGCCTTCAGCATGGCATCCATTTGTTTTGGCTTTCATGGACTTGTTTTAATTTTCTTCAGCTTCACTTAAACTTGCACTGTGGAAAAGACTTGATGGTCTTTTCCACAGTCAGCCCCTGGCCTTGTTTTGACTGATGAGCTTCACCACTGTATTCTTCTGTATATTCTCCTGTATATTCCATCTGGTGAGGCCCACTTGCATAGTTACCATTTATGTTACTGGAAAAGGATATTTGCAATGAATAACTCATTGGTCTTGCAGAATTCTATCATGCTATTTTCCCACAAGCAATGCTTCTTCTGCGTCTCCAACTTTTGCATTCTAATCCCCAGGGAAGAACACACTCGACATTTCTCAAGCTGAACGAACTGAGAAAAAAATTTAAACCTTGAGTTGCAATACTGAAAGATTGTATGGGCAAAATATTGAATGATGCAGGAAGCATCAAAAAAAGATGGAAGGCATACACAGAGTCACTATACCAAAAAGAACTTCTCTATCGTCATCCATTTCAGGAGGTGGCATATAATCAAGAACCAATGGTATTGAAGGAAGCAGTCAAAGCTGCACTGAAGGAAATGGTGAAGGACAAGCCTCCAAGAATTGACGGAATACTCATTGACATGTTTCAACAAACGGATGCCCCACTGGATGCACTCACTTGGTTATGCCAAGAGATTTGGAAGACAGCCACCTGGCCAACTGACTGGAAGGGATCCATATTTGTACCCATTCCAAAGAAAGGTGATCCCACAGAATGTGGAAATTATCAAACAATATCATTAATATCGCATGCAAGTAAAATCCTACTGAAGATAATTCAAAAATGGTTACAGCAGTATATTGACGGAGAACTTCCAGAAATGCAAGCTGGATTCAGAAAAAGATGTCGGATAAAGGATATCATTGCTGATGTCAGATGGATCTTGGCTCAAAGCAAAGAATACCAGAAAGATGTTTACCTGTGTTTTATTGACTGTGCAAAAACATTTGATTGTGTGGATCATAACAAACTGTGAATGACATTGAGAAAAATGGGAATCCCAGACACTTAATTGTACTCATGAGGAACCTACACATAGACCAGGAGGCTATCGTTCGAAGAGAACAAGGGGACACTGCATGGTTTAAAATCAAGAAGGGAGTGCATAGGGATATATTCTTTCACCATACTAATTAAATCTATATGCTGAGCAAATAATCTGAGAAAAGTTGGAGTATATGAAGAAGAACGTGGCATCAAGATTGGAGGAAGAATCATTAACAACCTGAGATATGCTGATGACACAACTTTGCTTGCTGAAAGTGAGGATGACTTGAAGCACTTACTGATGAAGATTGAAGAATACAGTCTGCGGTATGGATTACATCTCAATATAAAGAAAATAAAAATCCTCACAACTGGACCTATAAGCAGCATCATGACAAATGGAAGTTGTCAAAGACTTCACATTGCTTGATTCTACAATCAACGTCAATGGAAGCAGCAGTCAGGACATCAGAAGATGTATAGCACTGGGCAAGTGGCTGCAAAGGACCTCTTTCAAGTACTGAAGAGCAAAGATATGTCCTTGCGGACTAAGGTGCGCCTGACACAAGCCATGGTATTTTCAATTGCCTTATACGCATGTGAGAGCTGGATAATGAATAAGGAAGACTGAAGAAGAGTTGATGCTTTTGAGTTGTGGTGCTAGCAAAGAATGCTGAAAGTATCATGGACTGTTAAAAGAATTAATAAATCTGTCCTGGAGGAAGTGCAGCCAGAATGCTCCTTGGAAGCAAGAATGGCCAGACTCCGTCTCATCTACTTTGGTCATGTTGTCAGAAGGAACCATTCCCTGGAGAAGGAGGTCATGCTTGGTAAGGTGGAGGGTTGATGAAAGAGGGGAAGGCCCTCACAAGATGGATTCACACAGTGGCTGCAATGATGGGCTCAGGTATAACAAGGATCATGGAGCTGGTGCAGGACCGGGCAGTGTTTCGTTCTGCTGTGAATATGGTCACTATGAGTCGGAAATGACTCAACAGTACCTAAGAACAACAACAACAATCCCCAGTAATTATCAATGTATCTTGATTGAATGTTTGGTCAATTTCAGACTTCACAACTTGGTAAAAATCTTCAATTTCTTCATCTTTGGCTTTAATAGTTGGTGTGTAGATTTTAATAATATTAGTATTAACTGCTCTTCCTTGCAGCCATATGGATATTATTCTATTTCTGACAGCATTGCACTTCACGATAGATCTTGAAATGTTCTTTTTGATGATGAATGCCAATCCTCTTCAATTTGTCATTCCTGGCATAGTAGACCACATGATTATCTTATTCAAAATGGCCAATCCCAGTCCATTTCAGCTCACTAATGCTAGCATTATCAATCTTTATGCATTCCATTTCATTTTTGACAATTTTCAATCTTCCTAGATCCATACTTTGTGTGTTTCACATTCCAATTATTAACGGATGTTTGCAACTGTTTCTTCTCCTTTTGAGTCATGCCACATCAGCAAATGAAGGTCCCAAGAACTTTATTACATCTGTATCATTGAGGTCGCCACTACTTTGAGGAGGCAGCTCTTCCTAAGTCATATTTTGAGTGCCTCCCAACCTTAGGGGCTCATCTTCTAGCACTTTATCAGACAATTTTTCACTACTATTTATAAGGTAGTGAATACCTTTCAGTAGCTACTAGTGAATACTTTTCAGTAGCTAAGTTTTTCAGAAGTAGACAGCCTCTGCCTTCTTCCTAGTCTGTCTTAGTCAGGAAACTCTGCTGAAACCTGTTCAATCTGGGTGACCCTGTGGTGTTTGAACTACTGATGGTATAGCTTCTAGCATCACAGCAACACACAAGCCACTACAGTATGACAAACTGACAGATGAGTTGTGACATTTGGTGTTATCCAAATAGTTTTTCATGGGCTATTGTTCTGCAAAGTTGGTGGCCCAACTCTAATCTTATACAGAAGTCAGGTGAGGTTCAGGAAGGTTCTAAGACCTGCCTGGACACACCCAGCCAGGATGAGGACCCAGGAGCTAGTTCCACAGTGCCAGGCTGCTCCCACCAGTACAGCTCAGTGTGGAGCATGTGGATTGTGCCAGCATGGCTGGAAAGCCAATACCCAAGTGGAAGTTTCCAGTGGCTATCTCTTCTCACTTCTCTTTTCCCATCCCTTCATCCTCTCTAGTGAGCTAAGCCTCTCACTCCTGCCTCCTTCATCACCCTTTACCTGCCCTGCTCCACCTTTTTTGCTTTGGGCATCCCCTGTCCTCCATAGACACTTGAGCAGAAGAGAAAGGAGACAGAGAGGCAGAAATGCACAGCAGCTCTCACCCCTTGCCATGTCCCTTCCTCCCCCCAATACACATACATACACACTACACACAGACCAATCCTCACAAACCACACACATAAATACTACATACATAAACAGCACACACACACACACATATCATAGACATGCACATACCACACACACACTCACATAAACAAACATACATCACACAAACATACTATATAATTACCACACACACACACACACACACACACTGCCCACGTCCACAGCAACCTCAACCCCTCACAGCTGCGCCTGTCTCTCTGAAAGCTGATTCTCTGCCCCTGAACACTGCTTGTTGTCCCATCCATCGAGCTGGTCAACTCCTCCTCCTTCTTCCAGCCCTCTCTGGAAGAAGAACACAGCCCTTCCTTGTCCGTACTCTTGATATTTCCAGTAAAAGCACCTCAAACACAATCTCACTGCCACAGCCCTAATTATGTGTGAAATCATTTTTTTTTAGCTCGAAACCAAAGCAAACAAGCATACACAGAGGAGCCCATTCTCCATGGCCCAGGAGAAGCAAGCCTTGCTCCTGGTGGGTTACCTCAGGCCTGCACAGAGGCCCAGCTGTGTTTCGCAAGTTGCCCGCCAGGCCTGACCAGGGAAGCAGTCCACCCCCTCAGAGGAAAGAGTGGTTTCAGTTTGTTCTGCACTTTCTACACAGGCTTACAGAATATACCATGCCTGGTATATTCTAAGGCCACAGGAAAACATCTCTTTGAAAAAAGTAGGAGTTCTCAGTAGTAACATGGAACAGGGAGCTTTCCCCAGAAGACAAGGAACTGTTCCCCTGATTAAGTCAGATAATTTTTTAAACTCTGGGCTATCTTATTTTGATCATATTTCAATATTTTATTTTATTTGGGGTCTTCAGATATACAAATGAAGTAAAGATCATGCTCATCACTGTTCGTTCATGTGTGGTCACTTCCCTTGTTTCCATTTTTTTCCACATTTCTACTCCCACTCCCTCTCCAACACAGTTTATATTCCCACCTCTCTCTCTCTCTCTATATATATATATATATAAACCAAACCAAAACCAAACCCACTGAGTTGATTTTGAGTCTTAGTAACCATCATTGGGTTTCCGAGATGGTAAATCTTTATGGAAGTAGATTGTCCAGTCTTCCTGTATATATACACTGCTGTTTGAGTCAATTTTAACTCATAGCAATCCTGCAGTAAAACTGCCCTAATGGTATATATCTATATGTATACACACACACATAAACACATATATGTATGTGTATGATGTATATATATATATATATATACACACACATTTTTGAAAAGGTATCAGTAGAGTGAGTATATATAATTTTAATTTATGTAAGTGGTATTTCTAGAGATTCATTCTATTTTTTAATTTTTGGCCCTATGTTTTGAAGGTCAAGGAGCCCCACTAGCTCAGTGTTAAAGCACTTGGCTGCTAACCAAAAGGTTGGTGGTTTGAACCTACCAGTCACTCTACAGGAGAAAGATGTGACTGTCTGCTTTTGTAAAGACTGACAGCCTTGGAAACGCTATGGTGCAGTTCTACTCTGTCCCAATAGGGTCACTATGAGTCAGAGTTGACTCTGTGGCAGTGGGTTTGGTTTTCTGGTTTTGAAGATGGAGCCATGTAGCTATATAGCACTGCTGATAACTGCAGTAACCTATCACACACCTCTACCACGTTTATCCATTTGCTTGGTAATGGATATCAAGGTCATCTCCAACTCCTTGCTACCAAAAATAATGTAACAATGAACATCTGTTTATGGATCTTTGCAAGGAATTCTCATGCTTATATAGCCAGGATTTAGATTGCTGACTTGTAAGATATGTACTAACATGGTTTCACTAAACATTGCTGGACTGGTTTCCAGAAGGTCTATAACCTCACTATCTTACAGCATTTGATATTATCCATCTTTCAAATGGCTGTCTATCTTGAGAATATAATGGTGTCATGTTGTTTAATCATATTTTCTTATAGCCAGTGGCATAAAGTATATGTTAAATAGTCCTTAACCATTCATGATTCATCTTCTGTAAACAGCCCGCTTATTTCTTTGTATATTTTCCTAAGTATTCCCTCAAACAAAACATACTGGAAGTTTTTATTGGAAAGGCATTAGATACAGATTAATTAAAGGACCATTTACATCACCACGATGTCAAGTCATCCTAAAGATAATCATGGTCTACCATTGTCCAAAAGAAATATAATGTGACCCACATATATAATTTAAATATTTTTAGAAGTCTCATTTTAAAAATATAAAAATAGGTGAAATTAATTCTAATAACATATTTTCTTAATACAATATATCCAAAATACTATCATTTCAACATGTGACCAATATAAAAAATATCAATGATATGTTACAAGCTTTTATTGTGCTAAGTGTTTGAAAGCTAGTGTATATTTAAACTTACACCATATTTCAAATTGAACTAGCCACATTTCAAGTGCTCCGTAGCCACATGTGGCTAGTGGCTACTGACTGGATGGCCTAGCATAGTCTATCTCTTCATTTATACATGTGTTCATTTAGAACCTTAATTTGATTTAAAAACTTTTACTTATAAATAACTCAAGCATTTTTTTCATTAAAATTTTTATTGCCATTGTAAATGTTACCTTGTTTTCCAGTTGGTTTCTCTTGGAGAACAAAAATGCTATTGATTTTTTCAAGTTGTTCTGCAATCTGGAAAATTGCTACACTTTTTATGCAAGGGATTTGTAGATTCTGCTGGGGTTTTACATAATTTATTATCTTATCTATAGATAATGAAAATTTTGTCTCTTCTCTCCTAATTGTTTTATCTATTATTTCTTTTCCTTGTTTTATTACATTGACCCATATTTCCTTGTTTAATAGAATGCAACCTTGTCTTATTCCTACTATTAAGAGGAATGTCTCTAAAGTTTCTCTTTAATGATGATATTTTTGATAGATAACCTTAATTTTCTAAGAATTTTAATAATGATAAATAGGTGTGCATGTTATCAAAAGTCATTTCATTATCTATCTACTCCATTGAATAGAATATCCACTATCCATTGTCAGTGAGTAGATTCCAACTCTTAGTGACCCTACAGGACAGAGTAGAACTGCCCCATAGGATTTTCAGTGCTGTAAGTCTTTGCAGGAGCAGACCGCCACATCCACACCTTTCTCTCACGAGAGCAGTTGGTGGGTTCGAATTGCTGACCCTTTGGTTAGCAGCTGAGTGTTTAACCAGCGTGCCACCAGGGCTCCTCTTGAATAGAATAGAAAACAGAATTGTATTCTTCTCTGTGGTGTGCTTTTTCTCCTTTAGTTTGTTAATATGAAGATTACACTAATTTTTTTCCTGATGTTGAAACATCCTTGCTAACCGGGGATAAATCCTACTTGATCATGATTTTTTCTTTATTTTAAAATACATTTCAGGATTGTTTTAATTGTTATCTTATTTAGCAATTTAGGATTTCCTGGTCTATGATTTTCTTTTCTTGTGATGTCCTTTATCAGTTTTAGAATCAAGATTTTTCTAAGCCTCATGAAATCAGGCAGCTATTCTTCTTTTCTAGAAAACTAATATATGATAGGAATTATCTATCCCTTGAAAGTTTGATATCATTATCTGGTTTTAACGGCTTTGGATGAAGGGAAGTCCTTGATTACTATTTTAACTTGTTAAAAATGTTATTTAGTCTATACAAGTTCTCTATCGCTTTTTGGTGTCAGTTTGGTCCAGCAGAGTTCTATTTATTTCTCATAGGCCAGATTGAATCCCATGGGCACACCCTCCCATAATGGAGACTGAGAAAGTAACAATTTACTTTTTTTTTTTTTAACCTCTACAGAGAAAAAACAAGGATGAAGGTGTAGGGAATAACACCAGTATCTGCCACCATCTCTAAATGACAAAATATTGCTTTACCTTGTTTTTTATTTTACTTATAATCCAATCTGATCATAAATTTAACTCATTTACATGTTTTAATCATGAATATATAAGGATTTATTTCAATCACCTTATTTTGAGTGTGGGAGCTCTGGTAGCATAGTGCCTAAGGCATTTGATTGCTAACCAGAAGGGTGGCGGTTCAAACCCACCAGCCACTCCTCAGAAGGAAAGTTGGGCAATCTACTTCCGTAGTGATACTGCCTCAGAAACCCAAGGAGGGGTCACTATGAGTCAGGTCCAGCTTGATGGCACATAACAACAGCAACAAATTTTGAGTGTCCTGTATTTACTGCATTATATCTAATTTTTTCTCTCTTTTAGTTTCCATTGCATAAATCAGCTTTTCTTCTGCTGTTGTATATTCTGTTTTTAGTCTTCTAGTGATTCTCCTTAGGAGCTCTGGTGGTGTACTGGGTGAGGCATTTTGCTGCTAACCCCAAGGTCAGCTGTTCAAATCTACCAGTTGCTCCATGAGAGGAAGGTGAGGCGATCTACTTCTGTAAAGATTTACAGCCTTGGAAACCCAGTGGGGGTACCTATGAGTCAGAATCAACCCAATAGCAGTAGATTTGGTTTTTCGGTTAGTGATTCTCCTAATTTATTAAAAACCATACTTACATTTATTTTTCATTATCAATTTATCTTCCCCTAGAACTCACTCTTTTTTTTTTTTTTTGGTTCCCTCAACACCATCCCCAACCTGCCATATTGGTATCACCTATGGTTCTTGATTATTGTAAACACTTTTTTCTTCCTTTATTTGAAATTTCTTTAGAGAATGACAAATCTTACTAAGTTATCTACAAATCCTTGTTTCCCATTGTTCATTGATTCTTCCCTTGAAAAGTTTGATGTCAGTGCAATTCATCTATTTGTCATGATCTGTTTTTTCACGTTTGATGTTCTGAGACTTCTCTGTAATGTGTCTAGCTTGAGTATTTGTTTGTTTTGTTTCAATCTGCCTTGTTAGGTACACTATGAACTTTTACAATCTGATTTCTTTCCTCTTTCTTTAATTCCACAAAATTCTTACCTACTATTTCTTCTTCATATACTTTTTTCTTTCTTTCTGGAATTCTTCCCCCCCCCCCACCCTACTAAGTGCTGATTGCTTTTCTGGGTTGCAGTGCTGAACAGAGCAAAGTCATCAAGGGACTTATATTATGATAAGGTGGGGAAAGAGGCAATAAAGAAATAATTCTACAGTATGTCAAAGGTGGAAATGCCATGGAAAAAAATAAAGCAGGATAAAGGGGATAGGGAATCCTGGCTAGAGGGTAGAGGTAGAGGTTGGTGGAAAAGGCATCCCTGAACAAAAGCCTAAAAAAACTAAGGGAACAAGTCATGCTGGAACAAGTCTAGTGGAAGAACACTGAAGGCAGAGGGGAATGTAAAAGCAAGGGCCTTAAGACAGGAGCACTCCTGGCTTGTTTGAGGAGCAGAAGGAAACCAGGGAAGATGGAATGAATAAGGAAGAAGGAGAGCAACAGGAGTTGAGGTTAGAGAGGTAACTGGGAACCCAATCATGTTGGTCTTTGTGATTATAGTAAGGACTTGGGCCTTTTCCCCTAAAGAGTAAAAGCCATTGAAAAGTTTTGAACTGAGGAATGGTATGACCTTTCTTTTCAAAATATTCATCCTGGCTGCCCTGTGGATAATATAGGGAGTGAAAAGAACAGGAAAACCAGTTAGGAAAAAACTGCAATAATCCAAGTGGGAAATGATGGTGGCTTGGACCAAGTTGGGGCAGGGAGTGTGGAGGTGGTGAAAGGTGATCAGATGCTGGATACATGTTAACAGTAGAGTTAATGGGATTTGCCAACACGTTGGATGTGGAGTGTGAAAGGAAGACAGGAATCTAAATTGATGCTGTGATCTTGAGATGGCCACAACAGTTCTGGGCATTACATCCAATCCCAACAGCCAATGGAAGAAGAGATTATTGCTTGTATTTCTCACTTAAGAGCTAGGGAACCTTCCCAAAAACCTCTAAGCAGAATTCTCCTCATATCTCATTGGCCAGAACTGTGTCACATGCCTAGGCCTAAACCAATCACTGGCTAGGGAATTTACATGGTCTTAGATCAGTGGTTCTCAAAGTTTGATCCAAGGACCCTTTTACTGGGTCTGTAAGATCAAAACTGTTTTAATAATGTATCAAGGTATCATTTGCCTTTTACCTACATTCTCTCACTAGTGTACAGTGGAGTTTTCCAGATGCTGCATGATATATGATGATGTCATTCCTCATATAGCTAAATGGAATATATGCTATATATTCCTGTGTTTTCTGTAATTTTCTAATAATAGTCTTAGGCTATAAATACATGCATTTTCAAAGATTAACTCAGTTTGGTCTTAGAACTTCTGTGTTTATTAGCTATTTTTAGTCATACTTGCTACAATCTGTAACCTCATTAACCAATCTAGTTCCCTTGAGTTGACTCCCACTCATGGCAATCTCATGTGTGTCAGAGAACTGTCCCAAAGGGTTTTCAGTGGCTGATTATTCAGAAGTAGATAGCCAGGCCTTCCTTCCAAGGCAGCTCTGGTTGAATTAGAAAATCCAACCTTTTAGTTAGCCACTTAGCACAATGATCACTGGCACCATCCAGGGACTCAATAACTTCACCATCATCCAATAAATCATTATTTTGAAATCCCAAACTTTTCCTTGCACCTACGTAGATGCACAAGAAATATAATTTGTTGTTTTGTTTTGAAATACTCTTTTAAATGTTTAAAAATGTTTATGATTTTTAAATTTATCTACTACTATTATTATTTTTAGGAGCTTTGGTAGCATAGTGTCTAAGGCACTTGACTGCTAACCAGAAAGCTGGCGGATCAAACCCACCAGCCACTCCTCAGAAGGAAGGGCGGGCAATCTACTTCCGTAGTGATACTTCCTCGGCAACCCGAGGAGGGGTCACAGTGAGTCAAGGCTGACTCCACGGCACACAACAACAACAACTACTATTTTGGAATTTAAGTATATTTTATTCTGAAATTTAAAAAAATATATATTTACAATTATTTTTGTCTTACATTCAAGGATGGATCATTAGCTTAAATGAGGGCAATCAGAAGACTCACTTTCTCAACCCACTCCTGCAGAATCTAAATCTAAAAGGCTGAAAAAAAGATCAAACTGATATGTCCAAGAGATCTAAGACTCACTAATAGGAGGAAACACTCATCTGTTACACCACTTGTCTGTCAGTTTGTCATATGTGGTGGCTTGCATGTTGCTATGAGGCTGGAGGCTATGTCACTGGTATTTCAAATACCAGCAGGGTCATCCATGGTGGACAGGTTTCAGTGGAGCTTCCAGACTAAGACAGACTCAGAAGAAGAAAGAGGCCATCCACTTCTCGAAGTATTGGCCAGTGAAAACGTTATGAATAGCAGTGAAACACTATCTGACATATTAATGGAATTTTTTTTTTTAAGATTTTTTTTTTATTGTGATTTGGGTGAAGATTTACAGAGCAAATTCACTTTCCATACAGCAGTTTACATATACTTTGTCTCATGACATTGACCACAGTTTACCATAATGCAACAGGTCCCCTCCCACTTTCTCCCCATAGTTACCTCTTCCCAGG
>NW_006921737.1:1386517-1394028 GCF_000298275.1 Orycteropus afer afer | reverse complement strand
GGGGTCCAGGATTATCTTCTGTGTCTGTGTTACTTGGTTTCCCTTTTCTTTGTTGAAGAGGGTCTGTGCAGTCTTTCTGCCTAGTCCGCCATCTTGCCGGAACGTCTCTGGAAATTTTTATGAATAGCCCTGAAACACTGTCTGATATAGTACTGGAAGATGAGCCCCTCAGGTCAGAAGGCACTCAAAATATGACTGGGGAATAGCTGCCTCCTCGGAGTAGAGCCAACCTTAATGATGTGGATGGAGTAAAGCTTTCAGGATCTCCATTTGCTGATGTGGCACGACTCAAAAGGAGAAGAAACATCCATTAATAATTGGAACATGGAATGTATGAAGTATGAATCTAGGAAAATTGGAAGTTGTCAAAAATGAATTGGAATACATAAAGATCCTAAGCATTAGTGAGCTGAAATGGACTGGTTTTGGCCATTTTGAATCATACAACCATATGATCTACTATGCCAGGAATGACAGATTGAAGAGGAATGGTTTGGCATTCATCATCACAAAGAATGTTTCAAGATCTATCCTGAAGTACAATGCTGTCAGTGATAGGATAATAGCCATATGCCAATAGCCAATAGACCAGTTAATACTATTGGTATTCAAGTTTACACACCAACCACCAAAGCCAAAGATGAGGAAGCTGAAAAATTTTACCAATTTCTACAGTCTGAAATTGACCAAACATGCAATCAAGATGTGTTGATTATCATTGGTGATTGGAATGCAAAAGTTGGAATCAAAGAAGAATCATTGCTAGTTGGAAAATATGGCCTCGGTGATAGAAATGATGCTGGAGATGATATGATAGAATTTTGCAAGACCAATGACTTACTCATTGCAAATACCTTTTTCAACAACATAAACAGCCCTATACACATGGACTTTGCCAGATGGAGTACACAGGAATCCGATCAACTACACCTGTGGAAAGACGCAATGGTGAAGCTCAATATCTTTAGCCAAAACAAGGCCAGGTGCTGACTGTGGAACAGACCATCAACTGCTCATATGAAAGTTCAACTTGAAGTTGAAGACAATTAAACAAGTCCACGAGTGCCAAAATACAACCTTGATAATATCCCTCCTGAATTTAGAGACCATTTAAAGAATAGATTTGATTCACTGAACACCAATGACCGAAAACTAGAGGAATTATGGGATGACATCAAGAACATCATCCATGAAAAAGCATTAAAAATTCATTAAAAAAAAGAAAGGAAGAAAAGACCAAAATGGATGTCAGAAGAGACTCTGAAACTTACCCTTGAGTGGAGAGTAGCTAAAGCAAATGGAAGAAATGACAAGATAAAAGAGCTAAACAGAAGATTTCAAAGAGCAGCTTGAGCAGACGAAGCCAATTACTATAATGAAATGTGCAAAGACCTGGAGTTGGAAAACCAAAAGAGAAGAACACATTTGGCATTTCTCAAGCTGAAAGAACTGAGGAAAAAATTTAAGCTCAAGTTGCAATACTGAAAGATACTATGGGCAAAATACTGAATGATCAAAAGAAGATGGGAGGAATACACAGAGTCACTGTACCAAAAAGAATTGGTTGATATTCATCCATTTTAGGAGGTAGTGGCATATGATTAAGAACCAGTGGTACTGAAGGAAGAAGTCAAAGCTGCAGTGAAGGAATTGACAAATAACAAGGCTCCAGGAATTGATGGAATACCCATTGAGATGTTCCAACAAACAGATATGGTGCTGAATTTAAGTATATTTTATTCTGAAATAAAAATTTTATTTACAATTATTTTTGTAAATTTTATTTATTTATTTATTATTTTCCACTTTCCAATGATAAAGGATGGATCATTAGCTTAAATGGGGGCAATCAGAAGACTTGCTTTCTTAACCCACTCCTGCAGCATCTAAATCTAAAAGGCTTAAAAAAGATCAATTTGATATGTCCAAGAGATCTAAGACTCACTAATAGGAGGAGCCCCTCATCTGTCACACCACTTGTCTGTCAGTTTGTCAACTCATCTATGCAAAGAAATTTGGAAGACAGCTGCTTGGCCAACTCATAGGAAGAGATCCATATCCATATCTGTACCCATTCCAAAGAGAGATGACCCACAGAATGTGGAATTTATAGAACAATGTCATTAATATCACATGCAAGTAAAAGCTTGCTGAAGATAATTTAAAAAACTTGCAGCAGTATATTGACAGAGAACTTCTAGAAATGCAAGCTAAGTTCAGAAGAGGACATGGAATAAGAGATATCATTGCTGATTTCAGATGGATCTTGGTTGAAAGCAAAGAATACCAGAAAGATGCTTACATTGAAGTTGTTAAAGATTTCATATTACTTGGTTCCACAATCAACACCAATGGAAGCAGAAGTCAAGACATCAGATGACATATTATACTGGGTAAACCTGCTGCAGAAGACCTCTTTAAAGTGTGGAAGAGCAAAGATGTCTCTTTGAAGACTAAGGTGTACCTAACCCAAGCCATGTATTTTCAATTGCCTCACTTCATGAATGGAATACTGGGCAATCTATTTCCGTAAAGATTTACTACCTCGGAAACCCAAAAGGTGGTTGCTATGAGTCAGAATCGACTCAATGGCAGTGAGTTTGTGTTTTTTGTCATATGCATGTGAGAGCTGGACAATGAATAAAGAAGACCCAAGAAGAGTTGATGCTTTTGAGTTGTGGTATTGGGGAAGAATACTGAAAGTACCACGGACTTCCAAAAGAACTAACAAATCTGTCCTGGAAGAAGTGCAGCCATAATGCTCCTTGGAAGCAAGAATGGTCAGACTTCGTTTGACCTAATTAGGTCATGTTGTCAGAAAAGACCAATCCCTGGAGAAGGATATCATGCTTGGTAAAGTAGAGGGTCAGTGAAAAAGGGTAAGACCCTCAACAAGATGGACTGACACAGTGGCTGCTAGGATGGGCTCAAGTATAGCAGAAATTGCCAGGACGGCACAGGACCAGGCAGTGTTTCATTCTGTTGTACACAGAGTTGGTATGACTTGGAGGCAACTCAATGGCATCTAATTATATTACCTTATGGCCAATCAGAGGTTAAAGAAAAAGAAATTGAATATTATGAACATACATGTTATAAGCTCTTAAAAAGCCAAAAACTGTTACAGCTTTCCAAGCTAAAAATGACAAAGCCACAGACACATCTTACAGGGTAAGTTATTGAACTGTATTAACTGGAAAACTGATAAAGTCATGTACAGCTGACATGGCCAAGTGTCTGCAGGATGAAAACTCAGTAAAATAAATAACAGCACTGCCACTTTCCAATAATAAAGTAACTTGTCATGTTAAAGACTTAGCTGCATATTATTCACAATAGCCAAAAGGAGAAAACAACCCAAGTGTCCATCAATAGAGGAATAGATAAACAAAATGTGGTATATCCATGCAATGGAATAGTATTCAGCCAGAAAGAGAAATGAAGTCCTAAAACATGCTACAGTTTTAATGAACCTTGGAAACATACTGAGTGAAATAGTCATACACCAAAGGACAAATATTGTAGAATTCCACTTACATGATGTATCTAGAACAGGCAAATGCATAGAGACAATAGCAGTTACCAGGGGTTGGGGGCAGGGAGGGAATGGGAGTTATTGCTGAAAGAGTTCTGAGTTTCTGGTTGAGGTGCTGTAAAATGTTTGGAAATGGATAGTAGTGATGGTAGCACAACATGATGAATACAGTAAACTGTCACTAAATTGTACACTTAAAATTGTTAAAGGGGCAAACTTTTGTTGTGTATATTTTACTGTAATAAAATTAAAATAAAAAATATTTAGCTGCAAACATCAATACTGAATTAATGCTCATTGGCAGAATTATACTTTTGCCTTACAAACAGATGAACGTACAGATGTGGCTGGACTCACTGTTTTGCTCATGTTTGTCAGTATCAGCACTAAGTAATCATCAATGAAGATCTCCTATGTGAGCTTGGCAACAAGCCCAAGTGGTGCTGAAATTTTTTCAAAGTGTTGAATAACTGTTTTGACTCTTATGGTTTATCTTGTGTTGACATTTGCACTTAAGGTGCAAAAGCAATAGCTGGTGAAAAAGCCAATGCTAAATACAAATAAGGCAGTAGCAAACTACTAATAGCCACTGTATTGTTCATTACATGCCCAGTTTATTAAAAACAAATTATGCCCGGGTCACTTTGTTGTTGTTGTTATGTGCTGTCAGGTCAGACCTGACTCATAGCGACCCCTCCTTGGGTTTCCGAGGCAGTATCACTACGGAAGTAGATTGCCCCATCTTCCTTCCGAGGAATGGCTTATGGGTTTGAACCACCAGCCTTCTGGTTAGCAGTCAAGTGCCTTAGGCACTACTCTACCAGAGCTCCCATAGGGTCACTTTAGAGTTAATAAAATTAATAACTCTTATTGCTTCATCACAGACACTGTAAAGCATATATGTGTGTATATATATATATGTAAATATACATACACACACACACACACACACATACATACATATAACCATTGCTGCCCTGGTGGCTAATTACTCAGCTACTAACCAAAAAGTTGGCATCTCAAACTCACCAGCCACTCCACAGAAGATAGATGTGGCAGTCTGCTTCTGGAAAAATATACAGCCTTGGACAGAAAGTTATATGGAAAAAAAATTAGCCGCCACACAAAAATACATAACAAAATAACATTAATAAATTCATACTTACGTAAATATAATGTGAATGTAAATGGATTAAATGCACCACTCAAGAGACAGAGAGTTAAAGACTGGATAAGAGAACATGACCCATCAATATGCTATCTACAAGAGACTCACCTTAGACACAAAGAAAAAAGTAGTCTAAAAATCAAAGGTTGGAAAATGATATACCAAGCAAATGGCAACCAAAAGAAAGCAGGAGTGACAATATTAATTTCTGATAAAATAAACTTTAAGACAAAAATGACCACAAGAGACAAGGAAGGACATTATATAAAGATTAAATGATCACTTAAACAAGAGGACATAACCGTAATAAATATCTATACATACAATGAAAGAGCCCCAAAATACATAAAGCAGACTCTAACAGAATTGAAAAGACAAATAGATGACTCCACAGTAATAGCTGTTGTTGCTGTTGTTGTGTGCCATCGAGTCAGACCCGACCCATAGCGACCCCTCCTTGGGTTTCCAACGCGTTATCACTATGGAAGTAGAGTGCCCAACCTTCCTTCCAGGAGTGGCTGGTGGGTTTGAACCGCCAGCCTTCTGGTTAGCAGTCAAGTGCCTTAGGCACTATGCTACCAGAACTCCTCCTATGAAGAATTGTATTGCAATAAATTTGAAAATCTAGAGGAAACGCAGATTTCTGGAAACACCCTACTTACTTAAACTAACACAGACTGAGGTAAGAAACTTGAACAGGCCCATAACAAAAGAACAAATTGAACAGGTCATAAAAAAATTACAAACAAAAAACATCCTGACTCAGATGGTTTCACTGCAGAATGCTACCAATCATTCAGAGAAGAGCTGACATCAACCCTACTCAAACTATTCCAGAACACAGAAAAGGATGGAATCCTCCCAAATTCATTTTATGAAGCAAGCATAACCTTGATACCAAAACCAGGCAAAGACACCACTAGAAAAGAAAACTACAGACCAATATCCCTCATGAATATAGATGCAAAAATCTTCAACAAAATCCTAGCCAATACACTCCAACAACATAACAAAAAAATAATACATCATGACCAAGTGGGATTCATACCAGGTATGCAAGGACAGTTCAACATTAGAAAAACAAGTAACATCATCCATCACATAAATAAAACAAAGGAAAAGAACCACATGATCATATCAATCGATGCAGAAAAGGCATTTGATAAAATCCAACATCAATTCCTGAAAAAAACTCTCAGCAAAATAGGAATAGAAAGGAAATTCCTCAACATAATAAAGGGAATATATGCAAAACCAACAGCCAACATTATTCTCAATGGAGAGAGACTGAAACCATTCCCCTCGTGAACAGGAACCAGACAAGGATGTCCTTTATCTCCACTTCTATTCAACATTGTATTGGAAGTCCTAGTGGGGCAATAAGGCAAGAAAGGGAAATCAAAGACATCCAAAATGGTAAGGAAAAAGTAAAACTATCCCTATTTGCAGATGATATGTTCCTATGTATTGAAAATCCAAGAGACTCAGCGAGAAAACTGGAACTTATTGAAAGAATTAGTAGACTGGCAGGATACAAGATCAAAATACAAAAATCAATTAGATCCCTCTACACCAGCAAAGAGATTGCTGAAAAGGAAATAAGGAAACCAATACTGTTTACAATAGCTACCAAAAAAAATAAGCTACTTGGGAGTAAATCTTACCAGGAACACTAAAGATCTATACAAAGAAAACTACAAAACACCTCTTCAAGAAACTATGAGATCTACTAAATGAAAGAACATACCATGTTCATGGTTAGAAAGATGGAACATTGTGAAAATGTTAATACTACCCAAAGCAATCTATATATTGAATGCAATCCTGATCCAGATTCCATCGACATTCTTTAAAGACATGGAAAAATCAATCACTAATTTTATATGGAGAGGAAAGAGACCTCAGATAAGCAAATCACTACTGAAGAAGAACAAAATAGGAGGTCTCACACTCCCAGATCTCAAAACTATTACACAGTCACAGCTGTCAAAACAGCCTGGTGTTGGTACAATGACAGACACATAGATCAATGGAACTGAATTGAGAACTCGAAATCAATCCATCGACCTATGGTCAGCTGATCTTTGACAAAAGGCCAAAATCCATTAAATAGGGAAGAGATAGTCTCTTTCACAAATGGTGTTGGCAAAACTGGATATCCCTTTACCATATACAAAAACTAACTCCAGATGGATCAAAGACTTAAATGTGAAACCTAAAACTATAAAATATACCAAAGAAAAAATAGGGGCAAATGTAGGGGCCCTAATTTATGGCATAAGTAGACTATAACCCAAGATGCAGAAACAGCAGAAGATAAACTAGATGATTGGGACTTTCTAAAAATTAAATTCTTACGTGTATCCAAAAGATTAAAAAATATTCAGCAATGACATATCAGACAAAGAACTTATCTCTCAAATTTCTAGAAAATTCCAGCACCTCAACTTCAAGAAGACAAATAATCCAATTAAAAAATGGGCAGAAATATGAACAAACACTTCACCAAAGAAGATACTCAGACCTAGAGTAATGAGATTCATTACTAGGTTTATATCCTAAAGAAGCAAGAGGCAGGACATGAACAGATATATGCACACTCATGTTCACCACAGCATTATTCACAATAGCAAACAGATGGAAATAACCTAAGTGCCAACAAACACGTAAAGAAATGTTTGCAGAAGATGGCGGACTAGACAGAAGGACTGCACAGACGCTCTTCAACAAAGAAAAGGGAAACCAATTAACACAGACACAGAAGATAATCTTGGACCCCTGAGCCTTGAAGGGAAGGATACAAAAGTG
>NW_006921737.1:1335301-1382647 GCF_000298275.1 Orycteropus afer afer | reverse complement strand
TGTGGTAAACTGTGGTCAATGACATGAGACAAAGTATATGGGAACTGCTGTATGGAAAGTGAATTTGCTCTGTAAATCTTAACCCAAATCACAATAAATAAATAAAAAAGAGAAAGAAAAAGAAAAAGAAATGTTTGCAATCATTAGCCATTATTGTTGTTTTTAGGTGCCGTCAAGTCAGCTCCAACTCATAGTGACCCTGTGTACAACAGAATGAAACACTGTCTGGTCCTATGCTAGCTTCACAAACCTTGCTACACCTGAGCCCATCATTGCAGCCACTGTGTCAATGCATCCCATTCAGGGCCTTCCCCTTTTTCCTTGACCCTCCGCTTTTCCAAGCATGATATCCTTCTCCAGGGAATGGTCCCTTCTGACAACATGACCAAAGTAGGTCAGAGAAGTCTGTCCATTCTCACTTCCAAGAAGCATTCTGGTTGTACTTCTTCCAGGACAGATTTGTTCGTTCTTTTGGCAGTCCATGGTACTTTCAGTATTCTTTGCTAACACCACAACTCAAAGGCATCAATTCTTCTGTTTTCCTTATTCATTGTCCGCCTTTCACATGCATATGAGTGGATTGAAAATACCAAGGCTTGGGTTAGGCGCACCTTAGTCTTCAGAGAGACATCTTTGCTCTTCAGCACTTGAAAGAGGTCTTTTGCAGCAAATTTGTCCAGTGCAATACGTTATCTGATGTCTTGACTGATGCTTCCATTGGTGTTGATTGTGGAACCAAGTAATATGAAATCTTTGACAGCTTCAATCTTTTCTCCATTCATCATGATGCTGCTTATTGGTCCAGTTGTGAGGATTTTTGTTTTCTTTGTGTTGAAATGTAATTCATACTGTAGTCTTTAATCTTCACCAGTAAGCACTTCAAGTCATCCTCACCTTCAGCAAACAAAGTTGTGTCGTCTACATATTGCAGGTTGTTAATGAGTCTTCCTCCAATCTTGATGCCATGTTCTTCTTCACATAGCCCAGCTTCTCGGATTATTTGCTCAGCATACAGATTGAATAAGTATAGTGAAAGGATACAATCCTGGTGCACTCCCATCCTGATTTTAAACCATGCAGTATTCCCTTTTTCTGCTTGAACAACAGCCTCCTGGTCCATGTATAGATTCCTCATGAGCACAATTTGGGAATTCCCATTCTTCTCAATCTTATCCATAATTTATTATGAGCCACACAATCAAATGCTTTTGCATAGTCAATAAAACACAAGTAAACATCTTTCTGGTATTCTTTGCTTTCAGCCAAGATCCTTCTGACATTAGCAATGATATCCTTTGTTCCACGTCCTCTTCTGAACTTAGCTTGCATTTCTGGAAGTTCTCTGTCAATGTACTGCTGCAACCATTTTTTAATTATCTTCAGCAAGATTTTACTTGCATAACCATTAGAGAGATGCAAATTGAAATAACCATGAGATACCATCTCACCCCAGCATTAATAGCAAAGTTCAACAGGACAGAAAATAACAAATGCTGGTAAGAATGTGGAGAGATTGAGACTCACATACACTGCTGGTGGAACTATAAAATGATACACCACTGTGGAAATTAGTATGGTGATTCCTTAAAAAGTTGGAAATAGAAATACCATTTGATCCAGTAATGAGATTCATTACTAGGTTTATATCCTAAAGAAGCAAGAGGCAGGACATGAACAGATATATGCACACTCATGTTCACCACAGCACTATTCACAATAGCAAACAGATAGAAATAACCTAAGTGCCCATCAACCAAGGAGTGGATGAACAAATTGTGGTACATACACACAATGGAATACTATGCAACCCTAAAGAATAATGTAGTATCGGCAAAACACCACATAACGTGAATGAACTTGGAGGACATTATGCTGAGTGAAATAATTCAATCACAGAAGGACAAATACTGTATTAATCCACTATTGTAAAAAGTCAAGGAAAGGTTTATACATAGAAGGAAGCTGTCTTTGTTGGTTACCAGGGATAGGAAGAGAGGGGAGGCTAAATTCCTAGATAGGTTGGGGAAAAAAAGAAAAAGAAAAAAAATATATATATACACACATAAACCAAAGATTATTAGTGGTTACCAGGGGTAGAAGGGAGGGGGTAAAGGGGAAGCTTTTGTTTGTGGGGCACTGAGTTTATGATAATGGTGCTGGAATATTTTAGAAAAGGATAGCAATAATGATGGCACAACCTGAAAAGTGTCATCAATACCCCTGAGCCGTAAATGGGGAAGTTGTTATGTTGGCGAATGCCTTGTTGTGTGTTTTTCACCATAATGAAAATAAAAAAGAAAAAGAAAAAAAGTTTACAGTCTTGGAAACCTGGTGGGGGCAGTTCTACTCTGTCCTGTAGAGTCACTATAAGTCAGACTTGGCAGCAATGGGCTTAATGGGTGTATATACAACAAAACATGTAATTTCAACATTTCTTACACATACAAATCATTGACAGTAATTACATTCACAATGTTTTACAACTATCACCACTATCCATTTCCAAATTTCTTTATCACCTTAACAGAAGCTTAGTGTTCCCTAAACAATTACCCCTTCTTTATCCCTCCCTCCTGTTCACCCCTAGTAACCGCTAATTAACTCTGGTCTCTATACATTTGCCTATTCTAGATATTTCATATGAGTGAGATCATCCAATATGAGTACTTTTGCGACTGATTTATTTTTAATATCCTGTGTGATGAAATGGAAGGCATGCATAAAGCATATCTGCTACATCAGAGTATAATGTTTATTTAGAGGAAAATCATTTTTACAAATGATTCAGCTATCAGCCAAACAACTTCTTTAGAGAACATCATTTTTACTTGAAAGAAAAATTAAACTACATTTATTCAGACTCAGATATTTAGAGGAAATTTTCTTGAAAATGTACAAAATAAGCTTGTCATTTCAAGGAAACCAACTGATAGTATTAGCTGCCAAAGATAAAATTCCAGCTTTCAGGCACAAATTAGAATTTCAGGAAACTTGTATCTGCCACCATGAGCTTGACAGCTTCCCAATAAAGACTTTTCTGGTGAAATTGGTGGTGATATTAATGAAATGTATCAACATCTGGTGGTGATATTAATGAAATGTATCAACATCTGGAAGATCTGCATACTCAGATCCAATATTTTCCAAATGATCATGCATGGGTACAAGA
Organism: Orycteropus afer afer; assembly: GCF_000298275.1. Taxonomy (NCBI): domain Eukaryota; kingdom Metazoa; phylum Chordata; class Mammalia; order Tubulidentata; family Orycteropodidae; genus Orycteropus; species Orycteropus afer. Next base: position 1,379,478 of record NW_006921737.1, on the reverse strand, counting down.
TCTATTCAAAGTTCAAGACACATCAGTAGATTTTAATATAACTGGGTATGAAAAGTTCATTGATCTGATTTCAGATACTACATTGCAACTAACTTTTAAGAAACTACCTCTTGTCAAGTTTTGGCGTAGTATTAAAGAAAACTGTCTATAATTATCTAAAAACCAGTAAACAAGTTGCCATGATATCAGTGCCAATTTATGGTGACCCCATGTGCATCAGAGTAGAAATGTGCTCCGTAGGAATCTCCACAGGATTCATAGGTCAAGCTTTCTTCCAAAGTACCCCTGGGTAGCAACTGCCAATCATTTAGTCAGCTCCTGAGCATTTAACCACTTGCACCACCCAGGGATTCAATTATCTGAAAACCAAAATACCAAACTCACTGGTGTCAAGTCAATTCCAACTCATAGAGACCACTATTGAGTTTCCAAGGCTATAAATCTTTATGGAAGCAGACTGCCTCATCTTTCTTCCATAGAATAGCTGGTGGGTTTGAACCACCAACCTTCTGATTAGCAGCCAAATGCCTTACTCACTACACCACATTGTTGTTGTTGTTGTTGTTGTTATGTCAGACCCGACTCATAGCGACCCCTCCTTAGGTTTCTGAGGCAGTATCACTATGGAAGTAGATTGCCCAACCTTCTTTCCGAGGAGTGGCTGGTGGTTTTGAACTGCCAGCCTTCTGGTTAGCAGTCAAGTGCCTTAGGCACTACGCTACCAAGGGCTATTAAAATACCCCTCTCTTTTACAACTACATATTCTCACAAAATATTTTTGATGTGGGAAATATAGAGATTTTTTTGTAAAAAAAAAAAAAAAAAGTTATTTGTTAACATATAATCAATTGTTTATTAATTACTTTTAAATGAACTAATTAATAAATGTTTTTCAAATTCTCACATTCAATTACGAATATGGTAAATATTGAGAGAGATTATACACATACACAGAAGTTCTTTTGGGGGTCCTCAGTAATTTTTAAGAGGAGCTCTAAGGCATTTGACTGCTAACCAAAAGGCTGGCATTTCAAACTCACCAGGCACTCCTCAGAAGGAAGATTGGGCAATCTACTTCCACCTCCAAAACCCAAGGAGGGGTTGCTATGAGTCAAATCAACTCCATGGCAGTAAGTTTTTGGGTTTTTTTTTTTTTTTTCAAGGGATCCTGCAACCCAAAGGTTTGAGAACCATAGGCTTAAACCAATCATATTCACCTTCTGGGGCAGGAGGTAGGTTCTTGCTCCCTGAAAGCACCTGGCTCTCTGACTAAGACCAGACACTGGAAGGGCATCACTCAGGGCTAGAATACAAATTTAAAGAGAGAGAAGCGATGTCACTATCACTCTAATCAGGAAAAAAGCAAATAATGGCATGCTTTGTCCATGGAGGCAAGTCTATTAAAAGATTGGTTCAGACCCTCCCAAAATGAAGTGGCCTGACACTCAACATCACCTTGTGTCACTAGTATTGGTCCCTTTAGAGCAGTTGATCTCAAGTTGAGTAGCCTGTGGGAATTACCTGGGGAGTTTTTAAAATACTGCAACTGTGTCCCACCTCCAGAAATTCTGATGGAGTTGGTCTGGGATACATCAGGAGCTTGAAAAGTTATCCAGGTGATTCTCCATGTGCAGCCAGGGTTTAGAAGTACCGATGCAAAGCGATTTCAGAGCTGTAGGAGCTGCCGCTCCAACTACCTCCACTTCTGAGGGCAACAGCCAATTGCAGGGACTTCTGCACCATTCTAGAGGAGCAAAACAAACAGGTTGCTCTCTCCTTACAGAATTTCAAGCTTCTAGCCTAGGCCAGAAAGAAAACCACATAAAATTGGGTTTGGTTAGTGCCTCATGGGTTTGGGTGCCCTCACTATTTAGCTGGGTTGCATATTTTGAGCAGTCAGGCTGGAGAAGCACTGATCAGGTAGAGGAGAGCAGAAAAGAAAAGCCAAATGGCTTCAGGTGTGGTATGAAATCAGGCATGAGGGACAGTTGATCCTACGAGGAGAAACAAGCCAGATGGAAAAACAAACAGGGCAGGATGGACTGAGACCAAGTAATGCGGACAGCTCCGTGGTCAGGAAACATCCAGTGGAGCCAGCAGAACTGCCTTCTGTATGCACCTCCAGAGAGTGAAACTTTCCACTAGGGACAGAGAGTTTGGAGGCAATGTGACATGGCTACCCCAAGACAAAGCCAGAGAGCCCTTGTCTGTAGGGAATTTGGCCTTCTGTCTTAACTCCAAGAAGAAGCCTCATATTCAGAGTTTACCCAGCATAGGGATGTAGTGAGGTACCGTGGTGGCTCCTGTAGGACAAAGCATTGTTTTCAGCTGTCAAGTTGGCCTCCTTATTCATAGATACCCCAGCACAATGGGATCGGACCATTGTGACTCACAGGATTTTCACTGGTTTATTTTCTGAAGTAGGTTGCTAGGCTTTTGTTCCTAGTCCATCTTAGTCTGGAAGCTCCACTGAAATCTGTTTAGCATCATAGCAATGAACAAGCCTTCATGGACAGATGGATGGTGGCTGTGCATTAAGTGCATTGGCCAGAATCAAACCTAGGTCTCCCATATAACCCACTATAGTCGAGTCAGATCCGATTCATATGGATCAAGGGAAACCCCTCCTTGGGTTTCCGAGGCAGTATCACTACAGAAGTTGATTGCCAACCTTCCTTCTGAGGAGTGGCTGGTGGGTTTGAACCGCCAATCTTCTAATTAGCAGTCAAATGCCTTAGGCACTACGCCACCAGAGCTCCGAGGTCTCCCATATGGGAGGTAAGAATTCTACCACTGAATCACCAATGCCCTCAGGGTAAAGAAGGCCCTCTCCTTATATTCTGAAACTGCAGCTTTGACAGTGGCATCAAGGACCATAAGATTCACCCATTCTTCCCACAGGGCTCTGCTGAACCCATCTGTACCCCACATATGCGGCTGCAGTGGTCTGTTTGCTTTATCTATCTGTCTTCACCAAACCAGAAGCTCCATGATGGCAGAGACTAGACCTTGTTCCCTGTTGCATTTCAGAGCTCACTCCCGTGTAATAAACAAATGAATGAAAAGAGGGATTTATCCATTTCTCTTAAGCAAAGAATCAGCAGCTCTCAAGTCTAGTAGCTTACTCCAGACTTTCTAAATCAGGCCTTCTGAAGCTAGGGTTCCAGTGTTGGGTGATTATTATTCCTTTCATGATTGAATTATTTTCTGTTTTGAATTTTTTGTTGATACCATGTGTCTTCAGTGATAGATTGTCCAGTGTTCTTTCTGCAGAGTGGCTGGTGGGCTTGAACCACCAACCTTCTTGTTAGCAGTCAAGTGCCTTAGGCACTATGCCATCAGAGATCTGTCAGTAATAGAAGGCATGTTGAAATTAAGGGAAAAAAATGTTTTGAGGTAATATGAATATTGATATAATTATGTGGGATATATATGTCCCAAATGGACTCTGGTGGTAGAATTGGGGTGAGGCCCATTTCTTCAGATTCATGCAGTTACACAGGTACCCACCAGGTGGTAGCATGCACTACAACTGGGGTAGCAACTTCCTAAGAAACCTAAGAGCCTGCAAATGTTGGTGGGCAATTTATGTCCCATGGGTCACAAAAGAGTTATTGACATTACTGATTAGAAATCACTGCTTGCAGTCTGTTTGTTGTTGTTGTTATGTGCCATCGAGTCGGACCCAACTCATACCGATCCCTCCTTGGGTTTCCAAGGCAGCATCACTACCAAAATAGATTGCCCAACCTTCCTTCCTAGGAGTGGCTGGTGTCTGTTTATCATACTTAAATGGGCATAAGAATGACAAGAGGTGCTGATGAAAAAAAAAGATTCAAGCAATGAACACTTTAGGAAAGGAAATTTTAATAGTACCATTTACAATAGCATCAAAAAAGCAAGGAATGGTTAGGGATATATTTTTAAAAGATATATAAAACCTGTACTCTGAAAACACAAAGCACTGCTTAAAGAAACTTAAATAAGAACTAAATAAATGGAGAGATTAATCATGCTTATGGATGGTAACAGTTAACATTATTATAATATCAATTCTCCCCAGTAGTTCAACTTAATTCCAATCAAAATCCCAGAAGGCGTTTTTATTGAAACTGCTAAGCCGATTTTAAATTTATTGAAATGTAAATTACCTAAAATAGTAAAAAATGAGGAATTTATCTTACCTGATTTCAAGACATAAGATATAAAAACCACATTAATCAAGACAGCAGGGTATTGGTGTAAGAATAGATATACAGCTCATTGGAACAGAACGGAGGCCAGAGATAGATCCATGTATTGATTTTCAACAAAAGTGCCAAGTAATTCAATGGGGAAAAGCTAGGTTTTTTTAACAAACCATGCTGGAAAATTGAATATTTACAAGGGAAAAAATGAACCTTAACTCTTCCCTCACACCCCATATAAATCCAAAAAACCAAACCCACTGCCATTGAATCCATTCCAACTATAGTACAGAGTAGTGTTTCAAAGGCTGTACATCTTTACACAAGCAGACTGCCACATCTTTCTCCTGCTAAGTAACTAATGGATTCAAACTACTGGCTTTTCAGTTGGCAGCCCAGTGCTTCAACCACTATCCCACCAGGGCTCCTTCCCATACATAAAACCAAAAAAAAAAAAAAAAAAAACCAAACCCAGCCTCATAATGACCCCCACTGGGTTTCCAAGGCTGTAAATCATTATGGAAGTAAATTGCCTCATCTTCCTTCCAAGGAGAAGCTGATGGGTTTGAACCACCAACCTTCAGGTTAGCAGTCAAATGCCTTAGGCACTGCATCACTAGAGCTCCTTTACACACATAAAAGGTGTGGTAGGGCTGTGTGTCAACTTGGCTAGACCATGATTTTGAGTGGTTTAAGCAGTTGTGATGTGGTTATTCCCATGATGAGATCGGATATATGTTTTGAGCAGCCAAACTGTTGAAAGGGAATTTCCCTAGGGGTGTGGCCTGCTTCATATATATATATATATATATATATATATATATATATATATATATGGACATTCTGAGAAAATGAGAGACTCTCTTCTGTGGATTTGGATCCTCCTGTGCTGCCTACAACTGTCCATGAGTGAACAATCTACCATTCGGCCTGGTGATCTTGGATTCATCATCCACCAGAGTCAACAGTCAGTATACTGTCTGCCAATCTTGAGTTCGTCAGCTCCTGCAGCTGCATGAGTTGGGAAAAGCCTCCAGTCTGACGTTTGATCCAGGAACTTGGGACTTGCCAGCTTCTATAAGCGTGTGAGCCATTTTCCTAAGATAAATTTCTTTCTCTCTCTCTCTCTCTCTCTATAAGCTTTACTGGTTTTGCTTCTGTAGAAAACTCAACCTAACACAAAAGGTAAGCTGAAATGGATTATAGAACTAAACATAAAAGTTAAGGCTATAAAACTTCTTGGAGAAAATCTGTGTGACTTTGATATAGGCAAAGATTTCTTAGGACACAAAATATACTAACCATAAGGGAAAAAATTAACCATATGAACTTTATCAAAATCAAAGACTTCTGTCCTTCTAAATTCACTGTTACAGAAGTGAGAAAGCAAGCTGTCGATTGGAAGAAAACATTTACATTATTTACATTCAACAAAAGACTTGAATGCAGAATACATAAAGAACTCTTAACATTCAATACGATAAACAATAACCAATTCCCCATGGGCAACAGATTTTAACAGCTACTTCATAAAGAAGATACACAAATGGCCAATAAGCACACAGAAAAACACTCAACATCATTAGTCATTAGGGAAATGCAAATTAAAACCACAATGAGGTCCCTCTGCACACTCATTTAAATTACTAAAATTAAAAAGACTGACAAAACCAAGTTCAAGAGTAACTGAAGCTCTCATACATTCCTGGTGGGAATGCAAAATGATATAGCTACTTTGAAGAAATATTTGATAGTTTCTTATTAAATTAAACATACTCTTCTCACGTGACCCAACAATTTCACTTTTAGATATTTACCCAAGAGAAATAAAATTATACACACACACACACACACATACACATAAGCTTGATTATAACAGCTTTGTTCATAATAGCCTAAATTTGGAAATATTCTAAATGTCCATCAACAGGTGAAATAATAGACAAATAAATTGTGGCATATCTATACAATGGAATACTATTCAGCAATAAAACAGAATAAACTGTGGATATACACCATGTGGAAGAATATTAAAATCAAGCCAAGTAATTGAAATTAGGAACAGAAATATACATATTGCAAGCATTAATTTCCTACATTAATTTGTTACAGCAAATTACCACAACCGTGGTGGCTTAAGACAACAGAAATTTATTGTTTCACAGTTCTGGAGGTCAGAAGTCCAAAATCAAGGTGTAGGCAGGTCTGTGCTCCCTCCAGAGGTTCTGGAGAAGAATCTGTTCCTTACGTCTTCTGGCTTTTGGTGGCTGCCAGCATACCCTGGCATTCCTGGCTTGTGGTTGCATCACTCCAATCTCTGCCTCTGCCTTCACATTGACTTCTGTGTGTACATGTTTGTGGAGGGGAGGAGGGGGAGCTGTCTAATCTCCCTTGGCCTCTCTTTTATAAGGACACTTGTAGCATTTAAGGCCCACCCAGTTAATCCAGGAGTATCTCCTCATTTCAAAATCCTCAATTTAAGTATACCTGCAAAGACAATTTTTCCAAATAAGGTAATTTTACAGGTTCCAGGAACTAGGACTTGAATGTGTTTGAGGCCACCATTCAACTCACTACATTGTATGGCTCTGTTTATATGAAATTCTAGAATCAGTCAAACTAATCAATACTACAAAACTATCTACAGTGACAAAAGTGCAGATGAAGGTTTCCTGGGGCCAAAGTTGAGGGGTGAGTTTCTGCAAAGGAGCAAGAGGGAACTTTCTGGGTGATGGAAATGTTCTATATCATGACTATAAATTTATCAAAACTTATCAAACTGTACCCTTAAAATGGGTTCATTTTATTGTAGATGGAGTCCCTGGGTGGTGCAAACCAAAGTAATGCCCTCAACTGCTAAGAAAGGTTGGAGGTTTGAGTCCATTCAGAGGCACCTTGGAAGAAAGACTTGGTGATATACTTCCAAAAACTCAGCCATTGAAAACCCTATGGAATGCTGTTCTACTCTGACACATATAGGGTCTCTATGAGTCAGAAGCAATTTGATGGCAACTGGTACTGGTTTATTGTGTGTAAATTATACTTTAATAAAGTTGTTTTCAAAAGAAAGCAAAAATGTGTAGACCTGGGAGACCAACCTTAGGAGGGTCTGATTCAGCAAGTCTGGGGTGGGCCCTGGGACTCTGCATTTTAAGCAAGCAGGCTGATTGCCTAGGAAGCAGATGGTTCTGGGACCTCATTGGCCCAAAGTGCTCCAGAAGACAGGACAAAGACCAGCACATCCTGTGGCCTTTGTCTTTGGTTCTACTGGTACCTGAGGACCAGTCCTGAGCTGTCCACAGTGAGTAGGACTGATGGAAGAGACATACGCATAACCGACTCTAGGACAAGGCAGGTGTAACAAGAGCTGGCAAGTATAGAATCACAGAGGATGATGAATTTTAATCCCAGGGATTGCTGAAAGCTCTCTGGAGGGAGTAGTGTTTGACTGTGGGGCATGATTTTGATGAGCAGACTTTATCATCAGTTTCCCCTTTAGTTTGCTCTGGGTCCTTTGTGCCTTCTTCCCATCCAAGCCAAGCCTGCTCAGGATGGTCTGTCTCTGGGCATTCTAATCCTGCCTGCTGTGTTTTGTCCAACCCAGGTCATGTGCCAGGCATGCCAGCCCTTTCTCCAGGTTCCTCATCAACAAAGTCCCAACAAGATTTGGCCTCCAACAAGGTACATTGGGGAGGACCCTCTTGCGGGCAACCATCCCTTCTCTTGACTACTCCAGTCCCACGTCTCATTCAGAGCCCCAGCCAGGCTCTCACCTAACAAGATACTCCATTTCTTTGCCTGTACCCATCCTTATAGAGTGAGTCAAGTTCCCATTGGCCAGTTGAGCAGGTAAGCTTGTGTGATGGTTATGTTTGTATGTCAACTTGGCTAGGTCTGGTTGAGTGGCTGGGCAGCTGGATGTAGTATTCCCCATGATGAGACTGGTAATCAACTCCATTGTGGAATCTAATGGGAGCAGCTGAGTAGTTGCCTTTGGGTATGTGGTCTGCTTCCTGTATATAAGCAGAAGCTTTGAGAATGGTCTCTAGCCTATGGCATGCTTGGACCCTGCACATAGCCGTGTCATTGCTCAGCAGCCTGCTATGCTCTGCCGACCTTGGGACATTCAATAGACTTAAGTTAATGGCCTGCTGTGTGGTTTTGTAACATCGGGACTGTGCCTTTTGACTTGTCAACCTTGGGGCTTCTCAGCCTCAGCAGCCAGCAGCTGTCTGAGTGAAGAAACGCCTCTAGCTCCAGTGGGCCAGGAGCAGGAGGCAGAGCTGGACCCCAAGGTTGAGGGGCTTTCACCCAGCCCCTAGAGCCTGGCACTTTGAACTTGGACTTAAAGCCTCCAAATTGTAAGAGTAAATTCCTGTTTGTTAAGGCCATCCCATGTGTGGTATATTCTTGTCAAAGAGGGTACTAGGTAACCAGAACAGCTTGTGAGTGGTCCCAAGTGAAAGCCTGCAGTCTGAGGACCACAGTCAACTCCTGGTGATACCTCAACCTTTTGGATAGCTCAGTGGCCTCTAAAATCTGGTTCCAGGAGACAAGAACTAAAGCCCTGGGAAAGGGATGGGGCAATCCTAAAAGCAACAATCTTAGTGTTAAAACAAAACCTCAGCTTGGCAAGGGTCCTGAACCCACCACCCAGGTCAAAGACTTAGACTCAGAATATGACTTAAACGGGACCTCCTAGCCTTGAATGCTCTGGTGAGAGACAGCCTTCGGGAGGGGGATACCCTCCTCTATTTCTAGAAGAGTAGGCCTAGACAATAGGAAAACTGGGCACTAAGTGGGGCTCAACCAAGTGCCTAAGACCTCCATAAGGGTGTAATGGACTATTCTGGCAGGAGAGACCAAATGATGGGGTCATCCAGGACTTCGAGTACATTATTATCACCCTTACCCTCTGGGAAACATTCTGACCCCTAAAGAGGGGAGCCCAGGGACTGAATAAGCCAGGTAGAGCCTGAAACTCACTCTACCACTAGGAGACTGACACTAGGCAGTCATTATAGCTGTTCACAAATTCTGGCTTTTCTTTATCTTAACACATAGAAGGATTGCACCTCCCTCCCACTTTAGTTGGATGGAGTCACATGACTAGTTTTAGCCAATGAGTTGTATCCATGTGTCACTTCTGGTCTTCAATATTTACTTGTTAATACACCACTTCCAGAGCTCTCTTTCCCCTCTGCCATGGCAACCAGCAATGTTCCAGATGGTAGTTTCACTATCAGCCTTGATGATTTGGTACAAAACTCCCAGGCTATTCTCATTGGACATGGATAAGAATTATACTTTTGTTATTTCAAGCTACTGAGATTTGGGGGTTGTTGTTACTGCAGCATAACCCATCCTATTCTGACTGAAATATGGATGAAAGGCCAACCAGAGCTACACACATTCAACATTACCTACTCCTAGTGACCCATATATTCTTATTCCCAACCATGAATTTCTGTTGGTCCAAGTTGCTGCCACAGCCCTAACACAATGAAAGAGGAAGGATGTCACAGAATCCCAGACTAGCTTGAAGACTTACAAGATAATGGCCCTTCTCTATAACTATAGCAATCTTGATCTGAGAACCCCAATTCTCTGAGCCTTCTCTGATTGGTGGATTGCAGTGGAGGGTTAAAATGAGGGTTAGGGTACTGCAGGTGGTGAAGCCCATGCTGTTAACCAAACACTGAGAGTTGACTCATTATATATACATTGATATCTGATGTCAGACCAGGAGCTCTAACACCTTTTGCCTGGTTAACTTCTAACACCCAGACAGAACAACTTTACCTCTTCTGTAGTTTCTCTTTGGCCATGGAAAACTCCCATCTGTGGATCCTGATCTGGCATCTCCACTGGGGTACCATCTTCAGTTTCATGTCCTAGTGAGTCCTAGGATGACTCCAACTCTCCATAGAAAACCATTGCCATCAAGTTCATTACAACTCATGGTGACTCTATGTGTTACAGAGTAGAATTGAGCCCCATAGAGTTTTTTGGCGGCAATCTTTACGGAAGCAGATTGCCAGGCCTTTCTTCCACAGTGCCTACTAGTATTTCAGTTAATAGCCAAGTACAGACTGTTCGATCTACCCAAGGACCTGTAACTCTTCCTTCTCTGTTGGCTAACTTGTAGGAGATATAGCATCTAGTCTTCTCTCACTCCCCAGCTCTTATTAACTCAAGCCTCAGGCCATGACCTTTGCCTGTCAAGGCACCCTTCTCTCCTATCATTTAAATACTCCTAACCCCACTATAAGGAGCTCTGGTGGTGTAGTGCCTAAGGCATTTGACTGCTAACCAGAAGGCTGGTGGTTCAAACCCACCAGGCTCTGCAGAAGGAAGACTGGGCAATCTACTTCCATAAAGATTTACTGCCTCAGAAACCCAAAGTGGGTTGCTATGAGTCAGAATCGACTCAATGGCAGTGAGTTTGGTGACTTTTTGGGACCCCACTATCCCCAGGAAAGCTTCCTTACTAACACCAAAAACAAAAAGAGTTGCTGTTAAGTCAATTCCAATTCATGGCAACTCCTATATATCTGAGTAGAACTGAGCTTCATAGGGTTTTCAAAGCTGTGATATTTCAGAAGCAGATCACCAGGCTTTTTCCAAGGCACCTCTGAGTGAGCCGAACCATCTACCTTTTGGTTAATAGCTGAGTATGTTAACCATTTCTACCACTCAAGGACCTTTCTGTTGATGTTGTGTGTCATCAAGCTGATTTCAACTCATAATGACCTTATAGGACAGAGGCTGGTTAATCATTACTGAGACCTCACCTATATACCCTTAGAGTGCCCATGTATTCTCCCACTCATTCCATTCCTGATTATACACTTTACTACTTATAAAGTATACACTGTCTTACAAAGATCTAATTTGATCTTTTCAGTCAAGTCCAGAGGGGAGGGAGAGGGGATTATAGAACTAGGTGCTGCATTGTTAGTCATGCCTTCACTCAGGCAGGATGTTAAAGGGTTAAAGGCACAGGCTGTGGAACCAATTGTCTGGTATTGACTCTCAGCTCTGCCACTTACTATGTGATCTGCTTGTGATCAAGAGATCTGCTTGACATCTCTGGGCCTCGGTTTCCTTTTTTCTATAAAACAGGAACCATTTGTGATAGCTAATAAACACATCATCAAGTTGCTATAGTTACAAAACGAGTTACTAAACAGAATGCCTAGCACATAGTGCTCAATACACATGAGTTCTTATGACTCATTTATTGAGTTTCTAGAATGTGCCAGTCATAGGGAATATGAGAGGACAAAATAGGCATATTCATTCATCCAACAAATATTGATTGAAGGACTGCATGGGTCAACACTGTGATGGGAGTTGGGGATAGGTGTCCCTGCCCTCACGAAGCTCACAGTCTGGTGAGAGAGGGAGGCAGACATTAAACAAATAAACAGATAAAAATAGACAATGGCAAATTGTGCTCAAGGGTAGGAAGGGAAGGAACAAGATGGTGTAACAGAGACTGACGGAACAGAGAAAAACACTTCCTTTAGTCTGGGAGATTGGGGAAGGCCCCAAGGAGGTGATATTTAAAGTACAATCTGAAGAAGAAATGGAGCTATCATCAGGGAGATGAAGGAGAGGAAGCAAGAAAGGAGGCAGAGCCAGGTCACTCGGGCCCTGCTGGCCATGGTGTCCTGAGTGCACCCAGAAGCCACTGGATGGCTATTAAGTAGAACAGCAACAGGGCCACATATTATAACTTTCTATGAGGATATTAAGGTCCCTGGCTCTGGTAGCATAGTGCCTAAGGCATTTGACTGCTAACTAGAAGGCTGGCAGTTCAAACCTACCAGACACTCCTTGGAAGGAAAGCTGGGCAATCTACTTCCATAGTGATACTGCCTTGGAAACCCAAGGAGGGGTTGCTATGAGTCGGATCTGACTCAACGGCAGTGAGTTTAGTGAGTGAGTAGTACAAATGGTTTGCACTCAACTACTAACCTAAAGGTTGGCAGTTCAAAACCACTCAGGGGTACCATGGAATAAAGTTTGGCAATCTGCTTCTATAAATGACAGCCAAGAAAACTCAGTGGGGGATCTCTGCAAGAGATCCTGGATAGAGTGGGAGAACAATGTGGAACAAAATTCAAAATCATTTGGAAAAAAAAGGTCCAGGTTTTCTGGTCTGATAGAGCCTGATGGAACTACTGAGACCATGGCCCCTAGCTGCCCTTCAGGTCTGGAATTAACCCACTCCTGTGGCTTCGAGCCAAACAAAAGACAGGCATATGAGCTGAACATTTACATTAGGTAGATACACTCCTTGGAGAGATCAATCATGGGAGACTAGAAGGGCTGTGTATGCACAGGGAGAGAGCTCAGGGGGTAGAAGTGCATGGGAGGGAAGGACACAGGGAAGAGGTAACTATGGGGAGCAAGTAGGAGGAGAGCTGTTGCATTGTGGGAAACTATAGTCAATGTCATGAGACAAAGTGTATGTGAGCTGCTGTATGGAAAGTGAATTTGCTCTGTAAACTTTCACCCAAATCACAATAAAAATTAAAAAAAAGAAAGAAAGAAAACCCAATGGGGCAGTTCTACTCTGTAATACATGGGGTCTCCATGAATTAGAACCAACTCAACAGTAAGGGGTTTGGTTTTCTGTTTATGGGGGTATTACAAGACCACTTTTATCGAGGAGAAAACTGAGGCCTGAGGTTACATCGCTGTTAAATAGTACAGCTGACACTAGAACTAGGTTCCACAAGTGCTAACTCAGCCAACTTGCCAATTCACTCCCTGCTTCTCACTCACCTCTGTCCTATACAGCAGGAACCAATCTACACAACTAACAACTTGCTAGCTCCAAAGTCCTTCACCTGCTCACAGGGCCTTGATGCCTGTCTTGACTTAAACTCACACCACACCCAGGACTCTACCATGTACAATTGTGCAGCAAAGCTTTTCTCACCAGTGGCTTATGCTAATGAACTGCTTCCCTGTGCCCCTTCCCCACCACTGTTTCCATGCCCCACAGTCACCAGAGTTGACACCCAAGCCAATAACCACAGGTAAACGTGTTTCTCCCCAGGACACAGAGTTCAATACACAACCACAGAGATGTGTCTTGGGCCCAGAATGGAAAGGGCCAAAGTGCCAGGGGTGACAAATCCCCTGAGTATCCAACCTGAATCTCACCCCAGAGACACCCTCTCCAAAATAGGCAGAGAGGGTCAGGAACACCCATGCAAACAGCTGACCCACAAAAACCCCACTGTGCCCACGGCTTTCCCCACCTTGGCCCTTTCTATTTTTATCAGGAAAGTGAGAGGGGGTTGCCAGGCAGGGCCACACCACTGTTTATGTCTGAAATGTGAAAAGATGCACAGTGTACTGGGGAGAAGGCGTTGCAGTTGAAGGAATTTCGGAGGAGAATTTCAAACCCGGCAGGGTGAATAGGTGCTTTGTGTTCTGGCTTTTGACTCTGGAAAAGTCGCGTCTCCAACCAAGGGATGCAGAGGGGCCAGGGATGGGGAGAAAATGCACATGTGTGACATCTGGATAGTGAGTGAGACCTAGCTCACGTGGACACAGGGGAATATTGATATTCAGACTCGGGGTGCTTTGGGAGGAGTTCCTTCTGCCCCTCCAGTTTAATTTCCATTGATTTCTCTCCCAATTACTTTAATTAATGAATAAATTTAACTCTCAATTAAGTTTAATAAAAGAGGACTTATCTTACCCTCTTTGTCTTACCTGATTAACCCCATTCAAGTCTAACCATTCTCTCCTCTGCATCTGTCATCTGCTTCCTCTTGATCACTGAGTTTTAAAGTGCATCAGTTTCCTCAAATATACATATTTGCTTGTTAAGGTTTTGTTATTGTTGTCAGTTGTGGTCAAGTTGGCTCCAACTCCTGGCAACCGCATACACAACAGAACACAATGTTGCCTGATCATCTTCACTATCATTGGTGTGCTTGAGTCCATTGTTGCAGCCAGTGTGTATTTTCAATGTCTTCCAACCTACAAAGGAAGCTTGATGGTACAGTGGGTTAAGCACTTGGCTGCTAACCAAAAGGTCAGCAGCTCAAACCCACTAGCTGCTCTGTGGGAGGAAGATGTGACAGTCTGCTTCTGTAAAGATGAAACAAACAAACAAACAAAAAAAAACCCCACTGCCATAGGGTCAATTCCATCTTGTAGTGATCTTGGAGGACAGAGTAGAACTGAGTAGAAGGCTATAAATTTTACAGAAGCAGATTGCCTGATCTTTTCCCTACAAAAGTGGCTTGTAGTTTCAAACTGCCAACCTTTTGGTTAGCAGCCAAATGTTTTAACCACTACACCAACAAACCTCAAAGATTATAGCCTTGGAAATCTTCTGGGGCAGTTCTACTCTGTCCTATAGGGTCGTTATGAGTCACAATTGACTTTACACCAACAGGTCCAACCTAGAGGGTTCATCTTCTAGCATTCTATCAGATAACATTCAATTGTGATCCATAGGGTTTTCATTGTAGGTCACCAGGACTTTCTTCCTAGTCTGTCTTAGTCTGGAAGCTCCACTGAAACCTGTTCACCATGGGTGACTCTGCTGGTATTTAAAATATTGATGGCATAGCTTCCAGCATCACAGCAACATGAAGCCACCACAATATAACAAATTGATGAATGGTGGCTTAAGTCACTCTGATTTGTTAGTTTTCTGTTTCCTAAATAAATAAATTATGTCTGTTTGATAGTTCTGGTGGTGTAGTGCCTAAGGCATTTGACTGCTAACCAGAAGACTGGTGGTTCAAACCCACCAGCCACTCCTGGGAAGGAAGGTTGGGCAATCTACTTCCATAGAGATACCACCTCAGAAACCCAAGGAGGGGTCACTATGAGTCAAATGGACTAGACGGCAGTGAGTTTGTTTTTTGTTTACTTGTTTGTTTGTTTTGATAGTTATATGTCTACTATTTCTTTGACACACATACAACTTAGGACTTTACTTGGTCAAGGGTTTTATTCACTGGAGATTGGAGACACACGGTGAATGGGACTAATAGGCCCTAGTTCTTCAATTGTGGAAAATAGGCAAGAAAGGGCAGCAATAAAGTGAGCCCCTGCCCAGCTGAATGAATTTCATCTTGTCTTCTCCATCCTTCAAAAGTCAAACTGGCTGTGACACAGCTCTATAGATTCCAACCCAAACTACTAAACCAGGATCCGCAGGAAGGCTGGGGGCGGGGCGTTCCTGTGGGGCTGGACTTCTGATTTGATCTGATCTAAGGAGTATCTGATCCCTGGTTCAATGGTGAGAACTGACTAGCATCTATAAGAAGATTGTTGCTGTGTTTCTCATTTTCTTGGGCCTGGGGTAAGTGCTAAGAATCACTAGCCCCATTTATGCCCATAGGTGAAAAAAATGCAATAGCTTTTTAAAGCCATTAACCACAAAGTCCTAACAGTCACAACATGCAGTTGTCCTATTATTGAATTCTAGGTCTGTTTGTGCCTGATGAAAGTTCATTCCTTGATTTAAAACAAAAAAACAAAAAACAGTTGAGTCATTTCTGACTCATGGCTACCCCATGTATATCAGAGAAGAATTGTTCTCCACAGGATTTTCAGTGCCTGACTTTTCAAAAGTAGATCACCAGGCCTTTCTTTTGAGGTACTTTTGAGTAGATCTGAACTGCCAAGCTTTTGGTTAATAGCCAAGCGCTTAACCACTTGCACAGCCTAGTGACTCCCATCACTTGATATTTTCTTTTTCTTGTTTTCTAGAACCTCTTCATATGAAACGATTTTCCCTGGGTTGTCAGGGTCTCTGGTATGTCCCTCTACGTTTCTGGGTCTTTCTCCATTTCTCTTGGCATCCTTACTCTCTGTCCAACAGCTTCTCTTCCACTACTTTTTCTGCTCTTTCCGCTTTCTCCCTTAATTAGTTAAAGTGTGCAATTAAAGTATATTTTAATTTTTAAAGTATCTGTGTTTATTGAATAGAGTGGGATGCTCCCCATTCTTACATTAAAGCTAGATGTGTGGAATCTCAGGTTGACCATTTTCCGGAGCCTCAATCCAATATTTCTCTCTGCCTACTGGTCACCTCCCCCTGGTTATCCCACACTTCTGAATACCCAACTTGTGTACGGTGGTGTTCACTATCTATTATCCCCAAGGCAGTTGTCTTTCCCAAATTTCCTTGTTGCTGTCACAGGGTCTCTTCATCTCCCAGTCATTCAGATTCTGAAGTTTGAAGTCATCCATGATTCCTGACTCTCCCATTCCTCCAAGATCTATGTCTTTGATTCTTCCTTGCAAATGTATCTTCCTTTCCATCCTCATTGCCATCATTATAATACCATTCCACCATCCACATTGAGATGAACTGAGAGCCCCTTGGTCAACACCCAGAACTAACTTGCCACTTATGTGAGTGAGTCACCTTAGAAGAGTGAATCCTCTACCTCCCATCAAGCCTTTAGCTGGGTGTTTATCCTGCAATGTGTCAATATAAACTATATATTTTTTAAAATTAGTCATCATCTAATTCACATAAAGGAGCCACAACAGAGCAATGCTTAAGTATTTGGCTGTTAAATGGAAGGTCAAAGGTTCAAACTCACCAACAGCTCCACAGGAGAAAAGAGCTGGTGATCTGCTCCCATAAAGATTACAGCCTAGGGAACTCTATGGGGCAGTTCTACTCCATCATGTGAGCTCATTATGAATTGTAATTGACTAACAGAACACACAACAATAATTTGACATAAACCCAGATAGTTGACTTCTCAAGGAAAACTACTACTGCTGCTGCTGCTGCTACTGCTACTGCAACAGCAGCAAGTTCTAGCACCAGTGCGTATGAATTCCTAAATGGCAACATTTGATTAGACCTCAGCAACGGTTGCGCCTTTGGATGAGGCATGTACTCTCTAGTTTGTCTCTAGTTTTAGTGAAAGAAGCCAGACACAAGGAGTACATGTGGGAAGAAAACATTTCTATCAAGTCTGAAAATAGACAAAAATTAATGAGAGGTCAGCACAGTGGTCTCCCTGGGAGGAGGTTTTAACTAGAATGGGCATAAGAGAAGCTTCCATAATGCTGAAATGTTCTACACCTTGCTCTTGGCTGTGATTACAATGGTATTTACATATGCAAAAATTCATCAAGGTACACACTAAAGATGCACTTTATGTAAAACATGTCCGTGAAAAAGGAAGAGAGGAAGAGAGAATTTTAAAATGTTGGTACAATGCCTAGCTTAGTAGCTTAGTAGTAATGAGTACATAGGAAGTACTCAATAAATGGATGCTATTAATTTTTTTTTTTTTTTAAGTATTAGGGCTCTGGAGCCAGGTGGCCTGTATTAGATCACTGATTCTACTATTTAGCAAGTATGTAGACTTGAGCAGCTTACTAAACTTCTCTGTTCTCAGTTTCTTCATCAGTGAAATTGACCTAATGAGAGTCTCTCCCTCATAGGGTCATTTGAGGTTTTATGAAGCCCTTAGCACAAGACCTGGCACATAGCAAATGCTCGGTAAATGTTGCTGTAATGATGAGGCTGTGCTTGTACACTAAGGAACTGACATTCCATTTTTGTGAACTTAAGATTTTGAAAGTAGACAGAGCACCCTCTAGCATTTTGATATTGCTTGTTTTTTAATGGATTATTTCAAGATTGGAAGGCTAATGGGGTAGTTAAGATTATATGTCAACTTGGCTGGGCCTGTTAGGCCTTGATAGGCTGGGCAGCTGGTGGTAGTTATTCTCCATGATGAGACTGGTAGTTAACTCCATGGTGGAATCTGCCACAAGCAGCTGAGCAGCTGCTTTAGGGATGTGGTCTGCTCCCCCTATATAAGGAGAAGCTCTGGAAATGGCCTATAGCTTCTTGGCATGCTTGAACTCTGCGTACAGCCAGGTTGTTGTTCAATAGCCTGCAATACCCTGCCTATCTTGGGACTGTTAATAAGACTTGAATAAATGGCTTGCTGTGTTCCTTAGTAATATTGGAACTGTGCCATTTTATTTGTCGACCTTGGGCTTGCTAGCCTCAGCAGCCAGCAGCTGCCTGAATGAAAAGACACCTCTAGCTTCAGTGGGCTGAGAGCAAGAGGCAGAGCTGAAGCCCAAGGTTGAGAGGCTTTCATTAAATCCCTAGACCTGACACTATGAACTCAGATTTCTAGCCTCCGAACCTGTAAGAGAATAAACTGCTGTTTGTTCAAGGCATCCCATTTGTGGTATATTCCTGTCAGAATGGCACCGTCGTTGTTGTTGTTGTTATGTGCCATTGAGTCAGACCTGACTAATAGCAACCTCTCCTTGAGTTTCTGAGGTGGTATCACTATGGAAGTAAATTGCCCAACCTTCCTTCCAAGGAGTGGCTGATTGGTTTGAAGCACCAGCCTTCTGGTTAGCAGTCAAGTGCCTTAGGCACTATGCTACCAGACCTCCCCAGAATGGCACTGTTGTTGTTGTTGTTGTTGTTATGTGCCGTCGAGTCGGCCCCGACTCATAGCGACCCCTCCTTGGGTTTCCGAGGCAGTTATCACTACGGAAGTAGGATTGCCCAACCTTCCTTCCGAGGAGTGGCTTGTGGGTTTGAACCACCAGCCGTCTGGTTAGCAGGCAAGTGTCTTAGCCACTATGCTATCAGAGCTCCAACATAACAGAATGACACTAGGTAACCAAAACAGTTAACAAGAAAATGTCCAAAGAGTAAAAGATACCACAGTTAAGTACTGCTTTTCTCCTTTATACGCTGCAATGTTCTCCCTATTTTACAATGGGTTCTCCAGAGAAGCAAAATGAGTTTAGTGTATATTTTTAAAAATAGAGTTATTTCTTTCAAGTAAATGGCTCACACAATTGTGGAGGCTGGCAAGCCCCAAATCTATGGGTCAGGTGGCAGGCTGGGGCTTCTCCTGACTCATGTGGTATCAGAGGGGATGAAAAACTCAAAATCTGCTGGTCAGGGGGCAGGCTGCTGGCTTATGGGGTTGTGGGAGCTGATGAATCCAAAATCTGCGGGTCAAGCAGCGGGCTGCTGTCTCATGCCCCAAGAACCTGAGGTCAGAGGATGATGAGTCAAACGCAGAATCAAATATAGGATCAAGAGAGAGTGAGCTTTGACAGATCACCATGTATATTAGATGCCGCTACACCCACAAGGAAATTCCCTTTTCAAATAATTGGCTGCTCACATCAGATCACAAAATGGAGGATGATTATATAACATCTACCAAACACTAAAAATCATGGCTTAGCCAAGTTGACACATAACATTAACCATCACACTCCCCTTAAAGGAATACATGTTAAAAATCAAATACACCAACAGCAACAACAACTAAAATGTGAAGATAACTAATTCCCAGCACTGTAAGAGCAAATGAATGCCAAGTTTTGTAGGGAACAGTCTCGCCCATGTCTTAACAGATCATTTTTAAGCTATGAAATTGCTGTCACTACACCTTATATTTCATTTCTAGCAAGTGTATCTATATCTTAGTGTGTAAAAATCTGGGACGAGGAAAAAATTCTCAGAATAATCCAGTGTTTATCATTAAAAGGAAATTAAAATGCCAAGCCTAACATGACAAAGCCTGGGTAAAACCAAAAACCAACTCATTGCCATGAAGTTGAGTCCAACTCACAGCCCTATACCACTGAGTGTACTACTCCATAGGGTTTCTAAGGCTGTAATCTTTATAGAAGCAGACTGCCTCATCTTTGTTCCACAGAGCAGCTGGCAAGTTCAAACTGCCGATCTTTTGGTCAGCAGCAGAGCACTTAAACACGTCATCACCAGGGCTCCTAAGGGCTGAGTAGTCAGTCCGAAAAGACTAATGCTAAAGGACAAATATTGTATGGTACTACTTCTATGAAATATTTAGAATGGGCAAATGCATAAAGACCAGTGGTTAAGTGCTGCTGCTATAAAGGTCTGCAATCCGAACCCACCAGCCACTCTGCAGGAGAAAGATGTGGTAATCTACTTCTGTAAAGATTACAGCCTTGGAACCCTACACGGTAGTTCTGTTCTGTCCTATGGGGTCGCTATGAGTCGGAATCGACTCAATAGCAATGGGTTTGGTTTTTGGTTTAGGGGCTGGATGGAAGAGTAAATGGGGAGTTACTGCTTAAGGGGTACTGGCTTTCTGTTTGTTGGTGGTGGTGCTGTCAAGTCAATTTCATCTCATGGCAACCCCATGAGACTGAGTAAAGTTGCCCAGTAGGGTTTTACTGGTTGTAGTCTTTACAGGAGTAGATCACCAGATCTTTCCTGCCACAGAGCAGCTGGTGGGTCTAAACTGCCAACCTTTCAGTAGATGTAATTAATGCCACAGAATTGAAATTTTTTCTTATATACATTTTATGACAAATTTTTGAAAGAAAGAAAAAATTTTAGAGAATAAATCCACTGAGAACCATAACTATAGTTTCTTTCTTTTTTTCAATTGTGTTTTAGGTGAAAGTGTACATAGCAAATTAGAGTCCCCTTTAACAATTTTTATAAAAATTGTTCCAGGACATTGGTTACAATTTTTACAATGCATCAAGCATTCTCATTATTTTCTTTCTGTTTATTCTGTTTCCATTGATCTAGTTTCCCTTCCCCTCCTTGTTTTCTCATATTTGCTTTTGGGTAAATGTTGATCATTTGTTCTCATGTAGTTAATTGTTTAAGGAAGCAATATTACTCACTAGTGATATTGTCTATTTTATAAGCCAATCTGTTATTTAACTGAAAGGTGACCTCCAGCAATAGCGTCAATTTCAAGTTCAAAGGTTACCTTGGGGAGACAGTCACAGGGCTTCCTTTGGTCTCTATTGGCCCAGTTGTTGTTGCTGTTATGTGCCATCGAGTTGGACCCGACTCATAGCAACCCCTCCTTGGGTTTCCAAGGTGGTATCACTACGGAAGTAGATTGTCCAACCTTCCTTCCGAGGAGTAGCTGGTGGGTTTGAACCACCAGCTTTCTGGTTAGCAGTCAAGTGCCTTAGGCACTATGCCACCAGAGGAATTTGAGTTTTGTTCTACCTTTTTCTCCCATTCTATCCAGGACCTAACTATCATGTCCTTGGTCAGAATGGTCAGTAGTGGTAGCCAGACACCATGTAATTTCTTACCATAATAATTGCAATAACTGCTGGCTCGAAGAAAAAAACATATGATAGATGGAATAAAGCAAAGAGCCAGCTCAGGTCTGGGGTGGGAGGCAGCCCCTCACAATTCAGGGGAGAGAAAATGAGCAGGCTCCCAGGAGCCTCCAGGGCTGGAGCTGCCTAGAAAGGTATATGATTCAGGTATTTCAAAGCGTAAATCCTCTTTTCTCTCCTCTAACTCTAGACCTGCTTGGAAAATGTTGATGATGATATTGACATAAACCAACATGTTAACACCCCACTCAGCATCTCTCACCAAGTATTCTCAATGACAAAAACATTAGTGAGTAATGAGTGAACTGCTTCCCCTAATTTCCTCTTTCATAAATGGCAGAGTTTTATTGAAAATGAGAATCGGCTATGAATTCCGGAAAAAAAAAAAAAAAACTGAAGAAAGGAGTGTTTCTTAACAGTGCCCTGCAGTTTCTACGTCTTAGGTGACACAGCACTTTCCTGTTACTGTACGTCATTGTTCCACACAGGCCTGGGGGGAATTATAAGTGTTTCATTAACTTGCCACGTTCTTTATTATTAGAACATTTCCCTTTTAGTTTGTCACTTGTACAGTGTTAACATAATAAAATGGCACTTTTCAAATGTTCCACTAGTTCTCAGAAGATTCCACTCCCTGGCTCAGTTCTGCAATAAGAAGGCTTTTCTATATATTATTTCTATGGTCCTTTGCTTATAAAAAGGATCACAAGTTTCTTTATACACATTACATATAGAATTCACCATTGCCACATTACTATGAGGTAAGTATTTTTAGCTTCTTTTACGAACCCAGAAAGCAGAACACAGAAGAGACTGTACCTAATCAGGGTCACCAAATTGCATGGTGGAACGTGGGGAGGAGGAGAGAAGAAAATTAACCATCACTACATTTGAGCCAGTACTATGTCTGGCCCAGCCTCAGCTGGATTGGAGGAAGAGTTGTTAATAATCTGCAATATGCAGATGACACAACTCTGCTTGCTGAAAGTGGAGATGACTTGAAACACTTACTGATGAAGATTAAAGACTATAGTCTGCAGTATGGATTACACCTCAACATAAAGAAAATAAAAATCCTCAAAACTGGACCAATAAGCAGCATCATGATAAATGGAGAAAGATTGAAGTTGTCAAAGATTTCATATTATTTGGTTCCACAATCAATACCAATGGAAGCAGCAGTGAAGAAATCAGATGACATATTGCCCTGGGCAAATCTGCTGCAAAAGACCTCTTTCAAGTGCTGAAGAGCAAAGATGTCTCTTTGAAGACTAAGGTGCACCTAACCCAATCAATGGTGTTTTCAATCGCCTCATATGCATGTGAAAGTTGGATAATGAATAAGGAAGACCAAAGAAGAGTTGATGTTTTTGAGTTGTGGTATTGGTGAAGAATATTGAAAGTACCATGGACTGTCAGAAGAACTAACAAATCTGTCCTGGAAGAAGTGCAGCCAGAATGTTTGTGTTAGACTGGGTTCTCTAGAGAAACAAAACCAGTAAAGCTTATATATCAAAAGAAAGAGAAATTTATCTTAGGAAAATGGCTCACATGCTTATAGAAGCTGGCAAGTCCAAAGTTATTGGATCAAACATCAAGCTGGAGGTTTTTCCCAACTCATGCAGCTGCAGGGGCTGAGGAGCTCAAGGTTGGCAGGCAGGATATTGGCTGTTGACTCCAACGAATGATGAATCCAAGATCTCCAGGTCGAATGGTGGATTGTTCACTCACAGACAGTTGTAGGCAGCACAACAGAATCCCAATCCACCGAAGAGTGTCTCTTTTCCCAGGATGTCCATAAATATACTGGAAGCAGGCCACACCTCTAGAGAAACTCCCTTTCAACAGATTGGCTGCTCAAGACATATATATCTGATTCCATCATGGAATAATCACAACACAACTGCTTAAACCACACAGAATTGTGGTCCAGTCAAGTTGACACACAGCTCCAACTATCACAATGTTCCTTGGAAGCAAGAATGGCCATGTTGTCAGGAGGGACCATTCCCTGGAGAAGGATATCTTGCTTGGTAAAGTGGAGGATCAGAGAAAAAGGGGAAGGACCTCAACAAGATGGATTGATACAGTGGCTGCAATGATGGGCTCTAGTATAGCAAAAATTGTGAGGTTGGCGCGGGACCGGGCAGTGTTTCGTTCTGTTGTATATAAGGTCGCAATGAGTTGGAGCCAACTCAATGCACCTAACAACAACAATTTGAACCAGACCATTTGCTAGGTGCTGACATTCCATATCTCCTTTAGAATATGCAACAATTCCATAAATGGCTCCATTTTACAGATAAGAAAACCAAGACTCAGTGAAGTTAAGAAACTTGCCCAAGATCCTCATGCAGGACTGGGTCCATACTCAAAGTTATTGGACATGTAGGGAATCTCCCCCATCCCTAACTGTTTCACTGCTCAAGATAGACAGGAAGCCCTTCCATGGTGGCCAACATGAAAACAGTCGGATGGTTTGAACTGTCCAGAAGCTTCAATGTCAACCAAAAGTGTGGCATAGCTCTGAAATGCAACATTCTTTGGCCGCTAGTAGGCATAGAAAGTCCCAGCAGTGATAGAGTTGTCCTGGCTCTGTCTGCCCTGGTCAGACCACAGCTGGACTTCTGCATCCAGTACTGAGAGGTACATTTCAGAATGGCATCCACAAACAAGGGTTTCCAGACAGCAAGGAATCCAGAAGTAAATGCCCTTGGGAAGCAGCTGAAAGACTAGAGGATGAGGTTCAGCTATGGAGAAAGACATGGGAGAATGACTTGAAGATTGTCCCATAGAAATTGGAATAGATTGTGTTATCTCAGAGAGAAGAACCGGAACATTTGCTTATACAGGAGCGCTGGATGGCTGCTTCAGAGAAATTCTGAAGCAAACACCTTTTACTGGAATTAGCAAGGGACCTACATGATTTCCCCATGTAAGGGAGAGAAACAAATCCTCTATGGTGATGAGTTAGATGGACTGGGAGAATGGCCATCCTTTCAGAGTCAATTTAATGGAGTGGAGAAGCCAGCCTCCAAGATGGTCCCTAATGATCTTCATCTTCTGGTAGTCACACTATTGTAAAGCCCCCTCCCACACTAATTCAAGACTGTTGTTGTTATGTGCCATCGAGTCGGACCCGACTCATAGCAACCCCTCCTTGGGTTTCCAAGGCAGTATCACTACGGAAGTAGATTGCCCCATCTTCCTTCCGAGGAGTGGCCTAGCCTTATATAAAGAATAAATATATTGGTATGTATAGAATGTGTGACTTCTAAGCTAAGACATAAAAAGCACTGCAGCTTCCACTTGGCCTCTTGTATCACTCACTGTGGTGGAAGCCAGCTGCCATGTCATGAGACCACTCAAGCAGCTCCATGAGGAGGCCCACATGGAGAAGAACTGACAGCCAGCACCACCTCAGGCATGTGACTGATCATTCAGCCTCAGTCAAACTTTCAGCTAACTGCAGGTGCAGTTTCACACTTGGATTTTAAAAACCCGTTGTACCAAACCAAGCCAGGGGAGACACTGGGTCACAGCAGTATATGTGAAAGAATGTCTAGATTGGCTGCAGGCTAAAATGAGTCCTGATGAGGCTGCCCAGAAAAAGCACACAAATGTAGGCTGCATCAACAGAAGCATAACACCCAGAAAAAAGCACGTGAGCTGTCCTCTGGGCTGAGCACATCAACTGTGTTCAGTTCTAAGTCACTCTCTACAAGGGACACAAGGAGTCCAGAAACTGATCAAAATAAAACAGAAGAGGATAGATAGAAGTCTACTAAGTGATACAGATAAGGAAGGATGGAAAGCAATGAGGATGCCCAGTTCCAAAGAAGAAAAGCAGGAGAGTAAGAAGAATATCATCCTGAATTTTAAATGCAAAAAGATCTGTCTGGAAGGAGGTTCAGGGGACAAGACCAGGAGGTGGAAATGAGTCTGTCTTGTTCGCTGCTGAATCCATAGTGGTTGGCATGAGTAGCAGCTTTCACAAAGGCTTGGGGGCTGCCTAAATACTAAAACTATGGGAAAATGGGGCATAGCCTTAAAAGGAAGTCAAACTCATGGGCATGTCCAAACAGAGTCTGATAGCTCATTCTGGGGGAACATCATGGAGAAGACTGACATACAGTGTAAATGATTGTCCTCAGAATTCTCTGAGAGCCCTTCCCAGCTCTCAGATTTTTATTTGGTAAGTTTGAGATTCAGTGAGTAAAACCTGCTGAACAATATCAAGCAGGCATATTAAATGGGTGATCATGTTAAAATGCAGATTAGGTCTGGGGTGGGCCTAAGATTCTGCATTTCTAGCAAGCTCCCAGATGACACTGCTAAGTCTGTGGACCACACTTTAGAGCAGTGAGAGGTCAGAACTTGTTGGTGACAGCAGATCAGCTCAGACAGCCTGGAGAAAGCATTACTCATTGATTTTGGAGTTGATTCTGACTCATGGCAACCCCATGTGTGTCAGAGGAGAACTGCACACCGTAGAGTTTTCTACTTATGGAAGTAGACCACCAGACCTTTCTTTCACGTCACTGCTGGGTGGATTTGCACAGCCACTCTTTCAGTTAATATCCAAGAGCAAACCATTTGTGTCACCCATTGATTCCTGAAGAAGGCATTAGCAACTGTAAAGTATTCAAGCAGAGGAAAGATGACCAATATCAGAAAAACTATGAGAGACAGGATGCCTGTAGTGGACAGGAAGAATAACCACATGCCAGAGACACTCAAGTCCTTTGATTCTCTCTACACTGTCTTTAAAGTATCCAAATACTTTGTCATCGTCCTGGATTTTCTTTAGCCTTCAGAGGTAGGTGGAACCTACATTCATCCCAGCTCTACTCCTTGTTACCTGGGTGGCATCTGAGTCTCAGTGTCTTAGGGTGTAAAGTGGGAATAATAGCCACCTGCAGGGCTCTTGTATCAAGCAGTGTCTCACATTTAATAGGTGCTCAATATATATTTTGTAGCCTTGTCACAAAAACTAGATGATCTATAAACACTTGCTCCCTTCATTATAAAGAGTAATTACCTAATTAATATTTGTCCTTGAATTGTCCTTTATTAACTCCACATGTCCTGGGATGTATGACAGACATGACCCAGTTTTACAAATGATGGGCAGTTAATTTTCACCTAGAGTATGAGGCAAATTAAAAAACCAAACTCACTGCCACTGAGTCAATTCTGACTCATAGCGACCCTATAGGACAGAGTATAACTGCCCCATAGAGTTTCTAAGGCTGTAACTCTTTACAGAAGCAAACTGCCTCATCTTTCTCTGGAAGAGCTGCTGAGGGGTTCATACCACCAACCTTTTGGTCAGCAGCTAATGCCTTACCACTAAGTCACCAGAGCTCCTATGAGGCAAATACTAGCATGAAAATCCCTGACCCTTCCTACTGGAAATTTAGGCATTGGTTTTTAGAGAAATAGATAACATCTAGTGATTTTCTAAACCAAAAAAAAAAAAAACCCAAACTCACTGCCGTGGAGTCAGATCCAACTCATAGTGACCCCTCCTTGGGTTTCCATAGCAGTATCACTACAGAAATAGATTGCCCAACCTTCCTTCCAAGGAGTGGCTGGTGGGTTTGAACCATCAGCCTTCTGGTTAGCAGTCAAGTGCCTTAGGCACTATGCCAATTCCCCTGGCCATTTCTTTGTCTGAGAAGGAATTCGCTGTTTACCCATTAGGGGCTTTGATCACTAGCATCTTGGCAGTGCTGCAAAGGGCTCCTGCAATTTACAGACCTGACTTAGAGGAACCAACAGACTCAGACTGAGAAAAGGTAAGAACAAGAGACATCAAGGAATGGAACACCTTAGCCTCCACTCCCAGGACCAATGGATGAAGTGGGTACCACTCTCTCCTAGGCTTAACTGCCCTGCTTAGAGGAGAGAAGAGGGGGGTCACAGAGAATGTGCTAGGCCAGGCCCAGTTCTCTTGACACCAAGCAGAGATAGCCAGTAAATTATTCATACAATTCTAGAGTATTCACCCTGGGGCAACTGAGGCATTTCAGTTCATTTTCAAGGAAAAGCTTGGTCTGTTCTGTCTGTAATGGGAAGCCCACAGATGTTCGTTCCACTTCTTGCTCTTCTTCATTTAGCCCTTGACCAGAAAGGGGGTCGAGTGGCTTTCACCACTTTGACCACAGCCACTGTCTTAGCGTCTGACCTCTGAAGCACCACCAAGCTTCCTTTCTAATGACCCGGAGGGCCATCAGCCAGCCTAAGTGTCCCAAGAGTGCTGTGGCTTAACCAGTAGCTTGTGCAGCAGAGAACATGACCTTGGATTTGAATTCAGACCGTCCCCCCTCCCCTGCCCTTGAACTCCGCCACTCTCTGAGCTTCAGTTTTCATATTTCTTTCTGTCTCTCTCTCTCTCTCTCTCTCTCTCTCTCTCTCTTTTTTTTTTTTTCTGGTGTGTGAGGGGAGATATTTTTCATTAGGCTCTTTCTGAAAATTAAGAGATATTTTAATGTATGTTAACAACTGGTTCATAGATGGTGCTCAAACGCTCTTAGTTCTTTTATTCTTTTGCCCAGAAACAAAATTCTTGAGAGGGTAGTCCCTGGCGCTAGAGAGGTACTGGAGAACGCTTCATTTGGGATGCCCTTGTTCTCTCCTAAAGTTTTAAGACCCTCAGCCTTTTGCCCCAGGCTCCTCCACACAGCACACTTCCTTACTGCCCCCTTACTGCCTTTACTCTCCGCTCGCCCCTGCCATCCTGGCCCACCCAACCCCCGAGAACTTTCAGCCAGCTCCTCGGAGAGGGTCCTTCCAAAGCAAGGCTGGGAGCAAGGGGCAGCGCCGCTCCACGATCACACCTGGCCCAGCCTCAGCTGCTGGCCCTCTACCAAGAGCCCGTTAGCCCCATACGGCTGAGGCGGCTGCGAGGGCACACAGAGCCGGCTCCGGGCTGCTCTGCGGGTGCACCCCGCCGGGGCCCCTCCGACTGCGGAGCTGCCGGCCGCAATGCAGACGCGGGCCCTCCAAGCCCTTCCTTCCCCGCCTGCCTTCCGCTGGTTCGGGAGCTGCCAGTCCGCGCCGCCACGGAGGGAACTCCTCTCGCCCCCTGCGCGCCGGGCGCCTTCCCTGTGGCGCGCCGGTCCTGAGCCGGGTCCAGCGTGCTACAACGCCTCTACCTTCCCTCCCCCTCTCAGCTGCGCCTCGGGTCCCCCGGGGGTGGGGTTTCCCTCAGCGCTCGCCCCCTCCCGCCCTCAACCCTCGGTACCCTCCCCCGCCCGCCCCTATGTATGTGTCACCGCGCGCGATGCCCGCCCGCCGCCCGCCCACCTACCTCCCAGACACTCCAGAGGGGGCTTGCAGAGCTGAGGACGCGCGCAGGACGCTCAAGGTCTCTCTCTCCGCACCCTTGCCGGCCGGCATCTGACACCGGTGCCAGGGAGCTCCGGGTATCTTCCAGCGTCCCTTCTCTCCGCCAGCCCGGACTCCGCAACCTAGCCGCTGCTGCTGCGGCTACTACCCGAGGGGACCTGCGGACAGGACGCGGGCAGGAGGAGGGGTGCGCACCGCCCGCGCAGAGCGTCTCTCCCGCTGCGCAGTGAGACCCGGGCCTCTCGGCCGCAGGAGACCCGGCTGCCTCGCCAGGTGTATGGGACTGAAGTTCTTCGAAAAGGAAGTCCAACTCTTTAAGGTAACTGTCTCCTTCCCTCCAGATAGAGGCTCTCCTAGGGCGCCCCGTGCACAGGCTGCTCTGTCTCATCGCCCCCTACTCCAGGTGTGTCCTGGGGGCTCCGGACACCCGCCCGCTGTGTCCGCAGTGGAGTTGAGCAAACTTTCTTGCGGTTGCAGACCCAGAGTGAATGGGACGAAGGAACATGTGAGGAGGGTCTCTTAACTCCTGGTTCCCCAGGGAATAAGGAACAGAGAACAAGAAAGGCTGACCAATTTCTCTTGTGTTTTCGAGTCCTAGGGCTTGGTAGCAGCCATAGCTGACAGAGAAACAGTTTCAGAGTGAGGAAAATGAGTTTGAACCCCCCTATGCTATTTGGAGCTGGAAGAGTTACTTCATCTCCCTGATCCTTGGCCTTCCAGCTCTTGGATGGGAAGGGTGTGGTCTCCTTTGAAGGTTCCTGGGAGAATAATTGAAATTATGTGGGCAGTGTGTCAGGTACACAGCAGGTGCCTAAGCAGAGGCTGAGAGAATCCATTAGTCCTGCTTCCTTGGCCACTTGGCTTGCTCCAGGTACCACAACGCACCCAAGGATGTAGGGAGAAACCTGGAGGGACTGGCAGAACTCGGGACAGGGCTAAGGTCTCTGGGTGGTGAAATGAATGATTTGTGCTCAACTACTAACCTAAAGGTTGATGGTCAAACTGAAACCAGCAGCACTATGGGAGAAAGTTCTGACTATCTTTTGCAAAGATTACACCCCAAAAAACCCTATAGACCACAGTTCTGCTCCGTAAGACACAAGGTTGCCATGATTTGTAATTGACTGGATGGGCAACGAGTTTGGTTTTGGTTTTGAGAATGAGGCTACTAAGCTGTCCACAGGGGAGGAAAGAGCTGTGTTCTGAACATGCCCACATCCACCAATAAGGGCCATCATCTCCCAAGGAAGAAGGAAGGAGATGAGGACACATGAGCAATGGCAGTTTTTCCTTCTCTGGGTTCATCTGCAAATGAAGCCAGTGATGGTGGAACAGGAACACTTTCTAACCCTGGGGTTGGGTGGGAGGTTGTCAATATGTCAGCTGAAGCCAGCTGTGAGAGTGGGGTCAGATGGGGGTATCTCTGATTAAGAGATAGTATCCAACCCAAACTTTTTTTACGTCATTATCCTCCTTGCAGTCGTGAGCTGGGTTCTGAAGGGCTTCTACTAGGGTTTCGCCATTAAGAAGCTCAGATCCCCTGCATTTTGATTGATGTATAAATTCCAGCTCTGTGGAGGTGGATGTCAGGAGAAAAGGAGAGGAAGACACAAAGCTGAACTGGGTTAGCATGGTGCTTCCTCAGTTGATGCTGCTGTGGGTGGATGTCTGACGGCTTGAGGGAACTCCAGACCTTGGAAACACACTCATCTCATCTCGTGATGATGGAACCCCAACCCAGAAAGGGGCAGTGACTTTCTAAAGGTCCTATTTGACTTAGGGACAGGTTACAGATAGACTCCAGGCTTGCTAAGGCCTTAGATGATTCCTGGAGACCCTGGGTGTTGGACACAGTCAGTGTGCTCAGCTGCTAACCAAAAGATTAGAGGTTTGAGTCTACTCAGAGATGCCTTGGAAAAAAAGATCTGGTGATATACTTCCCCAAAATCAGTCACTGCAAACCCTTAGGAGCACAGTTCTATGCTGACATATATGGAGTTGCCATGAGTTGCAGTTGACTCAACAGCAACTGTTTTTTTTTTGTTTTGTTTTGGTTTAGTCCTAATTTAAGGGCCCAGAGTTTGGGTTCTAATCCTCACCTCTGTTCCTTGTATTAGGATGCCTTGGGCAAAGGGCTATCAGGTTGCCTGTGCTCCCAGACAAGGGAGTTTGAGGTGGGGTGGTGATGAAGACAGATGGAGAGGTATTGGCCTGTGAATCACAGAGCCTTGAAAGAAACTGCCCGGGAATGGAAGGAAATGTGGGAGAAAAACCAAGGCTTGTTGAGGGTTGGGAGGGATGGTTTTAACCTTAAAAACATACACAGAAAACAAAAGTTTCTCCCAGTATTTAAAAAGCTTTGGATGAAGGAATTATCAAAAGGAAGAAAATATTTATTAGAGAAATAGTGACATTCCTCACGTTACATCGAATTGTGTTTGAATTGGATATATTTGCATGTTGCATCTGATACACAGTCCCCGGAGATCTACTTCCAAAAACCAGCCATTGAAACCCTGGGGAGGCCCAGTTCTACTCTGATACCCATGGGATCACCTCAAGTTGGAATAAACTCAACAGCAATTTTTCCCCCCAACATCTAGCACATCAACTAGTACAGTCATTCATCCTTCAATATTTATTGAGCACCACCGAGGTGCCAGGCACTCAATAAATAGAAGCTGTGAGATGACTCAAGTTATAGCACTTGGTACAATGTCTGCTAGCCAGCAACTGGATAACTCAATAACTGGTATTATTACTTTTATGATTATAATACTACTATTGATTTTATGTTGAGTAGAAGTTTTTCTTTTTCTAGAATTTTCCATGAAAATCATACTTAAGTTGTGGTTCTTTATTTATTGTTTTAAAGCCCCCTGATTAATACAAGTATAAAAGATTCAGAGAGAAAAATGATGAAAATATTATTGCTTTTTTTTGAGGGGGGGACACAAAAAGGAGCTCTGGTAGAATTATGGTTAAAGCATTGCACTGCTACCAAAAGGTTGGCAGTTCAAACCCACCAACTGCTCCTCAGGAGAAAGATGAGGCACTCATCTTTCATAATGATTTACAGCCTTGGAAACTCTATCGGGCAGTTCTACTCTGTCCTATAGGATCACTATCTGTCAGAATCGACTCAATGGCAGTGGATTTGGTTATTTGGGAGAATAAGTGCGTGAGCAGTGGAATCCTGTGTTGTTTTATGAGTCACATCTGACCTTATGCCCGTCCCCATACCAGGCACACATTAGTCCCATGCTAACCATCTCACACACAACACCCAGCCCAGGCAGCCCCTGCATGATGAGGTAGCACCATCTTCATCCTATCATGGCCCTGGAAAAGCCCATCTTGCATCCCAGATGTAGAGGGCACTCCAAGGAAGAGCTTGCTTCCTGAGATGATGGGACAAAGGTGAAGGTGGGCAGGCTGCTGGCCAAGGCAGGCCTGGGTTCAAATCCCAGGTTAGGCAATTACTGGCCTCATAACTTTCATCAGATTACATAGCTTCCATGAGGCTCAGTTTCCCCTTCTCTAAAACCAGTTGCTCTTTATTTTGTAAAATTTTTTATTGTGATTTGGGTGAAAGTTTACAGAGCAAATTCATTTTCCACACAGCAGTTCATATACATTTTGTCTTATGACATTGACTCCAGTTCCCCACTAGTCCCACTTCCCACTTCCTTCCTGCAGTTACCTCTTCCCTGTGTCCTTCCCTCCCATGCACTCCCACCCCACCCCCAGCTGTCTTCTTGAGCAAACAGTTTGCTCCTGCATGGATTCTGACTCCTTTGTGACCACACGTGTGTCAGTAGGATGACGCTCCATAGGATTCTCAATGGCTGGTTTTTCAGAAGTAGATCTGAGGTGCCTCTGGGTGGACTCCAACCTCCAACCTTTCCATTATCAGCCAAGCACCATTAAACATTTGTACTAACAACAATAACAACAGGGACTCCAAAGGGGGAGGTAAAACCTTCTGTAGGGGACTTTTGTGAGGATTAAAACACTTAACATTGGTACCTTGTCTGGCCCAGCAGGCACCTCAGACCTTCATCTTTCTAGCAGTTCCTAGGCCCTCTTGGGGTCACAAACTGTAAGTTCAGGATAGTACCAATTTCAAATATTCTCTCTCAGCATGAGACTCTGTGTCCCAATTTTGGATGTGGGAGAAAAAATTGAGTCCTTTTAGAACTGGGCCTTGTGAGTACTCTTGCTGAGAGGGCCTCCTGCGAGCCAGGGGCTTCCTGCTTGGAGTCTCATTTTCAGTCTGCTCTGTTCCTGCAGAAATATCGAAGACAGGATTTGTCCAACTGCACGCAGTGAAACCAATTTGGTGGGAGTTTTAACAAACTAGGAAAGAATAGATAATCTCAAATTGCCTCCCTTGTAGTAAGGTAGGCATTATTGCTGGAAACTTTTATTTCTGTTATGTATGTTGCAGTCTTATGTGTGTATTATGTTTGTATGTGTAATATATGAATATACCAAATATATACAAACTTAATACTTGTATAACATATTTCTTATTAAGAGTTATGATCAAACAAATGTGAAAGACGCCTGTCTGAGAAATACCTGCCTTGTGGCTCCAGGTGGCAGAAACTGAGGCATCCCTGATGCTGCTATACCATCACCTGGCTGGACTCTTGGGAGTATCTTGGGAATGACAGTAGCTAGGGCTGGAAACTGAGGGTGGCAAGTTCAAGGAAGGGGGCCCAGTGTCAGAGAGGGAGCAAGGCTTGGAGCTCCTACCTGCTTCTTACAAGTGGAGCAGGAGAGAGAGGTGTGGCAGAATTTGTTACCACCAGACTGCCCTGGGAAAGGGGCCTGGGGGATTGGGGTGGGGCGTGGAGCATAACTTAGAAATGGAGCCATCCCTGCCCCTCTCCTCCCTCCCCCTGGCCATGCTCTGGGCCCTGATGGGGGCATCACTGCTCCCCTCCCTGTTAGGTGAGGCAAAAAGGGGTCTTTTCTGTGGCTGGCTCCCCCAGGGAGTGGCTGCTCCCCTCCTCCAAGGCCCGACTGAACACCCCATCTCTTAGACGGGGTCTGGACCTCTGGGCACCCTTGGAGATGGAGTCCAAAGAGGAACTTCAAGACTACAGTGGAGAGGGGGCCTGGTGGGGAGGGGACAGTGGGGGGTGGGTATAAAACAGGACAGCAGGCAGGAGCAGGAGGAGAGAGAGGGGGAGCTAGTAGGAAAAACAGTAAAACGATTCCTTTTTTCAAAAGTTGAATCCAGGGCAAGAACGGAAATGGTGGAGTTGACTTTTAAAAACTCAGAGCCTCCTTGTAAGGAGTGGAGTAAGAGTGAGTGTGTGTGTGTGTGTGTGCGTGTGTGTGTTAGGAGGGCGGGCCCTGCGGGCTGGCTGGGCATGTGCAAGTGAGTGTGTGTGAGCAAGTGTGTGAGCAGTGGCTTCTCTGGCTCTCAATGGCCTTACAGTGTACCCTAAAGAAGCTTTTTGTTAAAGTCATGAATAGGTGGATTTGGGATGTGTAATGCTGGGCATCACGTATTGGGTATTTGATTACCTTTGAGGTTATGTGTTTTTCCTTTTAAGACTCACACCCAAAAGAGCTACCTCTTCTCCATAGGGTCTTTCTCTTTTTGGGGGTCGGGTGCTTGCTTATCTCTCTGTAATTGATTCGACTTGAGGACGGTGAGTAAGGAGGAGTAACTCATGGCTACAAAGGTCTTCAATGCCGCCGAGGAGACAGCCCCTCCCCAGCCCACTGGGCTCTGGGCTCTGCTGTGGACATGGCAACTCCCAGACCATGGGCATCCATGCTTGGTGTCAAAAGAGGCCTGAGAGACTGTGAAAAAACCCTCATTTATCAGATTGCAAGTGGATCCAGGCACAGAAAGAGGGAAGGAATGTGCCCCAGGCTACAGAGCGGGTCAGCAAAGAACTGGACAGGAACCCAGGCCATCAGGCTGCACTTCTAGACCTTCTCACTACATCCACAGAGACTCTTCATTCATTCGTTCTTCTTTCAGCACCACTTGCTACATGCCAGGCACCATGCTAGATGCTGGTGACACACACACACACACACACACACACACAAACAAACTCACTGTCATCAAGTTGATCCCAATTCATAGTGACCCCCATTGGGTTTCTAAGGCAGTAAATCTTTATGGAAGTAGATTGCCCAGTCTTGCTTCTGTAGAGTGGCTGGTGGGTATGAACCACCAGCCTTCTGGTTAGCAGTCACACACCTTAGGTACTGTGCTACCAGGGCTCCACAGTAGTCAGTAAAACAACTGCCCTCTGGCAGCTCATGGTCTAGTGGGGAGGCAGGCTCTAAACAATTTGACCCTGACCACTCATTTCTATAAAGCAGTGATTGTCAACTGGGAGGTGGTTTTGACTCCCAAGGTACATTTGGCAATGTCTGGAGACAATTTTGGTTATCACGGCAGGGGAGGGGCTGTTACCAGCATCTAGTGGGTAGAGGCCAAGGATGCTGCTACACATCTTACAGTGCATAGGACAGTCCCTTCCCTGCCACTCCCAGTTTGTGCAATGGGAGGAGCACTGGACTTGGAGCCATGTGAACTGGGTACTTGCTTGTCATGTGACCTTGAGGAAATTGCTTTACCTCTCTGAGTCTTGAGTTCCATACATGTAGAGTGGAGATAATAAGACCTGCCCTCACAGTTGAAGATCCAATGGGAAACTGTCAGTGAAGATGCTTTGTAAAGTGACTATGAAGCCCATGCACAGACTTTTGGTATCAGTATGCACTGTACCTAACCCAGCACCAGGCATTAGAGACAGGCTAGTTGAATGAATATGCTATTACACTATAAATTCTTTTCAGTACCTGACAAAGAGAGTATCAACAAGTACCCAGGTGAACAGTTCTCCACTTTGCCACTCCCGTCCCCTGCTTGCAGGAAGAAGCTGGAACCTATGGTTCCCAGAGAGCACTAGGCTCAGGAAACAGCACCGTGCAACGCCGCCCTCTGGAGGCCAATGCAGATACAACAACTGAGCTGTGACTGAGCTCCAAGGCAAGATCCCCATGGGTAGTGGGAGGGAGAGGATAAGCAGATAGTAGAGCTAAGGAAGCCTCGGGTGCTAAAAAGAAAAAAAAAGAGAGAGAGAAGAAAGAAAGAAATCAAACCAGGATCAGGAACCTGGATCTGGAGACTTCTCTCAATGCAGACATGTCATTGAATACCTCCATTTTCCTATTTGTAAAGTGGGCCCTTTGCCAGCTGCATGGAGTTGAAGTTATAATAAATTAAGGCGTATCTAAAAGCCAGAGTCCCTGGATAATGCAAACAGTTAATGTGCTCACTGCTAACAGAATTGTCAGAGGTTTAAGTCCACCAGGGGTGCCTGGGAAGAAATATCTGGCAATCTACTTCTAAAAAACCAGCCATTGAAAACCCTGTGGAGCACAGTTTTATCCTGGCACACTAAACTCAAAAAAAAAACAATTAAAAAAAAAAAAAAAAAACTGACACACAATGGTGTTGAAATGAGTCGGAATGGGCTCCATGGCAAGTGGTTTTGACTGAAAGTCACTAGCCAAAAGGATGGCTTTGGATAAATCCCCAGGCCTCCCTGAGCCTCTGTTTTATAGACTTATGAAGCATTAGATGAGGAAGGGATTTGAGGGGTTCACCACACCTACCTCCTTCATTATGCAGATGTCAGGAGCCTGAGACCAGAGAAGGGAGGGCCCAGACTGCTCCAGGCAGAGCTATGGCTTTAATCCAGGCTTCTGAGTTGTTTCCCTTCCTCCACACATCACATTCAACCAAGCCTGTAAGAGGAGGAGCTGCATGGCAGAAACACCATGCCATCCAGCCAGAACCCAACTGTGAACAGGTTTGACCCTGGAGCCACCATTGTCCACCCATGGGCCACCTTCTGACTCGGTCCCTCTTAAGGTCCACACTGTAGTCCCAAGATAGCTTTTGGGAAGAAAGCCCTTCAAAAGAGCAATGTCTGAAGTGAGGTGGGGCACAGACTCCCTTCTCTTCCCATAGAATCTGGGCTTCCTACTCCCACCACCACCCTGGGGGCACATGTACAGGGATATTTTTCCAACAAAACCAGGATCCTTGACCTGACCTTTCCCCCTACTTTTTACCTCCACTACAAAGAACTCTCCCCTCCCCTTTCAACCTGCCTATCCAGATAGCTGAAAGGAACACCTGGATTTTAGGATGACTCAGGGATGTAGCTGGTGTTACATGAAACTGAAGGAAGGATCATCTGAAGACCTTTTGAAAAATGTGGGTTTCCGAGCCCTCCCGCTTGCTTCCTGCAGCTTCTACTTCAGCTACTTCAGACCACAGGGGCAAAGGAGTCTAGGTTTATCAAAATTGCCCCAGGTAATTTCAATGCCGTCAGGTTTGTGAAGCCTTGTTTTAAAGCCTGAAACAGTTCCTCTGGTTGTATTCAGAGGACTTGTGCCCCCTTTCCCCTTCCCCTTGCAGAACTACAGCCTCTGTCTGAAGTGTGTCCTTTAGGGGAGGAAGAAGGTCAAGGCCTGTTTCCCTGGTATCCTTCTCTTCTGCCTGAGTCAGGGCTTTGTTTCCACAACATAGTTTTTCTGGACCCTGGGAAAGTGCTTTTGTCCCAAGGGGCTGACAAGGGCTCCCCAGAGTATTCCTTCCCCAAGTAGTCTATAGCATAGTATGTAAAGACAGTTCCTTTCCTAGGGGAAATTCAGAGTTAACCAAAGCTAAATGGGTACCTTTCCTGTCAGGCTTTTCAATAGGCTGATGACTTTGGAAATTTCAATTTAGTTGCTCAAATTAATTTAACCTGGAAGCTCTTTTCCCCTCCTTCCGTCCACAGCAGTGTGAGGGCCTCTGAGCCTAGAGATGCTAATCTCAGCTGACTGCCAGGAGCTGGTCCTATTGCAGGAATGAGGCAGCTTCAGGGGAGGGAGACCCCACACTGTGGGCCTTAAACTCCTAAATCTCCAAAGAAGCTACTGACAAGCCCCAGGGCAAGACTGGGCCTGCCCTCAGTTTCACTACACACCTACAACCTTCACTTGAATGGTCATTTCCCCTCAAAGGTTGTCAGTGTTTGATACTCATTTTAGTTCCATTTTCTCATTTTCTCCTAGATTAAAAAAAAAAAATTATATATATATATATTTATATATATACATACATACATACACACACACACACACAAAGGAAGAGAGGAAGAGAGTAAGAGAGGTGGAGAATACAGTATGCTTTACAAGTGATGATCCCAGGCCCATCTCCTTAGTCCCATCTACACATGTTCTCTCTCCAAGCCTGGCTGCTCCTTTCTCCCTGTGAGTGAGCCAAGACTCTAACCCTGTGCCCTGTGTCCTTTTTGTGCAACCTCAGGGGGCTCCAGTCTCTATGAACAGCACCCCAGGAAGTGAGTGGTTGCCCCTGGACAACCTGGAGGGGCCATATCTAAGGGCTTGTCTCTACTCCCTAGAGCCTTAAGAGCATCACCCTGGCCATCACCTCCACCCCAGGCATCACCCCCACCTCAGGCCCACTCCTTACCTGGGTCATCAGTTCTCCTTAAAGCAGCCTCATTCTGGGATCCCACCTGCTTCCCAAACCCAACCCCGGTGGCTTTTGCTGTTACTTGCTTTCTTAATGTTTTAAAGAGAGGTCTGCCCTGGCATGTGGAGACCTGACTCCTTAGATGGTCTTCACACCTGTTCCTGAAGGAGGGGAGTGCTGTGTAGAGTCAGGTTGGGTGTGGGAGTGTCTTTGTTAGCCAAGGATTGTCCTAGCACTGGGTCAGAGTCTCGGCCTCCTCAAGGCCTCTCAGCCTCACCAAGGTCCTCCAGCAGCCCTCCTCTCCGGGAGCTCCCTGCCATCTCAGTGACTCCAGGGTTCCTGGGGTTCGCTCACAATGGGATCAGTAATACTTGTCTGGTATCATACCATATGGGATTCTGGCAACAGTCAGTGGCTGGAAAATGGTAACTAATCCCACCCCCTCCTTAGTAACTACAAGTATGGTATGGCATGATGTTCTCTTAGGTGCATAGCCTGTCACTCTGGATTATTTATATATCTCCTCACAGCCCTCTGGGAAGTGCAGAGGCCCTTAGAAATGATCCTATTATACTTATAATAAAGCTCACACCCCTTCCATGGCCTACAAGACCCTCAGGAACTTCCTCCCTCCATCATCTCAGCCACTCACTCTCCCCTCACCTACCAGCCACTGGGCTCTTCCATCCTGTGAACACTTCTCACTTCATGCCCACCTCAGGGCCTATAAAGGGCTACCTGCCCTCCAGCCTGGATACTCTTCCCAATTTGTGTGGCTGGCTCATTCTGATCCTTCAAGTTTAAATAACACCTACTCCTGAGACTTTCTTTGACCACTCAATATAAAGAAGACAAACACCTCCACCCACCCCCACACTAGCTGCCACTCTCTATCATATCCCCTTGTTGCATTTTCTTTGTAGCTTATCACTGTCTAAAATATCCAGTTGGTTGGATGGCTGGTTGAATGGCTGGTTGGTTGGATGGTTGGATGGTTGATTGGTTGGTTGGTTGGTTGGTTGGTTGGTTGATTTCCTTGTTGGTTGTCTGCCCCTTCCCTGGACCCACCAAAAACAAAAGCTGTATGAGACAGGGATCCTGTCTATCTTGGTCACTCTGTGTCCCCAGAATCCAGGAAATGTCTGGCACACAGTAGATGATCAGTAAAAGTTTGCTGACTAGACTAATAACTTCAGTCTAGTGCTTTTAAAACAATGCTTCAGGGAGTTTGGGGAGGGATGCAGGGAGTCTAGGACCCCCTGCAAAAGCCACAGAGGTGGGCTGAATGGGGCAGGATCACAGGTTTTTGGGTTCCCCATACCAGATTCTTTCAGAGCAACTTCAACTTTATGAGTTTTAATATTGGGCTTCAAAGTAAGATTTCATTTGAATAAAACTTTCATATTTTAAAAGAAAAAAAAAAAAAGCTTGAAAACCACTCATATGGTTTGTGTACTCTGCTCCTAGCATGGACAAGACAACCAGGATTCAGGAAAAATCTGTCCTGCCTAGGGTCGTGGCACTGGATGATGGCAGAGATGGAATTAAAACCCAATTTCCAAACTCCTGTGTTGTGTCTGCTAAACTTAGCAGCTGGTAAGGAAGTCTGCTCTTGTCCCTGCACACTTTGGCAGTCCATGTGACCCAGGCTGGGGTTCAGGAACTCTGCATTGTCAGAATAGCCACTGCCAGCCCAGGTTCTGCCACCAATGGGGGAACACCACTATTCAGCTGAGGAGAGAGAGAGCCACCCTCCATATACCACCCCCTCACCTTCCCAACCTCCCTAGTAGTTCGTTATGATTGACCATTGCTGGGAAGCAGCTGTTTTTAGGAAAAATTTTCGTTTTTAGGTTCTATCACTTCTGGGGCCTCAAGTTCTATCACTGGGCTACCCAACTTGTACCATAGGCTATCTTTCATTTTATGTCTTTTATTGTTCAAGCTATAAGGTCCCCACACCCAATGACATGGCAGGAAGCAGGTCAGGCACTAGATGATGAGGGAGCCTCATAGAGCTCAGAGTCTTCGTGGTGTTGCAGACTTCAGTGGGCAACCCTCCTCACCTTCCCTGTCCACACTGACTAACACCTCCTCTCTAGTTCTCATCTTCATCTGCTCTCTCAGGCTCTATCTACCCACTGTGGGCCTTCCCAGAACACCTAGCACCATTCTGTCTTTCTTCAGAAGTGACTGAGATTCTAACACATTCTCACCTTGAATTTTATTCCTGGTGCCTTTCCTGATAGCATCCTGCACTAAGGCTTTCAAAAAGATGCATTAGACCATGTCTTCTACGTGTGGAGTCAGATGGTAGGGTTCCAACCACAATTGGCTACTTCACCAGCAGTGTGACCTCAACAGAGCTAGCGATCTCACTCTGTCTGAGTTTCCTTATCCACAAATTGGGAATAATGACTTTTGCCCAGTAGGTTTGTTGCGGGGTAAGACAAGGAGGAGGCAGTTAAAATGAGATAATGTAGCTGAACCATGGTACCTGGCACAAAACAAGTGCTCTCACTTTGACAGCTGCTGTTCATCGCGAATATCTCCAGACCCACTCCTCATATCTGAGAATTTAACATTTTGTAGAGATGGGTTGGATGATCTTGTCTTAGCTGTGACTGCCTCCTCTTGCCCAAACTGAAGCTCCTCGATTTCTTTCCTGCCACTTATGCTCTTAAGAGAGTCATACAATCTTGGAACTGGAAAGACCTCAGGAATATAATAAGAGCCTTATGTTCTTGACCACTGTAAGCTAGGTGTGGGGGCAGGGCAAGTAAAGAAAGTTACAGCTGGCTCTTGATAGGCCTAATAACTGCAGGAGGCCCTGTTGTACCCAGGGCCTCACATTCCATAACTCCAGGGGCCACCCTTCATATCATGGTCCTTGAAAGGGTGCCTCCTGGAGTTGTACAGGATGTGGCCTTTGCAGCTTTACCTGTCAGACCTGATTGTACCCCATTCTCTCAGCCACTCTCTGGGCACTGTACTACAGATGTTGCACTACAGAGGATGGATCAGTAAGAATTCCTCTTTCAATGTTCTAATTGCTGTCCAGCCTGGCTGTGTTCTCAGGAGGATGCTGGGGAGGGAGGGGGTGCTGCAGGGCTGAGAGCTGCCTCTGGTCCCACTGCCTGCTTCTTCCACTTCCTCCCATCCTCTTCTCTCCTGGGACTGGAAAATGAAGAAGTCTCAATGTTCCAGAAGAATATTTGACGGTTCTGAGCAAGTTAAAGCAGCTGAACAGACTTAGCTTTGCCTCTGGCTGAAACTTTGGTCTTTCTTGTCCTTTTTTGAACCCCAACAGACAAGATGCACTGTATTAGTTTCTTAGTGATGCTGTAACAGAAATACCACAGTGGATGGCTTTAATGAACAGAAAATTTATTCGTTCATGGCTTAGGAGACTAGAAGTCTGAATCCAGGGCACTTGCTCTAGGGGAATGCTTTCTCTCTGTGTCAACTCTGGGAAAGTCCTTGTCTCTTTTCAGCTTCTGTTCCTTAGTTCCTTGGCAGTCTTCATGTGGTGTAGTATCTGTCTTCCCTCACCTGTACTTCTTGGCTTCTGTCCCTGATCTGCCCTTTTTATATCTCAAAAGTGGTTGGTATCAGACACCCCCTACACTGACATGGCTTAATTAATGTAACAGAGAAA
The DNA here is from genome assembly GCF_000298275.1 of Orycteropus afer afer. Lineage (NCBI taxonomy): Eukaryota > Metazoa > Chordata > Mammalia > Tubulidentata > Orycteropodidae > Orycteropus > Orycteropus afer. The sequence continues at coordinate 1,337,600 of NW_006921737.1, read as the reverse complement.
ACCCTATACCCAAATGGAATTACATCACAGGTTATGATTTACAACACATATTTTGGGGGACACAATTCAATTCATAACATGTTCTGAATGCAGATGGGCCAGAAACTTCAAAGAAACTTTCACTTCCGAATTTTTTTCTTAATAAAAGGTAGAATCCAAACTGGAATCTGGAATGTGCTTTTTGCTTTTCCTGGATCCCTGGAAATGCAGAGAGCTCATACTGTGTATCAGTCAGGACAGAAGGGAGGGAGAGACCCAATATAGCATGAGAGTCAGGGAGTAAGAGCAATAAGTTACATATATTGGATTCAAAGTAGAAGACAGATGAGAAAGATCTAGAAAAATCCATCAAGAACAATCTCAAGACATAAAATGTTCTGTATCCACTGAAGAAGAAAGGCAGAAGGAGACGGTTAGGTATAAGAAAGCTCAGTGACCCTGACTGAGGCTGACTAGCAAGTCAGATTGGGGGCTAGCCTTTTTTGAGAATTTTGTTTTTATTAGTAGTTGTGTTATAATAAAAAGTTACCCTTGATTGACTTATTACTATGTTTTAGGCCTGTGTATCCTCTATGAGATTTAGAGGAAGTTCCATCAGGGGAGACAGATGAAATAAATGGTGTGTTCTCTCATGTTGTTGTTGTTGTTGTTATGTGCTGTTGAGTCGGACCCGACTCATAGCGACCCTTCCTTGGGTTTCCGAGGCAGTATCACTATGGAAGTAGATTGCCCCATCTTCCTTCCAAGGAGTGGCTGGTGGGTTTGAACAGCCAGCCTTCTGGTTAGCAGTCAAGTGCCTTAGGCACTATGCCACCAGAGCTCCCATGTTCTCTCATAGCAGAGCTTTAATATCAATCAGGGAATGAGCAAGTTGAGTGGAATGCATATACATGCCCTCACACAAACTGAGGTGCTCCTCTGAGCTGAGCTCCCCATGTGCACACAGGTCACCCTGAAGCACTGGAAATCTCTGTGAATCTCTGATTATCCCCATTTTATAGTTGATAAAGTGGGGACCATGGTGGTTCAAGGCACTCTGGTGGCATAGTGCCTAAAACATTTGACTGATAACCTGAAGGCTGGCGGTTCAAACTCACCAGCCATTCCTCAGAAGGAAGGTTGAGCAATCTACTTCCACAGTGATACTGCCACGGAAACCCAAGGAGGGGTGGCTATGAGTCGAACCCGACTCAACAGCAGTGAGTTTGGTTTTTGTTTTTTTTTTCATATGGTGGTTCAGTGTTAGAATTCTCACGTTCTGTGAGGAAGACCCAGGTTTGATTCCTGGCCAGTGCACTTCATACACACCCACTGCCAGTGGAGGCTTGTGTGTTGCTATGGTGCTGAACAGGTTTCAGTAGAACTTCCAGACTAAGGTGGACTAGGAAGAAAGGCCTGATGATGTATTTTCTGAAATGAGCCAATGCAAGTCCCATGGATCACACTAGCTCGATCCACAACCCAGTGTGGGGATGGCTCAGGAGTGAGACCCATTTAGTTCCATTATGCATTGGCCATGAACCAGGAGCCAACTTTACAGCAGCTAACAACAACATAGATCATGAAAGCAAGGTATAGCTGGTTAGTGGTAGTACTGGGACTTGAATTCAGAGCTGTCTAATTCCAACACTCATGGTTGGCTGGCTATTCTATGCATTGGGCTTCTAGAGAAGGAGAATTTCTCAGACTTGGCCCTGACATCTAACATAAGAAAGAGAAGCAAAGGGGCCTGTCACCAAGCCTGGGACACAACAGTCAGGTGGTATATATAAAACTCTGTTTGTTTCTTGTCATGCCTAAGAACTTCCTATGAATCCTTGTGGCTCAAGGTCAGGGCCACTTTCAAGAGAGAACCATGAGCTGGAAAGAACGTGGGCTCAGAGTCTATTGAACACTAACTGTGACAGAAGGCACTTCTGTTTTTCAGCAGATTCCCAAGAGTTTCAATACATAGAGAGCTTGCTTTCTCCTCCCTCTTCCATTGGACACCACCCCACCTCCGGTCCCCAGTTGGCTGCTACTTTGGTCACTGGGGAGCCCACTGGCTTTGACCAAATTCCAGTGCTCCAAATGGCCTGCCAAGGCTGTAGTTTATTTTCTCCTGTGATTATCCTTGTGAATGTAGATTTTTTTAAAAAAGGATATGAAATTTCATTTTATTTTTAGAAACATTTTTCCTTTAAAAAATTATAAAGGACATCATAAAAAGTTTAAGAAATATAGAAAAAATCAACAAGACCAGAAGTTGGTTTTTTGAAAAGATCAATCAAATTGACAAACCACTGGCAAATTTAACAAA